>NC_092204.1:104561764-104682812 GCF_043381705.1 Parasteatoda tepidariorum | reverse complement strand
ATATATATATATTCAATTTAGAATATTTAAAGGATATAATGCATTATTAATTATTTAATAATGATTAAAGTAAAATGATTCCCTGTTTATCTATTTTGCACATCTGTAGACATAAATCATTACTTACCAGAGCAAGAGATTCGTAAGATCAATAGAAATATGTGAGTGGTTAAATATTGCAGTTGAAGACTGCTATGCATAGCTCTTTTGACCTAATTTCTCCTCCTCTTTTTACCGATAACTATATGAGGGACACCTGAAAAAAAGAAATATATATATATATATTTTTTCAATAGCACACATTTTGTTTTTAAGATGCATAACACAACACCATAGATTTGCTTATAAAGCCAATACGCTTATTTTATTTCCTCAATCTATGTTAGAAACAGATAACTTAAAATTTTCGGACAAAATGAAAAAAAAGCAAAATTAGAAAGATTGAATGCCATCAACTGGTTTTACTTTACCTACCGATGATGTTTTGTTCTGTTTTGTCTTACTTAAAAATTTAGAACGCAAACAGCTATTGCTCAAATGATCATCTAATGGTTTTCGGAGAATCATGACAAAATTAAATAAATAATCAAACGAAACTAAAGCGGTAAGAGATTACTTGATGAAAAAACTTCATTCCCTTCAAAAAGATAAAGACATGAGTAAACAGTCGATATTGTTTCAAGCGGTCAAAAATAGATGCCCATTTGCCAGACGTGAATGAGAAGCAACAAAAGCTTTTCTAGTCACATGTTATTACCAATGAAAAATATCGCTTGTTATGCTCAACGCTATATTTTAGCCATGGTAGCACAAGGGGTAGAGCACTCGTTTCCCTATAAGATGACCCGGGTTCGAATCTCAGCGATGGCTGGTCGATACGAATTTGGCACTCATCTCGCACCGAGCACAGTGCTGAAGTAAAATTATCCTCAGTGGCAGACGAATAGTGTTTTATAAGGCCTTCGCTATCAGGCTAACCGTGGGAGGTCTTTGTGACTTTCCTCTCCGTGTAACGCAGATTCGGATTGATCAAAAAGTCCTTCTCCAAATTTCTCCCAAAAATTTATCCAAGAGTTCATTAGTCTTTTGGATTGGATTCGAAATTTTAAGACTACAGAATTGAACATTTGTCGTCGTAAACTCGAAGTTTTGTTCGCGGTTCAACGACGGTAATAAAATATGTATATTTTTAAAAGGAATGAAGTTTATTCATATAGTAAATCAGGACTATTGTTACAATACTGGCAAGAATGTTGTTGTAATGTTGGCTAAAAGGCGTTTTTCCATTTAATGATAGCTTATCAGTGTAAAATTGATAAACTTGTATGGTGACTGTTGAGTAAGAAATTCGAGGTGTACATACATTCATTAAGCTATTATTCATTTAGGTACTATTACTCATTAAGCTCGTAGAATGGGAGTTGGAAAAATTCTCGTACTATTTTCATGTGAATGCATACAAAAAACATTGAAGGAATATGACTGTGGAATTTCTTTCCTTGTCTTTCATGTCATTGTTTTATTGATCATGTCATTGTTTTATTTTATTGATTGTATTGTTTAATGGTACCTAATAATTAATAGAAATATTGGATTTCATTTTGCTAACTTTTAATTAATTGTCACAGAGTTTCACAAATGACTAGTAATACTGATTCCTGCAACGAGATGATATTCTACACATTTACTACTGTTGACTCTAGTTTTGTTGAACAAGGAAAATAAAATCATTCAAATTGTTGAAAGAACTTTATAAGAATATTTCTTTTTAGTTTTGCGCTTTCTGGGGAAGAAGAACGCTGAAGAAGTTTTAATCATTTGCGGAGATGGGGGATGATTTAAAAGTTTCCTATTTTACAATTACGCAAAAATAGAAATTCACTTTTCTAAAAAATTTACGGATTATTACAAAACTTCCTCTCTCAGGATTTGATTTTCACTTAATTTATCCACATTCGTTAAGGAAACTACGATTCAAATTTCTTTTTACTGAAAGTTTCTCAGGATTTTATCAAACAACGATTGTCATATTATGTACTTATTTTATACAGTGGCTCCCAAATGTGTTCGGACACTTACGACCTTCAGTGAAATAGGGCTATATTCATTAAATAAAACAAATGTTTCAGAATTATATTTTAATGATAATATCTATAATCTATTCTTAACAAAACTGCATGCTTAGGAAAATAGCCCAAGTACATGAAAACTCGCAAAAATATTTTTATTTATTTCACCACTAGAAAAAATTTGATGCTTAAATATATTCAAGAAGTTATAAAATATTTATGTATTATCTTAAAGGGTACTTTATAGCATTTAAAAATAAGCTCAAAACTTTAATAATTTGTTCTGAAAAGACGTTCCCCACGCATAAATTCAGTTTGCGAATCAACGACACGCTGAGAACTCACGTATCACTCAATTTTTAAATCTACAAATCATTGGTAATACACGAATTAAGAGGATAAGAACTAACTTGTAGGATATGATCTAACCAGATCTTGTAGAATATGACTTGTAGGATACTACATCTTGTAGGTACATGTACGTAACTTGATCTTGTAGGATATGAACTAATTCATGGTCCATCCTTATTGAATTAGAAAACACAACGGCATTTTGAACATATTTAAATATGCCTAAATGTATGTAAAAATTCAAGGAGACATAACATGTCAAATATTTTTATATTAACGCAAAAAATCACATGTCTTTACATAGTTATTTCAAATTTCGTACTATTAATTAAATTTATTTCTTTTGTCAAGTATAGAGTAAAAATCAAATATTAACTAATATTCATAAAAGAATTTTTAAAAAAATAAAAATGCATCTAGATGTCAAAAAGGAATATATATCATGAAATTACGTATTTAGTTTAATTTTGTTCTTAAGTAATACTAAAACACTTATGAATGAAAGCTTCTTAAGAAATCAGTATGCTAATGTTGTATTTGAACATTTCCATTTTACATAAATTGCAAAAATAGAGCCTGGGGATTATTCAAACTCTGTTCAGAAACCTACAATAATTCCAGCTAAAAATAAAAATAAATTGAGTTTAAAAAATAATAATAAATATGTCGATTTGTTTAACTCCAATACATAAAATTCCTTGTATTTTGCAGATTTTCACACTAAAATAAAATTCTATTTCAATAGTAACGAATTTTTTTAACAACTTATGTTCTAAAGCTTAACACTTTTTTTTATCAGCTATCTTCAACATAAAATCTATTTGAATTGATAAAAGCATGATAAATAAAACACGCATTCCACATGGAAAATAAACATGTCAATTAGAACATTTCGCATTCGAATAGACGAATAAATAGAGCATAGTGCCATACATGTTTTAAACAGCATTTCTTTTAGTAATTTAATTCTCTAAAAGGGAATTCTTTTATTTTCCTTTGAAGAAGCGACGCCATTCAAGTAAAAATTTTAAGATTATCAATAGAGAGAAGAAGCGTAGGAAGAATTATTGACGTGCAGCTAACTATTTTCACAAATCCTCATGGAGTTGAAAAGCGTATAAAAATAATCAAGAAATCGAGCTCAAAGTTTAAAAGAAAACGTAGCTAAGAACAGATTTTTCTCATTTCTGCAGACTTAAATGCAAATTTAGCTCTTGAACGCAGTTTCGATAGTGTTTTTATATGAAGAGAATAATTAGATGTATACATTGTATGTACTAGGAGATCTGTAATATTTTAAAGGGTAAAATGTTATACTTTATTCAGTATATTTTAGACGTAAACTATATTATGTTCTAGCGTGATATATTTTTTTAATTTGTAATTTATGAAAGAATCTATAAGTAATTTTACTTCGACATCTCAAAACTTATTTTACAACAATATTTTTAAAACACGAATTCTACAATTTATATGAAAAATAAACACGATAATAATGCATGATATGTAGAACGATAAGAATTTAGATGAGACGGTTCCTTG
This sequence comes from Parasteatoda tepidariorum, assembly GCF_043381705.1. Taxonomy (NCBI): domain Eukaryota; kingdom Metazoa; phylum Arthropoda; class Arachnida; order Araneae; family Theridiidae; genus Parasteatoda; species Parasteatoda tepidariorum. The sequence continues at coordinate 104,678,850 of NC_092204.1, read as the reverse complement.
TTTAATAATTTTGAAGACTATTTTTTCTACTATTGCTTATGTTGAAATATCTTTTCGATATAGACAGATTTATTAAAAGATATTAATTTAGTTTAACACCCTCGAAGACTAATTTGATTTTCAAAATCATTTCTCGGTGTAATAGTGATAGGGACTTTTAAAGTTTTATCTACTACATACTAACCATAAACTTCTGCTTATGAGTTTAGCAAAAGGGTGTTTTATAAATTCCGTGTTTATAATTACAAACTAACATGATGGAACCTGATCAAATGCATGAACGCATAACGCAGAAGATAAAAGCACTCTTCGGTTTAGGCTTCTATTCTTGATCTTACGCAAACCTTTACTGTACCACACTTTTATTTGTATGAAAACAAAACACTTATTTTGGTATTCTTTAAAGCTATCAACAGATGACAGTAGAAATCAATGTGGGAAATAAGATTCTCATTGGCATTTAAAAATTTGTTTTGTAAGTGGTAAGTATACTTTCCACTGTCATATAAAAGGTTAACAAATAAAGCAAAATTAATATATTCTAAAGGACTATGTTATGAGAGTGATAAAGTAAAGATATTGTTGTTCAAAATTGAACCCCAATACCGTTTCATTTTACCTTAATTCGGTACAGATTGGCAATACCTTTGTCAATCTGAACAATTTTTTTCAGTTTAATTTGAACACCATCCATGAATAAGCTTCAAGAATTGCAATGGCAGGATTAAACTTAGCGCTTATGAAAGTTGTAACATGCTTGAACAATATTATGGTTCACACTCACCAAAATTTCTATGGCAATTACATTTTATTAATACCAAAAAGTAATCATATAATTTTATAAAAGCTCCGGCTAGGAACTTTTTTTTATTAGATCATGATCTAAAGAATAACGGTGGTGTACCTTCGTTGAACAACTGACTCATGACTGATTTAAGGCTATATCAATTTGGATCTCCATAGTCTTGAGATTTTTAATCTTATTTAGAAGACATTATAATTTCAGCATTAAACTTTCGAACAATCTTACCTTCGTGGAAGACTTTTTAGGAGAAACTCACTCACTTTTACCTCATAAGTAGAATCACCCGAAAGCAAGGAGATTCAAACTCATTAACCTTTTACCGAAGACGATAGCTTTCGTCTGATATATGAGTCGAGAGCAGGCTTTACATTAAGCTCCCATCGCTATGATTCGAACTTGAGTTGACACAGATGGATATGAAAAGTCTATTCTTATTAAGGCCTCCCAACTCCCAGCTAACAGTTTACCATATTTTAAACAATTGCTGTGAATTATATTCATTCACGTATAGCATGTTGCTTATTAATTTTCCTATTTTCAGAAAATAAATTGACACGCATTTATTAAGCAAAAAAGGAGGGGTGCTATCCAAAGAGAAATGATTTATAGGTTTAGATGTTATAATTGATGGACCTTCTAAAGTACCCCATTTGTTAGGTAAAACTTGTAATGCCCCATTTAATGTAATTGAATGTATTAATAAAGGCAGTGGACAAATGAAAATAATTTCTGGGGGGTCGTTGGTGCTCGTATGGATTCCAGTACCGAGCACCTCTAGTCAGCGAGTGAGTGAGGACTTCTATCAGCTGCAGACCGTGGGTGCACAGTGTCAGAGTGGCATTAGGCTTTTTTAATATAGAGTGCTCGTATAGCGCGCAGGTCATCAGCCTACCAAAGAAGGGGAGCCATCCTGTTTTAAGAGGATCAGAATAACATGCATTTTTGGGATGCCCAACTTTCAGCTAACAGTTAACCATATTTTAAACTATTACTGAGAAATAGAAATATTTTTTAATTATATAATTAAACATTTAATAATTCTAATTACTAATAATATTAGAATATTAATAATAGAAGTATTTCTGATCTCAATAAATCGGAAAAACGTTATTTAACAGGAAACTGTAAAAATAAAATTTACGTTAAACGAGCAGAAAAATGTTGTTTCCAAGAAAGACGGGTAACTAAATGCCTCGGCATATTTCAACAGTTTCAGTAAATGCATCTTATTTCTACATTAGAATGCAACTCACAAATTATATGACTTTAAAAATTCCCCAACGTAAAACTTTCTATGAGATTGATTATATAATTTTATGTTTAGTGGTAGTATCTACCGTGAAACCAAACATTTTTATAAATATTTCAATGCTCGTATTTTAGCATGACACTAAGTCCAAAAAAATCATTCAGCAAAAAAATTTGATCAGAATATATCAGCAATCAGGGAATAGATATCAGGAAATAGCAAATAAAAAAACAAGCACTGATACAGATCGGTGAAAAGGGGAGCTATTTATTCCAAGAAAATGCAAAGCACTGTTTATTCAGAAAATAAATAATGGAAAGTCAAACTTTTATCTATTACGTCTTTGAAAAATGCACTACACGATGAATACTAATGCATTAACTTCTAAAGGATGGTTTTTCCTTCATTTTCGGAAAGGAACTCATCAAGTATGTATCTTCCTCCAGCAAATAATTTACCGAAAATGTATGTCCTCATGTTGTTTAACTAATGCATAGGACCCCGGGGCAAAAATCAAATGTGTAATGGAAAAATGATTGAAGAACCTTATGCTAAGAATGATTCGAGCTCTGTATTTTCTGAAAGTTCTCCCCCTTTCTAAGACGGAATTGATTGCAGTGTTTATTTTTATGTTCTTTTGTTAATGTTCAGAAAATATATTTATTACATATTTTTTTTTATGATTATTTTAATGTTAGAAAATTGTAATGCAAATCATTTGAAAATGTATGATATGAAAAAAAAGATTGGATTTGTGATGTGTAAGATTTTTTCGAAAATGATATNGGAAAAAAATAAGAACATAAAAAAATAAAATAGAGCATCAATAAAAATATCTATATATATATATATATATATATAAGCTGAAATATTTTGAAAAATTTTTAGCTTATTTTATGAGTTCTATATACTTACAGCTTATGCAGAGTTAATAAAACTTATTAATTTTCTTCGTTTTTCTCTTTTTTTCTCTTTGTTTTCATTGAAGATAAAACAAAGGAAAATTCCTGACTTATGAAAAAAAAGGGGGAGGAGAAAAATAATAATAAAAAAAAATAACAAACAATTGGAAAAAAAGGGATAATTTTTTTTTTAAATATCCGGAAAATAAAAGATTTAATCTTTTCATCAGCCCCCACGATTATATCCGCGAAATAGTCTAATTAAACAATTTATTTAGGATGCAGAAAATCTCTATCGTATTATGTTTCAATGTTAAAATTGGCAGTGAAGCAAAAAACTTAATTTTTCTTAAAGGTCTTATTATTTTTCTCATTTGTCTTGTATATAGGTCTCACATTTTTGTAAATAAAATAAAAATGCAATTTTTTTAACTCCTTGTATTTTCTGTTCCTATTACGTCGCCATTAGCACATTTTGTATTGATTATTAATTAATTCAACATCTTTTATTCTTGGCTATTTATATCTTTAAAGTAACTTTTGCATGCAATATAAACTTAATTTTAACAAAAAAAGTAATATGGCTGAGGCTGATTCTGATAACAACAATCTGTTAAAAGAAATTATAAGGTAACAAATCATCCGAAAAGCTTCAGAGAATTTCATAAAATTTTATGTTTCATTCAATTTTCTCCAGCCGGATTGAAGGTTGTACTAGTATTATGATAATCGTGTTGGTAGTTCCGCGATTAAGTTCTGTGGCCCTATAGAAACATATTTAACTACCTCATGGGTATATCGTAAGGAAAAAATTTCGTTTCATGAATAGGGGACTAAAGATAAATTCAAATAATTAAAAATAGTATTCTAAAAGGTGTTTTAGTTATAGCATCAAATATCACCTTGATTCTATTAATATTATTTACTTAAAACTTATTAATTAAAATTTAAATTGAAAAACAAATTGTGACATTTATCTGACAGATTTGATTCTAGAGCACTATATTTGAAAAATTAATAAAATCTATTTCATGTGATTAATAATGATTTGTGGAAGCGTGAAAACCTTTTAACGTGGATAAAAAATTGTGTTAAGGAAAGAATTTTTTGAAAAATGAATTAGTTGACGAGGTTATTAAAATTTTCATGACAACCTGGAAAAGAAATTATATCTATTATTGCATATTTTCTTCTTAAATCTGTACTGTTTCCTTATAATATAATATGGTTCGAGAAACTAGAAACTTGTCTCAGTAGCATAAAAATCAATAGCTACCTACAAAAAAATTTTTAATAATAAATCCAAAATGTTTAAGAAGGAAAAAAGTTTGATTTTCGAAAAAAAAAACATTCAAAGAAATTTTAAAAACATAAATACATGTATTTTAAAAATTTCCATTGCTATAGTGACTATTCATAGATTAGAGATGTATCAATTTAAAGACGGTAAACTATTCGAAGCAAAAAAAAGTAACAGTTTTTATTTATTTCAGCTGAGTTAATTTATTATTATTATTTATAATTATCATTATTGCTGTAAATTAATCATAATTTTTTTAACTTAATTAAATTATATCATTAAAAACACTTAAATTATTTGTTGGAAATTATAGGTTTTCATTTTTTTTTAAATTTACACATATAATGTATGATATATTCTCTTTGTATTTCTATACATTTTTATCATAACTTCAGACCAATGAGGTACAAGGTTGTTTTATGCAAAAAATAAGTTTATGATATCCATGTGTCCAGAACTTCACTAATATTACTTTTAAGCATTATTATTGCGTTTATTTTTATATAAAAATAAACATAATAACAGTGATTAAAAGTATCTCTAATCTTGAAATTAAGTACTGTTAGTTATTCTCGAAAACTGTAATTTTACGAATTAAACATTTCACCCTTTGCTGGGACTTCATATTTTCTGTCTTGCAATTTTATATCGGGTTCAGATCTTATCGTGTAAGCCATCGTTATTGAAAGGAACATCCATCATCTGTCAGGGATGGGAAAAATGCTGTCATGAGCTCATCTCCACCAAAAGTGATCCATCAAGAATTATTGGAAAACTTTACACCATTTATTATTTTTACTAGTTCGCTTTATCATTCCCGATGTATTATTACTTAAAAACAATATGAAGTACATATTAAAATTTTTATACCACTTTCAATATCTCTTCCAATTGATTTTACGATCAGATAAAGGAAATAATTTAAATAACAGAGTCTGTCAAATTTCCAATAGAGGTAAATAATTATAGCGAAGAATATTTTATTTGCGAGTAAAACTCGAAGAAAAACTTATGAATAGTTTTATACAATTTTTTAAAACATTTTAAAATGCTGAAAAAATACGAAACTCTTTAAACTTTTTTAAGCGCAAAGTACATCTTTTTTAACACTAACCGTCCAGCAATACTTTAGAAAAAAATGCTTAGATTAATAATTTTATAAACTTTTAATTTGCGATGTAATTAATGGCATTTGAGAGGTTGCGTATCAGGGGTAGTCATATAGGTCAGCTCTTTGTATTGGCTGATATTACTTTCCTAATTAACATATTCACATTCTTTTAATTCTGTGAGATCTTCAAAGAGATACCAGGAATGAGATTCTGACACGTAAGATTCTCAAAAATTTTGTGATGAGCCACATAAAAGAGGAAATGTGGCATTGCACACTGATGAACCTCACTTCCCAGAAAAGCTAGTACCGGAGCCATTATTATAATTGTCACATAAAAATTATGATGCAATTTTAACTAAGGGTGAATGGCAAAATTTATCCCCGGCATATTGCATCTATTTACATAAACCACTACATCTAATATCCGTATACACCCAAAAGTACAGTAACTTTTGCCGATGTGCTTTGGTAATGATCTTATTAAAATTAACAGTGAAGTATTGTAATACATTCGAGATACATTCAAGCATCGTATATAAATTATTAATTAGGTAAAATTCAGTTTTTAGTTTTGTTATGTTTACTAAATGGATGGTAATCTGAACTATAACTTGGAAAATCAGAATTTTCTTTAAACCATTATCAAATGAAAGGTAGCTGTCACCATATGAATGGTTTAAATACCGTTTGTTATGTCTTTTTTAAAAGGTATGTTTCGATTGTTTTCGTTTTTTTTATTCAAGACGATTGACTGAAAGTTTATTTAGTTCTGAATAATCAATTTTTAGTTTTAATACATTATTCTGAGTTCAAAATACATTTTGCATTTTGAACCATTTAGAACGTGTAGTTACCTGACGATGCCGTTGTCGAATAATTAATATATATCTACGGAAAGACATAATTAATAGAAATGAAATGAGTTCAAAATGTTCGACAATTTACATCGTCGATTTCGAAAGTGTCAGATTGAAAGTAGGAAATTAATAACTGCAATCCACAGGACAAATATTAAATAAGCAGGTATTTCTAATTACATTTGCATTCCAATTAATTTCTCCTTATTGGCGAGGAAGACTAATTCTTCCATCATATCTGAAGTGTTTATGGGGATGAAACACGAAGAGTGGGAAATAGTTAATGGCATTTTACTATAAGTAAGATTCGTTTCGATGTGTCTTTAATACTTTCAGAGAGACGGATGCAAAGTACTTTTAATATTTAATATCGATGTGATTCGAACAGTTTGGCTTTTAATATCGATATCAGCTTATGACAATTATTTTTAGTTAGGGCATGCATATAAAACTTTTAAACTTACTTATCCAAATATATAAAGAAAGTGTTAAAAAGTTATCTCAGGATGTATTGGGAAAACCGTGCTTTTCAATAAATATCAAATTTACCACTGTTCCATTTCTTTTTAATAAGAATTTCGGAAGCATTTTTGATGTCTATAATTATAGAATACAATTATTTCGTGATCACAATGTGATAATAAGATTCTTATAATAATAATTCCATAAGCATTTTCAATAACTCTAATTGATGACTTCAATTATTTCGTGATCATAAAATGAAAATAATATATTTTTAATTATAATTTCGTAAGCATTTTCAGTATCTATAATTTTAAAAGACAATTATTTCGTGATCATAATATGATAATTAGATCTTTTTAATAACATTTTCTTAAGCAATTTTCGATAACTATAATTATAGATTTCAATTATTTTGTAATCATTACGATCGTTATAATAATATTTTCATAAGCATTTTTCATATCTATATTTAAAGAATACAAATATTTCGCTATCCTTATAAACACTTGACGTAGATTGTAAACCAGTGTTCCTTCTATATATATTTTTTTGACTCTCTAATTGCAAGCAAAAGTATATTTTGATACTTTTTAGTTATAAAAAAAACAGCCTAATAGTTATTAGGAAGTCTGTTTGGTTATCGGAATCATATTTGTACGAAGTTATCAAATCTACAAAAAGCAGCTTGATTTCATTTTACTCATATTCAAAAATCTATCAATAATTGATTTTGTAAATTATCAATCATTGTTTTTCGTTAATTTCAATAACTACAAATAAATGCAAGCTTTAAAAATTGCTTTTTGGAAGTAAACAGTGTTTGGAAGATTTTACCTTCAACGCTGAAAAAGGCACCGATGTTTCGCGTTGTGTTTGATAACCATAAATTACTAAAATGCTAAATATAATATTTTTCACTTATTTTAACGTAAATTAATGCAAACTAGTGAAAAAAAAGTAAGAAAAATATGTTTAATAAAAATTCTGCTTCAAATGATGAACAAATATGAATATGGAATGTGATATTATTACGGTTATTATCACTAACGATAATCATCGAATATGATAATAAAGTGAATAGTCAAAATTTTTATTTCGATAAAAAGTATAGTACTATACAAAAATAAAGTAAATCATTAAAATTGAAAAGATGTATATGTATTATGAGGAAAAATATAAGTGGATTTTTAAATTCTGCTATCACCCTGAAATTATTGCACGTTATTGACTTTGACAAATACAATAATAAATAAGATAATTAATTTCGATCTTTCTTTAAAAAAATATTTATTTTGAATAAATTCAATATTCTTATAATATACAGAGAAATTTTTAATTTTTCATCTATATTCTTCATTCCAAAACTTTTGTATTTTATATCCTACAAAATAAAATGCTACTTCTTTCTTCTTTTGTTACTTGAAAATTTATGTACGGAAGAAAATAATTGCTAAAATAAAATAAATTTAAAATATTCTGCAATTTATATCGTTGATATAGAATGAATCAAGAATCAAGTCAGGAAATTAATAACTGGAATCCGTGAGACAGGTATTAAATAAACAAGTATTTCTCATTACATTTGCATTCCAATTAATTTTTCCTGATTGGTAGGGCAGACAAATTCTTACGTCATAAACGAGGTGGTTAGGAGAACGCAGCAATGAGATTGCGATGCAGTTTATGGTATTTTACTCACAGTTGTTCACGTGTATCGTTATTACTTTCCCGGCGAGAATGAAACTAAGTGTTTGACATCATTGTGGTTTAGGAGAGTTTAGCTTTGGACATCGATGTCTGTTTACGTCATTTTTAAATTAACGAAAACATGGATAACTCATGCAACTAATATCTACGAAATATGTACGTAGGTGTGATACGATGTTTAAGAAATATGATTTCAGGTTTTTTAGTGCTAAAAAATTGCTTGAAGCATGCCGTCAATTTTTATTTTTGAAGGTAAATGTTCATTTCCATAATGTACAGAAATATTTTTCTGAAATTTTCAAATCATCATTTGCGTCCATTAAATATGAAATGTTTAAATTGGAACTTTATAATTGAGATTTTTTTTAAAACAATTGACCATGGAAGTTTTTTTTAAGATACTGAATCTGCTGAAATTTATAGCATAACGTAATATAAATTAGAGGTCTACTGGTTTAGATATCCCATTAAACATTTTGCTAGTGCTAACGCGAGCAGTGCTAATGATTTTGATTTTCGAAAATTCCATTAAAACATTTATAAAAGTTTAATAGGAATTCATAAGAAATTAAGAGAAATATATCACATTTGATTTTAGCCGTTTCTCTTAAAAACCACCAGTGGATCGAATTTAAATGATATTTTCTTACTATATTTCACAACCCCGTGTTATGATTAGAAAATTATTTCACTGTTAAAAAAAGAAATAAAAGAGTTAGCGTTTTGAATTTTTGTAAAATTTATGCAAGAAAATAAGCCTGTTTTAATTAAATTTCAAAATTAATTGATTTCTTAATCCTGACATGTAATAAAGATTGGAGAAAATGAGAAACTAATTTTAATTATTTGACTAGCGTGCGTCTAATTAGCGGGTGAATAGTGTCATGCTACTGTCATAAACTAATACTGTCATGCTTGACACTAAAGTTGGGGTTATGTGAAATTGTTGACAGTTTATGACGAAGTGTAGAGAGTGAATAAAAGTGTGTCTTCCATCATTTTGGTTCAATTTCAAATATTTTGGATAAACAGGTTAAATATTTAACTGTTAACTAACGTTTACACTTAAAAGACAAAAGTTCTGTGTTATTCTGGCGGTTTTGTACTGCGTTTTTATTCATTTTTATTTTATGATTGTAAATATGAAACTTCATAAATGTTTATATAAATCAGAATGGCAAATGAAATTAGATCATGATTCCAGTTAGTAAGACATGTATTGAAGTAATTTTTAGTTCCATTTGCTTAAGATTATTTTGATACCACAAAGTAATTATCAGAGTTTGTGCCACATTCTATTTAAAATCAAATTCTGTTTATTACAATTTCCAATTGCTCTCTTATGTTACAATTTCATTATCATTGTCCACGCTTATTATTTCATACTAAATAGTGCACAATTTTAACGCAAAATTACACAATTATAACGTCATAAAAACGCATAGTTTAAATTTAAGGAAAATATAAATAAGTTTAAAGCATGATACTTTGCTTCTGAACTGAAAGCATATGTTTATCTATATTAACATGACACGTAGCAAAGGAGAGTGGAAAAAAAACCAAAACAATATTGAAGAAAAGTGTGGTACTTATAGACTGCCTATAATTATCAAATATTTGGGTCATTTTAAATGAATTAGATAATTTTTATTCACTTTTCTTTAAAAAAAAATTATAAAAATAAAACAAACTAAATCAAATTTAAACCAAATGATAAATTTTCATATTAATCTAATATTAAATTTAAAGACACTTAAATTAAGCATTAAAAATAATTTGATAGGTTATAATAAACAAACAATTCAAAACCCACTTAAAAGAATTTTCTACTCTGTAAAAATATCCGAATCAAATTACTGTATAAAGTAACGGCAATTTAGGTGCATCATCCGTAAAATCCGTTCTTACCGTAAAATAGTATACCGTAATTTTTACAATAATATTTATTTAATTATAGTGATGCAGTGATTTCACAGAAATTATTATTGTCAAAATTGCGGTATATCAGAATTTTTTTTTTCGGAGCATGATCCGTTAAAAATTGATATTTTGGAGAAAAAAAAAGTACTGGCTTTATGAGTGCCGGTGTTCATACCGTAATTTTATGTGCAATTTTTAATAGTGTATTTATATTCTTCGTAACGTTCTGAGTTGATTTTGCTCAAACTACGTGGATTCCTATTTCCTATAAACTTTTCTGGTTGATTCATAACCAAATGAATGCACAGATCTGTCATAAATAAATTTTAAAAAAAACTGAAATCATGCAGAAATAACTAATAGCAAAGTATTAACAAAATTTGATTTTTTTTAAATTTTTCAAAACTTGAAAACCTTGACTATTTAGATTATTTTAAACAAAAATTACTGATTACTTTCTAAGTGTGCATGAAAAGCACCAAAAACACTATTTAATTATTTTTTTCCTAAAAAGTAATAGCCCCGAGGTTACTTCTTTTCAGAACACCGCCCGCCCCCCCCCCAGAATGCATTATAATTTTCTAGTTAAGTTACATACAAAACTTTCTAAAATATTTGCTTTCTAAAATATTTTCTGTTTTAATTATCAGTATTAATAACTAAATGATAATAAATGTATTATCATTTAGTTTTCAGTTATAAAAATCAATTTGTATGGTTGTATTTAATAATCAGTTTTTAGCAAGAAAAATATTAAACAATAAAATTTTCAGTATGTAACTAAATAATTTATCATTCGGAGAAATAATTGAATAAACACATTGGGCATGAAAGCCAATGACTATGGGATTTCCATTGTTTTAGAACATGATTCTTCAAATGTTAGCTACGTAATGTATTATTATTCTAATAAGTTAGAATTACAAGAGCTTAATCAATTTCTACGAGTATATATTTATGCAGTTGTGTTAAAAGTCAAATGGACGCTTAGTTATGTACTCAAGTTTTTATTTAAGTACTTTTATTTCTTATGTACTTAAAATTAATGCATTTTGTTTTTTTTATAACCAATAGAAAAATAACTCGCCAATATCAAATGTTGGAATATATGACATTGGTTTAAGAATATTTTAAATAGCTTTATTATTTTTACCAATAAATTTATAGTTAAGCTTTAAATCTCAAATTTGTGGTCGATACATTTAGATTATTACATTTAGATGAAAAAAATGCATTCTATATTCTAAAATATCCTTAGTTTTTAAACATCGGATTAATGGTTTCTAAGCAAATAATCTTACAATAGATTGCGAATACCATGTTTACAATAAATTTAAAAAACCTACCGATATCGACGTAGATAATATTCCAATACAATAATATGAAAATAATTATCGATAATAAGTGTAGAAAACATAAGTGTGCAATTTCGCTAAATAAAATTTTTTTAAAAAAATCTTAGAAAATTAAAATATGCCATTTGGTTTCGAAATCAATTCAAACCATTACGCGAAATATTGCATAAAAAACAATACAATCATAGTGATGAAAAATTTATTTAATAAACATGTCTTGAATAGTCATATCGACTTAGCCCTTGATAAATTACAATTCTGGTCAAAACTCTACAATTTATTTTTGTTTCTATCTCTTTTCCAAGTACTCTCATGAATAAAGATTGGGTAAAACCTGTCTTTGTTACCAGAACACAACGCGCGTTAAGAATCGGGAGTCGTAGACTTGGTAGAAAAAAATATTTTTTTGCAAGGAAAAAAAAATTTGCACAAAGGGGAAGGGGCTCTGGGAACTTTTTAGATATTCAAAAAAAATTCTAACCAAATTTTTTGTTTAAAATATTTTTATGCTGCATACGAAAAATGCTCATAAATTTCTTATGGAAAACACCGTTGAGCTTAAATTCTGAAATACCTAAATAATTTATTATTATTTCGAATAAAACTTCCCACACTGAGTTATTTAATATTTTCTTATGCTATTAATGATAAAAATGTTTAAAAAATTATAAATTTGTATGTTTCTCTTTTTTAATACATTAAAGTAGAGTAAAACGCGTTTTCTGAAGACAAACCAAACTACAACTAAATATGCATAATATACATATTCGCAATACCAGTTATTCATTTATAATTGGTATTTTGAGGTATTATCTTTGCGAAAAGTACGTCAACTTCACAAAGAAAATCACTTTTAAAGTTTCAGCATAACTACTGTTCGATATTGCAAAACAATTGAAATTTTTTGGTATCGTTTTAAATAAAAAAAATTGAAATATTTTTTTATTCATTGGAAAAATTATCTGAATTAATTTGTATCTTAAAATCGTAAAATTAAAGGTTATATGTAAATAAACATTAGAATTTCATAAAATTTAGTAAACGTTTGTAAAAATTGAAACGAAAATTTGAAAGAGTCTTTTAGTTCGCAGAAGCATTTTCGAAACTAAATTTTTAAATACAAGGATCTACAACAATGATTGAAAATTGAGTTAAGAATTATTTAAATACCATTATCAGTCCCGCAGTGGACTGATCGTTAAGACCCGGTTCCCAGCAGACCACCGAAGTCAAGCATCACTGGTTGCGGTCAGTGTGCGGGTGGGTGACCACTTGGATTAGTCTCTGCGTAGGGACCGAGGGTGTGCTGCATTGGTCCTCGTTAAACTGTTCTATCGTAAAGTGCTCGACTTCGCGTGCAGGTCGTCGGGCTACCGAAGCGGGGGTGCCATCCCCTCTGCAGAGGATCAAACTTGTGATGGCATGTCTTCGAATCATCCTCAGGGATGTTTCCCAGACCGTCGCCAATAGCCCATTGTGCAGCTCTAGTGCGAAGTAAATTAACTACAACAACTACGACAAATACCATTATCTCATAAAAATACATAACACTATAAAAGTCCATGCAATTTTTCTTTCATTTTTTAAAACAATAATTTTATAAACTTAATAATTACTTACTCAATGAATTATTAAAATCCATGTAGATTTTGTTATTGAAATTTGATTAATTAATGGCATTTTCAATGCTTTGAAGACACGCTATTTTTCACTTTTCAATATTCTTCTCAAAATCCATATTTAAAAATGCTTCAAACATGATAAGAAACACAAAGTTTTTTTGTATCGAAAACTAATTGAAATTAAACTCAGACATTTAATCTATCATACATTATTTATATTTCAAAATATGCGCATAATTCCACAGGTGTCTCTTTTTTTCCGATTTTTTTTCTTCTTGCTAAACTTTTCATTTCAAAACATACTTAAAAAAAATCTGATAAAAAATAAACTCAGAAACTCAAAACTGACGGATTGTTTTATTCGTTCGTAAAATATTTCTTATCGGTTTGTAATAGTAGAAAAAATATCCGATATTCCGGTAACAAGTAAACAAGAAACTTGGAATAGATGTGCAGAAGAAGAGATGCTATCGCAATTGTGAAAGTCGAAGATCGAAAAGAGCTTCCTGATTCTCTGCCTCTGCGGAGCGCACTAAGTCTGAAATCTGATTGGAGGTAAAAGAAGATCAAAGCGCTGTCTAGCGGCAAGCTGTGGTTGACTTGCATCTTTTTTGTTGTTTAAGAATTTGATACTTACCTTTAAAATTTTAGACTTTACGTTGTATTTCAAACATGATATTTTTTTTAACTCCGTTAAAAACTGTTATTTTAATGTTTGAAACATTATGTAGTAAAAAACTAACAACCATTTTTCGAAAATATTAATATTTAAGACAGATGGTTTGTGGATATACCTAGCTTTATTTTTTTCTTAAGAAAGTTTTTAAATTTTGTGCAATGTTTTTATGAATATAATAATATTTTATTGAAATTTGACTTCATAGATCTTATTCTATTTCACAGTTAAAGTTAAGAATATAAAACATGAATTGACTTAAACTTCATTTTGTGGAATCGTTTGAATAAACAGCAATCAAAATAATATTATGGGATTCTAAAATAAAACATAATGAGATTAGTGTTTAACAGATAGATATTAAAATATTTAAAGTTTTAAAATTAACGTGCTGTAGAAAATGTGAAAGCAATTTTCTTTATACTTCAACATTCGAACAAAGCAGTTTTACCTACCTATATATATATATATTTTTTTTTTTTTTTCAGCAGCCATATTAGATTAACATATTTTTCAGATAGCACTTTTTTAAGAGTTGGCACATAGTTTTAAAGAACTAATATTTGAATAAATAAACTATGTTTTGGTTAAAAGTTCTTTATTAAATATTTTGAAAAGCGTTAGCAAAATTATCGAATTTTCAGTCTCTGTTAAACTTGAATAGATCTACAGGGCACATTTCTTATCGTTGCAAAATAAGTATAAAAATATTAGAAAATTATACTTAAATGAAAAAGATCGTTATTTCGTAAAATTTCATTCAAGATCGATATTTCCCCAGTTCTATCCTAGAACAATAGCAATTCTAAATGAGGAATTGCTTTGATAACAATTTTTTTAAGCCGAAGGGTTTTGTTAAACAATTTAGATCCAGAAAAGAATCAGATAAAAATGCATAAATTTTGCCTGTATTGCTTACTGTGATAAATAAAGTATACATGTTTAAAACACTTGCAACTTAGTATTTTTTAAAAAAAGAAAGATATTTAAAAATTTCAAATTTTTAATATTTTTCACAGTTTGAACTTATCTAAAACAATTATCTCGAATAGTAAACAAATTTAACTGAAAATTAATTTCAAACCTATTTTCGTTTTAAATTTTGAACATCAGAAATAAAGAAGTATATGAAGTTTTTCTGATTTGTTTTCCTTTTTGTTTCAAAAAGTTTCCTCTTAATTGGTCTTGCTAATGAATCAGCACTTTTATCAATGTTATTGTTATAAAACTCAATGTTAACCGAATGAAAAGAAACTGAAGTGGACAGTCAAACTTGCTAATGTAAAGTCTATAATTTCTTTAGTCATTACAGATTCGACAAATAGACAATCGACTGAACTGAATTTAAAAAAATTGCAATTAAACTAGAAAACGTAGGTCTTTTAACGAAAGAACAACTAATATGGGATTGTCCTATTAAGATTTTGACTAGGAATTAAATAAAATCATCATCTCTTCATAAGGCTCAGAAATGCAGCCTGCTTAGATTTCCATTTTCAGACTACAGTGCTCTTTTACCTGTTTTGCTTTCCCATTTTTTGGCAACTTTACGTTTCATCTATCACATCTTTTTTTTCTCATTCTCACCTGGTAAGTCAAGTAAGGAAAATATGTGTCTATTTTTTAGCTCTTGAAAAAGGTTGACTTTTTCTCTTTTATTATTTTTTTAAAAAATAAATTCATTATTTAATGGTTCACTTAAAATATTTATTTTCGTATTTGAAAGCTTTTTTATGTATACCTATAGTTTGAACACATTGTACTAAGTAAAGTTCTTGATGTACGCTGAAAGTAAACCATTAATTTTCAGAGTTATTGACTTTCTCTGTTTAATTGTTTTTAAGAATTTGTGTGAAAAGTAGACGAAAAAGAGTAGAATTATTATATACAAACTGCATATATATTTACATTATTTAAAGTTAAAGAAATTGTAAATCATAATTTAAATTCAGAAAATAAATAATTCACAATTACGAATGTTACGCAAGTTACAGAAATTAATACACACAACCTTAGAAATTTTTTAATAAAAACTTTTGTTCGTTCTCATATTCTATCTCTGGACATTATAAACTAGTTTGGAAACAATAAATGGGCATCTCAGTAAATTATTCTCTTGAGCGGTATTACTGTAACGTTAGAACTATCAATATAATCATAACTTTGATAGAGAGTAAACAGACTCAAACTAAAATATGACAAAGACACTATATTATAAATGTAGAGTGGTTACTTTTCCAATTCACAGCGTAAACTTAATATTTCTTTTTCGAGTTTCTAAACAGCTACAGTGAAAATAGGGAGAAAGGAAACTTTGAAAAGTGCTTTGTGCATACTGTCGCAGTAAATTATCTTAAAATATTATTCCTTTATTTGCATCATTCAGGTAATTAAAAAATATATTAATCTATCGTGATACTATTGATTAATATGTATAGTTACTAACCCAATTGATATTAGTAACATTCTAAAAAATGTGCTAGTCCCTAACTTTTAGCGTCAGAAGTTATCAATACGTATACTTCTGTTCTATTTTATTTATACACCTTTTCGGAATAAAAATTGAGCTCTAAGCATTGCGTTTAGGGATTTTATGCAACCTTTCACCATTCTCTATACCTTTACATTATATCATTCTAGCAGTTTAGGCAGATCGATTTATAATCGAACTATCAATATCGGCTGCAGCTGGGGCTTATTTCCTTTTGAAAGAAATGGTAACCATTGCATTTGAGTGTTCGCTTAGGGGACAGATAACTTCAATTCCAGAGTCTCTGAGTAGCCTGTGTAGAAAGATGGAAGTATTTTATCCTTATTTTATCGATACTATTTATTTTGATAACGTTTTTCAGTGGAACAAAATAGCTTCTACGAAAAGCTTTAATAAAAACGATATTTCTTAATGTTATATCAAACGATTCTTCGTCATATAGCTTTTGGAATGATTTTTTCTCTAAACTTTCTTTATTGGAAACTTTTATTTATTATTACGATCGAAATGTATGTATTTTTTTAAAAACCCATATTTTGTAGGGATTACGTGCACTCCCATTGAAGTGTATACATTATTTAAATTTAATAGTTGATTGCTTTTTTTAAGCTTTTAAAATAAAATTTTCTTCTAAATTAAGTATTAAAAATGCATCCATAACATGTAATTTTAACGTCCATCTGAGTCATTGCGTATGGGTAGTTGAAATAAAATTCCTAGTTGCTATATTTATAGATATCGTGCCTTATAAGTTTTTACTAATTAGACATTTTTCGAGCACATTTTTAAAGGAAATATTCACTAAATTTGAACTGAATGGCATGGATCATAAGCTAATATTTTGGGTAACTTTTGTCAGTTTGAAACTTCCAGTTAAATCTGTATAACTGAAACTTGACAAATTAATAATACGGGTAACGTTTGCCGGTCTGAAACTTCATGCAAATTATTATAGAATTTTTTATCAGTTGTAAAATAACTTTTCGGCTTAGCTATCCGCTTCCAAAGTCAAATTATGGTGCAATTATAGTGTTTAAATATATATATTTGTTTTTTCTTTCAGAAAAATTCAATAACTTGCTGGAAAACGTTACAAATAAAATCCGAATTAACCCAAACTAACCATAAGAATTTATGAAAAATGATACCTTTTCTGAAGCTAAAGTAAGAAAAAACTAAATTTAAAATTTTATTCATTGCCATTTTAACTATCGCCGCACAATAAATATCGAAAGAAAATGTTTATCTTACATACGATATCGACAACATAAAGGTGATTCTTGTATATATTCTTGAGACAATTTAACAATTATTAAATGAAACAACAAGTATCGTTACGTGATTGCATAAAGCTTGTATAATAGATAACTATCGAAAATGATGAATGATAAATAAGCATTAAGATATCTTTATTACGTCTCTGTAAATAATAGAATGCAGATGTATGTACGTGTTTTTTTAACATTCTACTGTTTTCTCTTTTTTTTTAGATAGTTAACTTTGTTTTACTGCCAAAACACATATGCGTATAACCAATACAGATGTGAGTCTTCCATGCCAGTGGAAAGATTCTGATTAATTTATTCTATTTATTTTGTACTATCTATTTATTTTGTACTATTTTGTATAAGTTAATTTCAAACTAATCGTAAAGCTTGAAGGAAGGAAGTTTCAATACATTCTTAATATAGATAACAAAAATGTTGCAAATATTACAAAAGTATTCTTTGGAATAATTAACAATTGTTTTTGCTCATTTTAAAACAAATGCACTCAATTTTTTTAAACGTTCAAAACAAATTTCAACTGCTTAATTATTTATCCTCACGCCTGTATGAAAAAGATTCTGATCGGTGAGCTTTTTTACTCAGAACTAACTCCAAATGAGAGTTTAAGAAAATGGACATTGCCAAAAATATGCCTCTTCAATATTCCATAAAATTTAACAAACAAACGAAGAATTTCAAGGAACTAAACAAACGAACATTTTGTAACTCTCCTTTAACCACGAAATATAATCATCACGAGAAAAAGTTGTGGGCTTTAGGATTTGAGTGACTGGGTATATTACAGATGTAACCTTTTAGGGAATTTCTTTGTATTTCTATCACTATTCAATAAAGAGTTTTTTTAAAAATCTAAATTGGTGCAACATAAATTTAGTATCACTAATATAAATTTACGTGTCCAAAACATTCTTGTAAAAGGAATTTTGATTTTGAAAATCTTTTATTTTGTAGAAAAAATTATTTTAAATAAATGTACTAAGTGAGTTTCGTAAATGAATAACATCAGATTATGAATTTATTGGAGTACTGCTGTTTATTCCTTAAAAATGAACTATTTTCATGAGAAAAGTGAGAAAAGCGGAATCAAATGTTACGTCCATTAAATTAAACACAATTATGACTAATTGAGAGCTAATGTTATACCCTGCGTCAATTACAGAATTCCAGTAGTTTCACAAAATGCACTTCCCATGGGTAGGGAAAAGATGAATGAATATTTTAATTAATTTTAAAGAATTTATTAGTACACCATTATATATCAGTAATTTTAAAATGCATACAAAATTCCAGGTAGTATAAAACTTTAATTGAAAAAAAAATTAACTTTGTCAAGTATTAAGAGTTTTATTTTTTTTTTTTAAATTAGTTCACTACTACTATGAAAAAATAAAAATTACAAATGCTGGAGGATATGTGATTCGTTCTAAAGTTAAATAACTTAAGTGTTACTGATATTATTGATTAATAATAATAAGAAAAAGTTATCTATAGTAAGCAGTTGCTACTTTCTATAAAGGAAAATATTTAGCAAGTAATTTTATACTTTCAGGATAAGAACAAAATATTTGTTGTATTTATTATTGTATTTATTCTGAGCAACTAAAAACTTGTTCTACCGCTTTTTTAGAAATATGTTTCGCATATTTTTCTTAATTTATTTATTTTTGCATGTTTATGTAAAGTCACTTTAGTTCGAAAGCATTATGATTCATCAGTTGTTATTGTGTCATTGTTGGACGCAATTTCACATACACTTATTTTTTTTTTTTTTAATCATTTATTTATTTATTTATTTTTATTTAATTATTTTTATTTATTTATTTATTTTTATTTATTTATTTGCATTTATTTTTGTTTTGTTTATTTATTTAGTTTTTATTTTTAATAGATTTTTTTTATTTGCGTATGCTCCATATTTTCATGTAGTTTTAAAGCATTATGATTCATTAATGCGAATCATTTCTAAACTAAAGAGCAGCATATATTATTGAAGCTTTTTTTATGAAATGATAAGCAGTTCTTATTGTGTCACTGATGAACGTACATTAGCATATTTTTATTTTATTTTTTATTATTATTTTATTTTATTATTTTTGAATTGTCTATATGTTTATGCTAAGTTATTTTAACTCGAAAGCATTATGATTCATTAATGCGCATAACTTCTAACCTGAGCAGCAACATATATTACTGAAATTTTCTTCGAAATAAAAAGTAGTTGTTATTGTGTCCTTTCTGAGCATATTCCCTAGACCGAATTCAACATTTTAACCACAAGATAGAAATTAAACTTCAGTCTTTAAAGCTTTGACAAAGCGGTTGATGGAAAATTTCACCCATAAGCAAGCAGTTTCATTTCCTCATCCTGTCATATAATGGCGTTTTAACAAATGCAAGTGAGTGAATTGTCTTTAGCGCAACTAGACATCTTTCTCACGCCATTGTTTATAATAGAATTTAGGCGTGTGTGTTTGTTACCCTTCTTCCAAACACTCCAGCTGTTTTCCTTTCTTTGCCACGAGGAGAAAACTTCAATTTGGAAAGTTTGATCGCATATACACACGCATATATGCATATACTTAAGCAAAATTAATGAGATTTGAATGTTTTGATGCAAAGTAATGTGACATTTGAAACATGCGGGAAAGTAAATTTCGTATCTAGTTGAGTTTTGGCTAATAGTTTAAGTCTCTTTGGACAGTATTTGTATCTAAGTATTTGGAATAAAAGCACTTTCATTAGTTTATTAATTTATCTTATTCCATTAATGGTTTTGTTAGGAAAGCTTAACAAAGCATGACACTCCCTAGTATTATGTTACTATGTAAAACACTTTGAAAAATGAGAATCCTATGAATTCTTTAATAAAATATTCTGCTTCGTAAATATATATATATATATTTTTTTGTAATTAGGTATATAACTTCTAATTATTATTGATGCAAATAGAATATATATATATATATATATATATAAAGTTTGTTTGCANGAATCCTATGAATTCTTTAATAAAATATTCTGCTTCGTAAATATATATATATATATTTTTTTGTAATTAGGTATATAACTTCTAACTATTATTGATGCAAATAGAATATATATATATAATGTATTTGTAAAGGAAATTTTAAAATGAAAGAAGAAAAACAAATAACAAAAATAACAAAAAGCATGAAATAATAAAAGCACAAAATAATATGCTGAAATATACTTCGGATTAAGAGAATATTTCATTATGCAAATACCAGAAGATTCAGCCTCCTGATCACTGTGCTTATCTACTTCCACAATCACTGTGATGCCCTTTTTTATTGATGATAAACAGTTTCAAAGAGGGTAAGTTCAAAGCAAGTTCAGTACTTCAAAGTTATAAACTTACTAAAAGTCTTATTTTGTTTACATAGATATGTATTTAAAAATTGCATTTAGATGTGTTTTTATAGATTTAGCCCCAAATTTTATAGTAATAAAATTTGTCATAATCATTTTGATTTGTCACCACAGCATATTTATCAACAAACTTAGTTTTTGACCTCGTATTTGCATTTTGATTACTATAAAAATATGTTAATCGATTTAAAGTAGTGCGAAGTGTTTATTTAAGGTATTAGACTTCAATAGTTAAAAAAAATAACCATAAATTCAGCATATTACAATGATGAAAATGAGGAATTTACTGTTAAAAACAACGCACAAAAACTGCAAATTCAATTTCTTTTCAGAATAAAAAAATAGGATTTGTGTACAGGAAATAAAAACATGTTAACTATGTTTTATGCTATATTTAGTTATTCATAAATTAATTATTTTTCTCTCATTATAAAATAACCAAGTTGATTTAATTACTTGTTTTAGGGTTACTCGGAATACGTGTTCACTCTGAAAAGGTTTTTTGCATAAATGATTTCCACTTATACATTTTTATCTTAAATAACTTTTTGCAAAAACTATTTTTTCAAAATTATTTGCTAGTTGGAAACTATAACATTAAAAATCTAAAGATGTTAGCTTAAAAAATAACAACTAAGCCCACTTACATTCGATGAAAATGAAACATTCTTTTAGTAAATGAGTCTAATTAACAACGTCGAAAACTTTAGAGAATCGAAAACAAAAAAAGGTTTTTTAGTTATAAAAGTTTTTAAAAAGACATTAGATGAAAGAAAAAAGATTAAAGACGGAGTTATTTGAATTCATGTTAGAATCAATCACTTTTGTATTAACCGGTTAAAATTTTTTTAACGAATGAATACTTTTTAAAGAATTAAAAATTTAAATCAGCAAAGAAAAACATTAAAATGCATGAAGATAATTGATCATCATAAGACAATAGAAAAAAGAGCTTTGAGTATCTCCACCTTGGAATGTTTACTAGCTCTTTTTATTAAAACTAAGAAACTTGCAACACTGGCACTTGAAAGGTTTCACCCATCTTTATTTCTCGTTGTGAAACAGATATTATATCCAACTCCTATACTGGCTTTGCATTCATTTTTATTCCTCGTGAAGAACCAGGTATTATATCCAACACATGTGCTTGCTATGCATTTATCCTTATTTCTCGTTGTGAATATTAAATTATATCCAGCACCCATGTTTGTTTTACATTCATCTTTATTTCTCGCTGTAAACCAAAAATTATATCGAAAATCAGGACTTTTTTACTGTTAATCACTACACAATAATGTTCACAACATGATATTTTATTATTATTTTATATAAAGTACTTTACTCATTTGTACATTGTGTTCTTTTAAAAGAGTGATGCCTTTATCTAAAAAAGGGTGGTAGCTCTAGAATCTCATTATTAGGATTTATCATACGCATACAAGCTGTCCGCAATAATGTAATAATCATATAAATCTTTATATTTAGATCTAAAATTCAGGGTTCAATGATTATTAATGAAAATAAATGGAGGGTATATATATATATACTATGAAAAAATAAAAATTACNTTATGCGACTTCCTGTTTTTACATTCCATGATGTGGGAAAGGGTTGAAAGTCAGAACAGAAAAAACCATCGAACATCACAGCTGTGATCTGCTAAAAAAATTCATCAAAAACCGAATTTGTCTTAAAATTGGGCAGATGCGCATGAAGGAAGGATATATATATATATATATATATATACAGTCTCTTGCTCCTGGATCTAATACTATCTTACTATAACTTTCTTTTTTAAATTTTAATAAATAGCATTGCTGTTAGCATTTTAAAATGACCTTGTACTAGCATTCACTGTTTTGTATAGTTAAAAAAATTTAATTGAACTTCAATTTTCATGTTTGTGGCATGTCCCAAACAAAGTTTCCAATAATAACTATCTTCAAAACTTCCCATAAATTTTTAAATATCTAATTTTTTTTATCTCAACCATTGTAAGCATTTCTAGAATATATGCAGAGGGTATTATTTACAAAAACTTTGTTGAAAATAATGTTTTCTGCCAATAATTTGTTTGTCACATGAAAATCAGTCATTTTCCTGGCTACTTTTATTTAGTGATTTCTAACCAAATTAGATAGCGCTAGCAAATCAATATTTTATGTTAATAGATTGATTAGAATACCATCTTATCTGAACATGTCTTATTGCATGAATATAGAACCAACTTTCTGGTTTCAAAATCTATTTCAAAAAATTTTACAAGGTGAGTAGGTTTCTAAGTTGTCATTTTCGTCTTCTTGAAATCATTAATAACATAAACTTCGTAGATTTACCTGAGTTATTGAAAGAAATCCTGTTATTTTCTGTGGAATGTAAACGTCTTAGGCCTGAATGCGAAATTAATGTAAAGTTAAATGCTATAAAACGGCAAATTGTCATTATCCTGGCATATGAATGTCAGGAGATTGACACAGTTACCAGAAATTTTTTTAAACAGTATAATGTAAAGAGGGAAAACAAATATAAACCTAAAACCAAGTTTATGTAAGATTGTAATATGCTTGAATATAATCAAAATTATTTATTTATTTAATGATTGATTATTATACACAATTTTATTCTGTACATATCAGCAACAAAAAAATTTTCGATTCTGTCTACAGTGAATAAAAGAATGAATTTAAGCATATAATGGTCCATCTAATGCAAAGGCTTAAGTTGAGTTACTAACCATTAGCTTAAAATAACTGTTTTTTAAACTTCTAAGATAATATTTCATTTTCCTGGCATTCAGAATTCGGTTAATTTCTATTTTATTTTTTTTTCTTGAGCAAAGTCAATAAACTACACTGCTGACTGTAAGATATTAATAAATTTATCTAATAAATATACAAAAAAAATTTAGATTACTTTGAAGACTTTAAATTTGCTAACGCTCGCCGTATCACTGATTCTGCAAGGTGCTGATAGGTAGTCTGAGGTATCTGGTACCAAGCACTCACCAACTGGTCCAGCAATTCCCTCACATTGCGAGGGGGTAGCGCGGCAGCACGAATTTGGTTTTCCAAGTAGGAGCACAAATGCTCTATTGGATTAAGGTCTGGTGAATTTGGGGGCCAAGACATGACTTGAAAGCATGTATGGCAGTACTTTTACTTTCGTTACTTGTCCCGCCGGTACAAGCAAAAAGTACGTATTTTTACTTGTACTTCGTTACTTTTTAAATTTAGTACTTTTACTTGTACTTTCGTTCCTTTTTTAGGGAAAAAATACAAGTATTTGTAACAAAAATGTCGAATGAAATCGTTACATTTTTCTAAAACTCGGTAAGCTTTCTAAAAAAAATTACATTAAAAGAAAATGCTTATGTTTTTTTAATTTATGAAATTAATGTGCAATATATAAGCATTCACAGCTAACTTCGTGTTTAAATGCCTTGACCTTCTAAAATTGTCATTCCTGAAGGGGAAATGGCCGCTCTTATGATCTTTTTTTGATTGCAACTATCATTGTGAGTAGTGTGTTCTCCAGAATTGTGGCACAAAAGATACTTTGATTTATTTTGGTTTTCGCTACTTGTCCAAAAAGTAACCATAAAGAAGAAAAGAGAAAAACGCTTCCCTTTTTATTCGCGGAGACCTGGGCTAATGTGCATAGATTGAGATTATCCTTACTTATGAAACTTTGCTTTAAGAAGACTTCATCTTTTTTGAGAAAAGTAAGTAATATTTTAATATCTAATTTTTTATTTATAAAATAACATTTTAGATTATTTGAAACATTTTTCATTCATTTAAATGTATTAATTAAACATTTTGTCAACAATGTGTGCGCATTGAATGCTTTTTTAAATAATTTAAATAACTAATTTCATATTATTATTACAAAAAAAAATTTGGCACAAGTTCTACATTTTTTAACGTTAAAGTTTTAAATTATAAAAACAATGCTTTATTTAATGGAAATGTAGTATGTATTTAAGAAAATCAAAAATATTATAATATGAATGCATTATTTTAAAATTTATTTTCTAACATAAGTTATAATGTTTATCAAATGTGTCGAACAAGGTAATTTATTTATAAAATAAAGTTTCCGAAAATAAAAACAAAATTTAGAAAAAAATTTTATAGTTCTGAAATTAACATAAATCTTAGTTAGATTTTATTCCGTAATAATATGATTTCTACCACTTTTATCTTTTTTTTTATTTAAATAAATTAACATATATTTATTTTGAATTAGCAAATATAAATTTTTATTTAAATAAAAAAAAAGACTCTCTTTAAGTTAATATATACTAGGGAATAGTTATTAAGACTAGGGAAAGAATAAAGAGCTGTCGTTTCCGTAAATTTTGATATTCGTTTCTCATTAATAAACTATATCGCATGACTTCAGCATTAGCCATTGTTACAAATAAAACTGTAGACTGTTCTGTTTCAAGTTATACTGCGCATTCAATTATTTTTTACTAGCTCAAATAACACAAAGCTATCTGAAACCCCATGTTTGCTTTGTTTATGCTTGTGCTTTTGAAAAGCGTTTCTATAGAGTAAAACAATTTTAAATCAATGATAATTTAAATAAATAAAAATAATAAACTAAAAATTAAAATCAATAGATAAAATTTCTTTCTCGAGCAAATCCATAAAAAAGTTTGATATTAAAATTATATTATACGATTTTATTTTAAAATTATAATATAATATTTTTCCGAATTTAAAAATAAATAAACGTCCATAACCTTCAAAATTAAAAATAATTAAATAAATAACAACAATTTTTCAAAAACATTAAGAAACATAAGAATATTATTCAATAAAATTTCAGGTTACTTTGAATTTTCGATTCCCTAGAAATGTACTTTTAAATCGTTACTTTTTTGTTTAGTACTTGTACTTTTACTTGTACGTTTCACTCGTTACTTTTTAAAATAGGAACTTTTTACTTTTTACTCGTAACTTTTTTTTAAAAATACTTATACTTTTACTCG
The DNA here is from genome assembly GCF_043381705.1 of Parasteatoda tepidariorum. NCBI lineage: Eukaryota > Metazoa > Arthropoda > Arachnida > Araneae > Theridiidae > Parasteatoda > Parasteatoda tepidariorum. Next base: position 104,652,709 of record NC_092204.1, on the reverse strand, counting down.
CTACTTTTTAAAAGTAACGTTGCCATATATGCCTGAAAGGCACTGGAATGTTCCTCGACGATTCTACCCTTATGACATGGTGCATTATCCTGTTGGTAAACACCATCCCCCGCAGGAAAAACTGTAGCCATGAATGGGTGAACCTGGTCTGCAACTATGTTCAAGTAGATTAAAGACGTCAGGAATTGTTCTATAAGGATTATGGGTCCTAATGGGCCCCCCATGAAAACATTGTTCCTGGGCGAGAAACCATCATGAAAACCTGGGAGAGTCTATTGTTATATATATATATATATATATATATNCAAGCTTTCGGCCGCTGCAGGGAAAGTTCGCCTATCTTTTCTTCGCCGTTGTACCAGCATAGCCGCTGCCAGCCACTGTTTTGAACACTTATTGTAATCACATGCCATTAAGTTTGCTTTTATAACTTAACTTCATTGTTCTTTGTGTGTTTTTGGCTCATATAAGAACATACTATTAGTCTTTGTCTACTCATTAGTCTTTGACGCCCGCTAGCGGTTTTGCGTTTTGTTTTCAACCATTCATTCTTTGATAAAAATTGTTTGCTTGGTTGTGTACTATCACTTCCTAAAATTTTGCCCATCTTTTTAGAGTCACCCTGTATATTTGGTTTTCTAAACAATTTTCTTGATTTTTAGCCCTAAAACTGATGTCAACACTAATTGCGACATAAAATTACGTCACTGAAATTTCATTTTGGATTCTAATAAATACTCTATTAGAGATTAAAAAATTGCGAGCAATGTCACACACAAGATATTTCCCCAAAATATCCCTTGCTTTTACTTGAGATAAATTTAATATAATATTTTTAGCCAAAACTTTAAAATAAATTGTTTGGATATTAATTTTTTCAAATATATCAATAAATAAAACAATATCTTTAGAAATAATTCTACAAAAACCTGATATTCGATGAAAAAAATATTTCTGAGTTTAAATAAAAACACTTTTTTTAAAATATAAAGAAACATTTGATTTATTAAAACAAGCAAATTACAATAATAAACAATCTATCCATGAATTTTCATAATTTTAAAAATGTTTCGGAATATTTTTAACACAGGCAAGCAACAAATTTTAATTAACAATTATACTTTTTTTTGAGGGATGATGTACTGCGTGCTTTGGAGTCACGCTTCAAACTAATTGAAGTGAAAGAAACTGGTTCTAGGAAAAAGATATTCCATTTAGATTAAAAAAACGAGACCTAGAAATCTCTTCCATTCACTGTTTCTTTTTGATATAGTTTTTGGAATAGGAGATCATAGAATTTTATAAGAAGCTGTAAGTTCTTTTTCTCCAGAAATGTTTGCTCCCACTAGATAACATGGAATTTCTTTTATCTTCTGGGAAAAGGAAACTAACTAAAAATAACGTATATGTATCCCTACAAAAAAGTGTCTTTATTACGCTAAAAGTAATCGAGAGTTGTGTAAGACCAAATATGCAAAATTATATACTATACTGGATGAACTGATTATTACATAAATATTAGTTCAAGATTGTTTTCCTGATTTATTTCAAGGATATTAATATAATGTACCTCTTCTAAACAACTCATGCTACTTTAAATCACTGAATGAAATTGTTTACAATAAGGGTTCTATCAGAATATATTGTTTTAAAATTTATACAGTCAATTGTTACAGCTATGATATTTTAATGTTGTTATTTATCCAAAATTGTATCATTATTGAGATGAAAAACAGTGTAAGTTACTTGGCTCAGGGGATAGAGTGTTCGCCTTCCAATGAGGAGACCCGGGTTCAAATCCCAGCAATGGCTGGTCGATACGAATCTGCATCCGGCTTCCATCGATCACATTGCTGACGTGAAATATCCTCACTGGAAGACGGATCATAGTTTAGAATCTCTTTGCCGTCGGCATTTACACTCGACCATCCTGACTTTTGGACGACCTCGTCCCTTCGAAACAACTTATAATCCTTCAAGTGAGGCGGCACACTTTTACATCTCTTTGATCTACTTTTATCGTGGTTTAAAGTTTTATTTGGATCGTCGTTGCATTGATTCGTACTGTTGTTGTCGTTTATGGGTTCACAAGCAATGAAGTTTTCCTTACTTCCAATGATATTGTCCCCATCATCAGACAGATATTCGTCGTTGACCAGATGAAATTAGTTTCATTTGTGAAGCGTGGGTGGTAGTCGTATAATTATGTTGCCGTCTTCTTCCTTGTCCAACTGCGCGTAAATCAGCAACTTGATAAGTGTCGGATGGTAATATTTTGATGACAATTAAAGGACCTCTGTACTTAACTTGGGTTTTAATGTTATATAAGGCAGTTTGTTCGGGTAATCGTCTTACGACCACAACGTCACCTATATTGTACTTAAATGCATCACATCGATGTTTGTCATAATTCCTTTTCATCTTTTCTTGTGCAATGATAATACTTTCCTGGGCATCTCTTTGCAGTTTTGTTGGATTTACGTAGTCATTTGATGATGGTAGTAGATCTTGAAAAAAATATCCAGGTTTTACTGGCGTGTATCCATACAAGAGTTCAAAAGGAGGTTTTCCAGTCGACTTACTCGGAGACCAGTTAATACACCGTTGTACTTCTGGTAATGTTTTATCCCTATCCTTGTGAGATTCCGTTTGGAATTTGGAAGATATCATTGGAATAAGTATACGATTGATGCGTTCAACTTGTCCATTAGCTTGTGGTCTTTGACTGGAATTTAATGTATGCTTGATTCCTAATTGCTTAAAATATCCTTCAAACGCCAAGGACGTGAAACATCTCCCTCTGTCTGCAATTACTCGCCTCGGAGAACCAAAATGATCAGTAAATTCATCAAGGTACTTCAAAACGCTTTTAGTTGAGCAACTAGGACATGGACGGAGGCGCACAAACTTAGTCATATCGTCGACAAGAACCAAAAGCTCCTTGTTGCGAACTAAACTAGTTACAAATGGGCCTAGGAAATCCATATGAACAACTTCAAATGGGCGACTACCAGGTGGAATGAAATTAAGTTTACCTTGAGCTTTACCACCTGGTACTTTTGTAAATGCACATACCACACACTGTCGTATATGCTACTTGATATAACTTGCCATACGTGGAAACCAAAACTGTTGGCATATCATTTGAATTACTTTCTCAACTCCAAAATGACCAGAAAAGTCACGGAAACGAACAGCAAGATACTTTCTCATTGATTTTGGCATTACAAACAACTTTCGTGTCTTGTTTCTATCACCATATTCATAATGAAGGCTATAAAGTATTCCGTTAATCAACTCGAAAGTATCGGCTAGTTGTTTTTCTTCTAGTGACCTATTTGTCTTTGGTTTTCTTAAGGAAAATACAATTTTTTGCAAATCTTGATCTTGAGCTTGTATGAGGGCTACCCTGTCTTCTTCAATAGAGATGTAAAATACCGTAGGCTCTCTTGTTAGTTCTATAGGACTCGTAATGTCTATTTCATGCAATGGTGTGCAAATTCTTTCTTCGACTGGTGAACGACTAAAGGCATCTACATGAGCCATTTTAGTACCATCTAGATGTTTAACATTATAATTAAATTCGCTCAACAGTTCAGTCCTCCTCGCAACTAGGGTTTAATGTTCTTTTGCGTATTCAAGTATTATGTTATTGATGAACAATCGATGACTAATGTAAATTGCTAACCCAACAACAAAGAACGAAGTCTAGTCATTGGCCATACCGCAGCTATCAGTTCCAAACGACTTGAATGATACTTTTCTTCTTCAGGAGTTGTACGGCGACTTACGGAATAAACTAACTGAAAAGCACTAGACTTATTTCGTTGCAAGAGCATTCCAGCTAATCCAACAAAGCTTGCATCAGTGTGTAATTCAGTTTCATCGCGTGGATCAAATAGTTTCAACACTGGTCTCGATACTAATTTAGAACGTAAATTTTCAAAAGCATCATTTTGATTATCAGTCCATGTAAACGATGAATTTTTCTTTAACATCATTGTGAGGGGTTCAGCAATTGAAGCATATCGTGTTATAAATCGGCGAAAGAAACTTGTTAAACCAAGAAAACGACGCAATTCATCTTTGGTCTTAGGAACGGCGTATTCAGCAATGGCAGCAAGTTTTCATGGGCCTGGTCGTATTCCATTTTTATCAATTACAAATCCCAAATACTCAATATCTGACATTCCGAATTCACATTTAGATAGCTTCAGTGTTACCCCAGCTTTTAGCAACTTTTCAAGCACTTGTCGAAGCTTCACTATCATATCATCAAAGCCGATCGAACCTAAGAACATATCGTCAATGAAACATGATACGCCCTTCCAAAGCAAATCACCCAAAGCTAATGACATCGCTCGCTGAAAAACAGGTGGTCCATTCGATAAGCCAAAAAACAAACGTGTAGGCTTATAATGTGCATCAGGAGTTGTAAACGCTGCCTTTCGTGAGGATTCTTCATCCGTTGCTATCTGATTAAATCCTTGACATGCATCAAGGATGCAGAATAACTAAAACCAGACAGTCTTTCAAGCAAATCATCGATGTAGGGTAATGGAAATTTATCCTTAATAGTTTGTGAATTTAAATGTCTGTAATCAATTACCATACGATGATCACCGTTTTTCATAGATACGAGCAAAACAGGGCTACTGTATTCTAAAGAACTGCCACGAATAACACCCTGATCTCTTAATTCTTGAACGATTTCTCTTAAAACTTGTCTCTCGTAGTTTGAAGCTCGATAGGGTGAACGAGAAACAGGTTTACTACCCGGTGTCTCAACGATAGGCATTATAATATTATTAATGCATCCTAGTTCATCTTGTTTTAAAGCAAAACACAACCTAAATTCATTTAACAAATCGCATAAAATTTTCTGTTGCTCTTTATTTATTGATGGTCCAATTTTAACACATTCTCTATCGATAGGATTTTGCACAATTTCTTTTGTTAATAAAACGGCTGGGGTTGAATCCGCATCTTCCTTAACCATTGAATGGTAACTATTTTCAGATACCCAATTTTCTCGCAAGATAACACGATTTTTGCTTAATTGTAATTTTAAGCTACTAGGATTCACGACGGGCACTTGTGATTTACCATCGTGGATAGCAAACGTAACATCCTTGCTTAGATCATCTCGACCATTGCAAGAAATAAATCCGTTTTAAGATTTACATGCATTGAAGACAGTTACCAATTGAACTGTACACGGTTCAATCATGAACTTTTCGAGGATCTTCAACACAACCCTATCAGGCATTTCATTAATCTGCAAATCATGCAAAAAATCCAGCTCTTCCACATGAACAAACTTGGATCTATCTTGATTTCTAACCATTATTATCTCGGGTGAGTCAATGATGTCATTCCCAATGAGAACATCCGGGCCTTCAAATGTATCATCAGTCACTACATAAAACAGAACTTCCTTCAGCTTTACCCTGTCTATAGTCACATTAAGTATGATAATTCCTAGTGACTCCCTTACACCTCCAATACCTCGAATTCGTGTAACTATATTTTTATGTATATTTTTATTAAACGTTTGTGCAAAACTATATTTTAACATAGATATATAAGCAGCGGTATCCATAAGAGCACTAGAATTTACTTCTTCCATGATAATATTCTTCGTTGTTCTATTACTGGAACTGGGTAAAAACGAAACTGCATTGACTAATGGGAAAGACGCTCTCTTTGGACATTCTTTTGTACCATGTTCTTCTGTTTTGCAGACAGTACAAAACTTTGGACGTTTTGGCTTTACACAATCACGGGCAAAATGGCCGGTATCATAACAATTGTAGCAAACAGTTTGATTATTAATTGTACTTCGACTTGGCTCTGTTTGTTTGCCTTTGGCGATATTTTCTTCCTTCAAAAACTTATTTTTACTAGATTTATTATTATACTGAATATGATTCTTAAAAACATCTTTGAGTTCAATAAATTCTTCTACCTTTTCAGCTAATGTATAAGTTGAAATTATATGGGTCCACTGATCCAAGTGACGTTCTCGTATATCTGGAGGCGCGTGAGCTTTTATTCGATCAGTGATGATCAGGTCTTTTAAACTCTCAAAACTACTTATTTTAAGTCCTGCAGTCCACCCATTAAAATACGTTTCAAGGTCGTGGTCTTGTCTAAAAACTGTCGAAATTTTTCAGGACTTAGTCTGTAACACTTAAGCAACAGAGTTTTAACATAGTCATAATTTTCCGACTGTTCTTCTGGTTCTCTCATTATCATTTGGGCAATTTCACTTGGTAACTGGTTAATTAAGCATGTCATCCACAATGTACTTGGCATTTGTACTCTTTTCATTACTCTCTCGAAATGTTCTAAATAAAGGCTAATATCCACATTACTCGTAGAAAACTTTCTCAGTTGTGACTGCCAATCAACTTTTGGCGCCGATGTTATTACTTCAGTTTCGACTACTTCTGAAGTTTTAGCAGCAATATCTAACTTCTTGAGTTCCAATGCATGTTCGCAATCGGCTTTTTCTTTCTCTTCTTGACGAAGGCGCTCGGCGTTCTTAACCATATTTTCGACCATTCCTCGAATCATTTCTTCATCGTATTTCTCGCTATTCAATATTAACTTTCTCAAGTCAGGGATTTTCAAAGTAATAGACGAAACATCTTCAGATAACTCATTAGCTACGTAACATAACTGATCTTTACGAAGTCGCGATAAAAATGCCATTTTAAACTCAAAACTAATTACAGTTGCCTGTTTATCCCACTTCTGATAATGTAAGAAACAACTTTACAAAACAAAAACGCAGTTCATTTACTGTTTACTTTTATTAATATTTACACACACCGTTATTCTAAAAAACTCAAAATCTAAATCACAAGAACTGCTCTTGCCAAAACATGGAATACTAAATATGTAATAAGAATATAATTAATGTTCACGTTTTACAGTTCAAATTTCTCCATAAAGGCAAATTTCTCCCAATACTAGATTCAGGGATTCCCTTGTCTTCTGAATTTGAATCGACTGCCCAGCGACTGTTATAAAATATTTTTTTAAAAAAAGTAGATTGGTTATTGGTTATTGCAATTGCATACATTTTCAGGCTTGTGTGCTCAAAATAGGCTTATAAACCTTCGTTAAGTAGAATGGGACAGATAGCACAATAGGAGAGACAGCACCAAGTAGTACCGCCCTCAAACCAAAAAAAGTAGAGCTTAACGAGTTATCAATTGCTTAATCTTCACACAACAGATTTCCTGTTTCTATTTCAGAAAAATATATAATCCATGCAGTGACTATTATATGTCCTCATCGTTTATACGGAATTCAGTTTCCTCGGGAAAGTAGCATGTACATTCAGAAAATTAAAAATTATATGGTGTATAATGTTTATGCACAAACTACAATGACCCAAATTTAAAGAATAATTCACAAAATTATATCAGTTCTGGAATTGTTAATTGTTGGTTTGAAATTACATTTAGCACACTGAAAGCTCCAAATCATAATGCATTTGCAAAGTTAAATTTGAAAATTAAAAGCAGAATTTATCGTATACACTAAAGTTTTCAACTTTTTGTGATAGTCGTAGGCAAACATAATATTATATACGCTGTTACTTTCAAAGGTAAAGCAAAAAGCCACTAATGTGGATGTATCTAATAGTTGTATGTCTTTGTAAATCTTCTTGATTTTTGTGTCTGAATATCTCAGATGAACCCTAAATAATAAATTTAATAAGAAAAATTGTAACAGAATCGCGGAATTTATAAAAGCAATATCCCCTGATGTATTTTTTATGAAAGATTGAATCTGGCGACAGTTTTGCTGGCTTGGCGATCAATTTGGCAAGAAAATGCTCTGTAAACTTCGTGTTTCATAGTGATGGGACTAATATTTACGGAGTTAAGCGAGAATCGTCTCGAATCGTGTTGAAATTTATGGGGTTTCGTCGCTAAGCCTATATGATTAGGAGTGTGCTTTGCAGAGTAGATGAGTATTTAACACGTTTTCTGCAGAAAAATTGCTTCTTTGATCCATTTCGTAACTTCATTTAACACTCTACGCTAGATTACAAATATATAAGATGGACATTACAAGACTATACTTTAAATAATTTGTCGTCTTACAAAATAGAACCTTTTAATAAATAATAAGCAGATTTAGCAACTTTTACGAACTTGTAAAGCATATTTTTGATTGTTATGTTAACATGTTTTCATTTTTAAAAAAATGGCGTTCATTTTTAAGAAAATGAAAATGTCAATTTGAAGAAAATACACAACAGAGGGTAAATTTTAAAAAGAAATTCAACTAGTTTTTAAATATTCAAAAACAAATGACGCCGAGATTCCAACGTCGGACTGTTTAAGTTCATAAAAATAGTTTTAAAAAAAGTTTTTTTCAAACTACTTTTTTTGATTTATATATTTTAGTACAAATATAACCCGATAACCTAACAGATTTTCTTAGTAACTATTAGACTGTTGTGATCGCTTTATTAAGGCTTCTTTTTTTTCTGGTTGGACTCCGATAAACGCCACGGCATTTCAATCATGGGTTGCAAAAACTGTCTCAATTGATGTTTGTCGTCGGATTGGTTTTCAAATCCTGGCTATATACGTGTTTCAAGACGTCACAAAATACTTTTCCTTCTTCAGTATTCATATTTATATTAAAATCACCGTCAAGACAGTAATTATAAGTTAATAATAAAAAGTATATAAAAATACTTTAAATTATTATTATGTAAATACATTGAGAATGACTGCTGGTGAAAATTAAAAGAAAAAAAAGAATTCTAAAAAAATTACGTAACAGCAGTGGTAGACACAGCAACGCATACAACGACGACGCATGCTCACTGTTTACTATTACTCTTGAACACAGTTGAAAAGTGTGATGACGTCCAAATAAGGTGCGCACGCCATAAAACCAAAGCAAGACCCATTTTTGCAATGGGTAATAATGATTTATTCGTTAATTGATGCATTATTTTCTATTCTAATTAGACAACTGTCGCCAAATAGGTGTCTTTAATAACAACTATTTAAGCTATTAGTTCGTTTGTTTAAGAACTTTTTATGTTACAAGTCCACATGTTGCAAGATAATATAAATAGTTTAAAATTTGAAGATTTGTTTTATCTTTAAAGTAATGAAACTTTGACTTCCCTTTCTTATCTTTTATTACTTTCCTTTTCGAATGTGCTCTATAAAACGCACTGAAGCAACTAAAATTACTTCTTTGTGTCTTAAATTATGATCATTAGTTATTTAGTTTTTTTTTTTTTTTTTAGTTTTTTTTTATTGATCCAAATTTGAAAAATATCAAAGTCTATAATGGTGTGCGGAAGTTGTCACATAGTTTGAAGGTTGCCTCTTTTCGAAAGGAATTGTTTACGAATAAAGTCGTCACCCATAAATGAGGGCATTTTTTCAATATTTTTGACACCCCTGTTCCCCTTAGTTCCCACACATCACCTGTATCCTCCTTTAGTCATATATCAGGCTGTATTACATAAACACAAACTAGCAGTTCGGAAACAAAACGTACACTAAAGATCATATGGCAAAATTCATTTTACTACGTTTAACTACTTTTAACTACGTTTTTAATGTTATTTATGTCCAATTTAATAATATTCATTAGACGTGTTCATATGTTGATGAATAAACATGTAAGAAATGATATAAACATGTTTAATTAGATGATTTTCAATATTTTTACTGTGACCAAAATGTCGAATGTCACACTTCTTGTTACACCTCCCATTTGTCACAATATCACAAAATCCCTGACTTCCCACCAAACGGGAAATTATTTACAAACGATCCCTACAAAAAAGAGAACTAATCATTAATATCTCATGAAACATGAATGAATTATTCAGTACACTCTGAACATTTCTTTTACAAACACATTAATATGATTTCAGGTAGCAAATATGGTAATTGTTCACAGATTCTTTCGCATTATATTTTATTTATAGAATTAGGTTCAGCTTCTGTAGTCGAGGAAGCTTTTTCATTTTTTAATCACTGCATGTAATAACTTTAATATTTTATAGAATTCCAGTCAGATGCTAAATTCTTACATCTTTTCAATTTTCTTCATTTGAATATTTCAAATGTTTACTTCTCTGCTCTTGTTGAAAATTTTAAAATTTTTACCCGGAGAAAAGGCGGCGGAAAGTACACTGAAAATAGCTCGACAATTTTGTGGCCTTCATAAATACAGACAAGTTTATTAAGCAAAGCAGGAAGGGAAATTATTACAGTAAACGAGACAGAAATGCCCGAAAACTCTCTTCAAAAGTTGCTGCTTGTTACGCACAGCGTAGGTTATTTTAAAATTTAAATTTTTTTTCTCATGTAAGCAAAGACGTGAGAAATGTAAATTAAACTTTCATAAGAAAAAAGAATTATCTTACGTTTTTAAATTATGTTTCTTTTTTCTTAAAAAAAATTCTTCTTTCGAGAAAAGTTAACTAAAAGTTATTTTTGAAGTCAAAATGAAGCATTTTCGTCAAAGTTGTTTAGTGTGCAGAGAATAATTAAAAATTTGAAAACATAATAATCCAAAATTGATATATCTTACAGTAAATCAATAAAATCTATTTTCGAGTTCATTACAACAGCGTTGTTAAAAGTTTCGAGTCAGATTACGATATAATGTTATGTTGGGTGCATTATCCGTAAAATCTATTTTCAAATAAAATGCATCTTTAACGGAAATATTATACCGTACATTTTACAGCAATATTTATTTAATTTGAGTAATTCAGTAATTTTATGTTAATTATTACTCTAAAACTTAAGGCAAAAAGCATAGAGTGGCGGAATTTTTCACTGTAATGTAGTCCGGAATTTTTCAATAAAATGACAATTTCAAACTCTGTATAAATGACAGTCTTAAAATTTTTTAAAAGGAAATTGTTTACTGTTGTTTAATAGATGTTCAGTATGAGATTTAGATCTGTAAATTAAGACGTAAAATTTCAGCTATTTTTAACATTCTATGTTAATTTCCAATGTACAAAGTTTTGAGTCATAGAGGCTCAGGGGATATAACGTTCGCCTTTCAATGAGGTGAACCGGATTCGAATCCGAGTGTTGGCTGGTCGATACGAATTCCGCATCCGGCATGCACCGACCACAGTGCTGACGTGAAATATCCTCGGTGATAGACGGATCATGGGTTAGAGTTCCTTTGCCTTCAGGCTAACCGTGGGAGGTTCTCGCGGTTTTTTCTCTCCATGCAACGCAAATGCGGGTTAGCTCCATCAAAAAGTTCTCTACAAAGCAAATTTCTCTCAGTCCCAGAGTTACTTTGTCTTCTGAATTGGGTTCAAAATTACAAGGCTACGGAGTTGAACATTAGTAGAAAGCAAAAATTGTGTCGGCTGTTCAACGACAGTTATAAAAATAAATAAAGTTTAAGAAATGTTTGGAATGAACATACCTTTAGTTAGATAGTTTTTTTTTATTAGATATTGATTAGATAGCATTTAATTAGATAGTTACCTTTACTTTGATAGTTATCTGAATATCATATCGTCCTATCACGATGCAAGAAAATCCGAACAAGCAACTTTAGCAAACTGGAGCATTTAAAGAACTCTTTTGTTGGCATTATTGTCCATGAGATGTCTGTGGGTACTAATGTGATCATACTCTAGTTTTACCATTTTATTGCCATACTCTAACTGTCTTAGTCTTTGTAAAGTTCCCAAGATTGAAACCCAATTTCTTTAGTCTGTACCACGAAACGCTGTATGTTGTTTCATCTTGCCACTATACTATACCTTGTCATCTTTTTTTACAATATTTGGCATCCGAATGATTGCAGCTGTTGTTATAAGCGGGTTATTATAAGAGTGGATCACAATGCATGCGTAATTTGGAATGTATATTTCGGGCTCAAAGATTATGCCTTACCTTGCTTCAATTGACCAAAGAAATTTTAAGGGAAAGATTTAAACATAAATCATATGATGAATAGATCAAATATGACCCGATATCCATGGTCAAAGCAACTTTTCCCATCAGATTATAAAAATGGAAAAGTAATATTATTGAGATACGTTAGGAGGCTATTTGAATGATTTAGGGAACGTTTTATTAGGGTATTAATGAATATTTAGTTTTAGAATAGGATTTAAAATTGTTAGTTAAATAAAACTTATTTACGGTGTGAAATAATAAAAAAAACTCCAAAGATACAGAAAGGAAGATTTTATTTATACTCTTTATAAAATTGATCACTGGTTTGCAACTCATATAATTGATCACTTCTTTAATAAATTCGCTATTATAATGCGAATTTATAAAAGAATATATAAAAGAACTCATAAAGTTTATAAAAATGTTCTTCGAAAAAAATTCAGAAAAATTTATCGTGATATTATTGGCAAAATGAATTTATCGCGAATTGAAACTTTGAACACTTTAAAGGCAACTAAATTATTGCGACTTTAACTACAGTTAAAATACTAAAATTTAACTAAAGTAAAGTCCATGTTGGATACCGGACCAGGTCTCAATCATTTCCTGATCGTGAAAAGCAAAAATTCCAATACCGTCAAGCTCATGAATTTTTCCGGAAAGATTTGTAAAAAAAAATCTTGTGGATCAGAACATCCATTAATATCCGTAGCATATTCATCCAGTACAAAATATGAATGAGCATTTCTTAATCTTGTAGAGTACAGGACATAAGCAGACAAAAAATAGCTTGTGATGAATATTTAAATCACAAAAATGAAAAAGGTCCATCCCAGAAAATCATTGATATATCACGCCAATAAGCAGTGCCTTTAACAATAGTAATAAAAAAAATTTATCGCCTGCTACAAGACATTTATAAAGGGAAAGAATTTAGTATTTAAAATTGAAAAAATTACTCTTCAATATTTAAGAATAAAGAAGCAAACTGTGATAAACTTTTCCGATATTTTCAAACGTATAAATATTTTTTTGTGTTTTTCTGACGAATAAAAATATATAAATGTGTATTAGGTAAATATAAGATGCAGAAGTTCTATTAAAAAAGGGTTACAACAAAAAAGTAATGCATGCCAATGGGTAAACCAAGCAACTCACTATTTCGATTTTTATGAGCGTGCGTTTATTAAAAGGGGGAAAAAAGGATTTTTTTGTTGTCGTTTCTTCTAATGACACTTGGCCGAGTCAAACTCACTAGCAATTTGCCTAGCGAAATTGAATCTGGAAGGAGTGATTTTCGTTTGACAAGACAACACCGATGAAGTGAAACTGCGATTCCGGATGGATATATGTGTATATATACATGCGTAACTCAGACTCCTCTGTATAGATGGTAACACCACTCAATCGTGAGGCCGCTTCCATAATTTAGATATAGCTTTATGGGGAAAGATAATTTTCTGTAGGTACAATGGAACTTTTCAGCGACCAACAATAGGATTTTCAATTCCACAGAATTTTCGATTATGACTACCACATATACTCTGTGATAGGGCTACGAGGACCGAACCCCGCTCTCTCTGGACCAAAGTTTGGTACTCTAATTACTTTGTCACCGCGGCCGAGGTTTTGCTAGTTCTTCCTGATTCAATTCTTAAAATTACCACTATCCTTATCAGTAAAATCTGTAATTGTGTGCTCCCTTTCCTTTTATCAAGATTATAAGTAATATTAATGCAAACTATTCTTTGTACGGAGCGGATCACCCTTAATAACTTTTGATCTAACATTCAGATCTTCACGTTCTATGATACAGCTTTTTGAGCACAGTACATCAGCGGCATATTACATTAGTATGAACAATGCTTAGAGATATTAGATTTTTGCGAGTATTGCTAAAGTGAGCTATGTCTAATGTCCGAGCTAAGTCTATGTCCAAGTATAGCCATGTCTAATTCGCAGCAAATAAAATTTATCGTATTACTTCCGGAATAAATTTATAGGATCATTGAAAAAATATGTATTTGAAACTGATGCCTTTTGAAAGAATTTTTGAAGCTAATGCGCTCGACAATTCTTTTTGTTTTTTTGTTTTTAATCTGACAAAAGTAGAAATACTGTCTCTTATTTATTGTACTTGAAAAACGTAGTTCTATTTTTTTTATTTCATTAGTCAAAGTACCAAATTTTATGAAATTTAAACGGAATGAAATAGCTTAAAGCGTTAAATTTTTTAGGCATATTTTTTTCTTGGATCAAAAGATAATAAATTAATAGAAAAAAAAAACTAATCGATCTCTAGAGAAATTGCATTAGTGACGACTCACATTAATTAGACTTCCAAAATATCTTCAAAGACCATTACCACTCCTTATCTCCCCCTAACACCTCTCTCCTTCAAATATGCATAATTTTAAAGTTATGGGCCTTTATAGAAAGCGTCTATGATATTCGAAAATAATGCAGATGAGCAAAAGATTAGATGCCATTAAGACGATAGACAAAATAAGATAGGAGGAACTTTTAAGGAGCCCTGCGTGTTGTCGCCAAGGAAGACAAAACTTTTCTGAAAACTTTTGTAAATTGACTGAATGTCTTCATAAAATAGCACTTTTCGAAATGTTTGTAGAAAAGTGTGCTTGGTGATTTACAATGGGTAATGTAAGGCTAGGAAATAAAGAAGGCAATGAATTATTTCGCAAGTTTCAATGGGGATAAGGGACATGACAGCAGATTTTGGGTTCGTGTTGTACTTATATTTCTTTAAGCATTTCTATTCTGTAAGCGTTCTTAGCATTTATTTATTCTGAATAGTTTTTATTTCATAAAAATGTTTGGTGAGATAACAATAAATTGATGAAATAGAGTGCTTCGAATTACAGGAATCAAGTTAATTTAAGAGTCAGTTGCTTAAACCAAAAGGAATACAACTTTTCATAAAAATGCATTTTTTAATTGATTTTGTATTTTCAATAATTTCCGTAACTAATGTTTCTAAATCATTTAAACATTTTTAATTCTTACGATATATATAAACATATACGCTGTCACAGAAACTCTCCGGCACCGTAGTGGACGCTATAAATTTTCCACCTCAAAAATAAAACAAAAAAAGATAAGGAAAAATAATGAGGAAAAATTGCTAGCAGAAAATTCCGAGGACAAGCATAAATTGACGATAAGAGGAAATAGAAAATATTATTTATCTATATTTACGAAAAAATGCTGACTAGTTTTCCTTTTTTTAAGAAATTTGAAACTGAATAAAAAAAACTTACTTAATGTTCCTATTTTGGGTTATAATTTTATTCTCCAGCCAAGTACTTGTGTTAATCTTTAATTATTACCTGTGTCTTCCTCGATTATTCATTTTTTTTAGTTGGATTTTTCGAAGGAAAGAACTGTCTTACATCGTCATAAGAAAAATAATAATTTTTCCCACAAATTTTAAAATCTAAATAATTACCATTCATTCGCTACTACAATCATTAATGCTGGTATATACATGACTCATTTTTATTTTATCTTATTACCCGTCATTGAACAGCTGGCGTTGAGCATTGAATTTACGGCTACTAATGCTCAACTCCGTAGCCTTTCTAATTTTGAACTTAATCCAGAAGACAAAGGTTTTCCTGGATCTAGTATTGGAAGAAATTTGTCTTCTTGGAGGACTTTTTGATGGACCTAACACGCATTTGCGTAACATGAAGAGGAAAACCATGATTAATCTTACAGCAAGCAGACTCTAACCAATTATCCGTCTACCACTGAGAATATTTCCCTCGGCACTGGGGTTACTGCGAGCCGGGCGTATAATTCGTCGCTGGGTTTCGAACCCATTGGAAGGCGAGTGCTTTACCACGGTTCTAAATTAACAGTTGAGTCACCACAGTTCTAAATTAACCATATAGTGACTTTCACGGTGCTAAGAAATAATGAAACTTGATAAGTAAATATTTTGCTTACGGATATAATCCATTTGGCAGACTTCACAACCCCCAAAAGAGAAAAAAATAAAGTTATCAAGAAAGTTCTTTTGGTGCGTATTATTCATACAACGACATTAACTGCACCCATAAATAAGAAAAGATATTAAAAATGTTACTTTTCTAGTGCATATTACCCAGACAGCGACTTTTATATTAATTTTATATAAAAAAATATATTTTTAAAGAAAAATCGAGGTTCCTTTAAAAAAAATTTAATCATCATTTTTTTAAAAATTTAGTAAAAACCACTGGGAATTCCAAAAATTAAGTTTATCAAGACATTTGACACAGCCTAAATGAATGCAGTATTTCCCAGCATCCTAAAATTCAAAAGACATTTATTGCATTGTTATAAGGCAACCATTAGATTTTGAATAAGCCAAATCGTAAACTTTTATTCGAATTATATCAATAAGAATTTAGAGCCTTTCTATTATATTGCGCAGTAAAGTTGATGAGGACGTTTTTGTATCGATTATACAATGACGTTAATTTCTTTTTTTACCCCAGTGTCATTGGGAAAAAGTTTCAGAGAAATCGATAAGTTGCCTCTCACTTAACATTTATTGACAACTTCTTCTAAGAGCTCTCGCATTAAAAGTATTTATTTCATGTGTTGAATCACCAATAAAGTTTCAGAGAATTCGATAATTATGAAATATCCTCTTCCTAAACACGATTTATAAAATATGATAATAATGATGTATAATGTTTTTCATCAAAAAATTTTTCTGCTTTCTACCAAAATATTTAAATGTTTTTACTGTTTTTTCTTTTAAATATGATTCTCATAGCTCACTCTAAACTCACTAGTAGAATTAAACCCACAATAATACTGGTACTTTTGTTTCCAGCGTTGAACAGCCCACCCGATTCTGAGCTGACGACTATCAATGTTCAATTTCGTAGCCTTGTAGCTGTGAACCCAACCCAGAAGGGTAGTGAACTCCTGGATCAAACATTAGGACAAACTAACTTTCGGGGAAGACTGTTGATGGAACTAACCAGCATTTGAGTTACATAGAGAGGAAAACCACGAAAGTATTCCTCAGTTAGCCCGATGCTAAGTGGGTTCTAACCGGGGATCAGTCTATCATTGAGGATATTTTACGTCAGCGCAGTGTTCGGTGCCAGCTGAGAGTGGAATTAGTATCAAACAGCGGCCGATGAGATTCGAACCTAGGTCACCTCAACGCTCTCTCCTCTGGGCCACCACGGCTCACACGATAGTATAAGTATTATTGTTTGTCTTGGAGTATTAAGCTCAAATGTTATGTTACTTAATATCAAAGATGTGATCATTCTGATCCACACGCATATCTGTAAATTACTGTTATAATACTGACAATAAACATTTATTTTAAAAGGTAAAACATATCTTCTCCAATATTAAGAATGTTTCAATTAGCAAATTAATTCAAGTGGAAAATTTTATAATAATGGTTTCGGTAATGCGTTGTAAATGACAGCAGTTATGATGTTCGTCTTTATTTCAATGAAATTGCATAATAAATATTAAATAATGAAGTATGATGCTTACGCATAAATGCCCTGCATTTATTACATTACTCAAAAATATTTGATGTATTTTTTTTAATATAAAGCTTTAATCTCACCTAACTCACTGTAACTTTTTGCGTCCTAAGAGTTAATTTTAAAAAAAAAATTAAACTGTTTGAACTTGATTAAGTAGATAAAATTATGTAAGGCACTTTTATAAGATGAGCTTCATGCAAAGTGAATTTAATAATTTTTGTACCTGGATTACATTCTGGAATTATAATTATTTCTTTTCAAAAATTAAAACTGACAAAATTTACATTACATAATTTTATTTTAGATTTCTCTCGTGCGAAAATTATAATTTCTAATAATTTTGCATTTATTTTCTGTGTTTTTTTTTCTTGATTAAATACGGATAAATTTGCTAAAATATTTGCATTTTGTGGCAATAATTTCTTTAAAAATTGCTAATTTTTTTTTAAAACTCAATTATAGAAATGGAAGTATTAATAAGTATTGAAATTAGATTGACTGGTTTCCTTTAGATCATTACCCTTACCCTTATCATCATCATCACTTACTGCACTTTAGTCATTGAGTCCTGAAGGCCGTTTTAAAATAAACAATAAACCATACGAAATTGAATAAGCAGATAAAATCATAAAAGGCACTTTTACAGGTAGATTAATGGAAATTAAATTTAATAAAATTTCCACCGAAACAAAAAAGCTTCAGAATGTCCAGATAGTGTCAAAACAACCCTAATTTAGTACCTCACGGATATTATTCACGCATTTTATTAGAAAAATATAAATTGTATATAAAAAGATAATGTTTTTTCATGAATTTAAAACTGTAAACAACTGTTTTGAAGGCACTAAATCTTGATTTCTTTTTCTAAGATCTACAAATTTCAACTTAGTACTTACTTTTTCAGTGCTGTATTAATTACAAGCATATTAAATTTAAATATAAACATCAGAAAAGTGTAAACTAACGAACATTTTTAGCAATAAAAACATTTTGTGGAAAAACACTATTCCAAAATTCAAATGTATATATAAAATCGACTTCTTTAGCTTACTAATTGTAATGGGTTGTACCAATTTAACTTTGACATCCTCACTAAATAGTTTTTTCTGAAGTATACTTCTCATTTAGCAATTCATTACAAATTCTTCAATGAGAATTCATTATATGAACCACTGTTGTCCATTCAGTTTCATTCTATTAAAATCTTTAAAAGAGAAAACTCTAAATTCAAGTTTACGTACGGGATGAGAGAATCAATCAAATTGGTCATTATTTTCACATGGAATGTTTC
This sequence comes from Parasteatoda tepidariorum, assembly GCF_043381705.1. NCBI lineage: Eukaryota > Metazoa > Arthropoda > Arachnida > Araneae > Theridiidae > Parasteatoda > Parasteatoda tepidariorum. Next base: position 104,633,951 of record NC_092204.1, on the reverse strand, counting down.
ATTTCAAATCTATGAAACATGTTCCTTTTTCCTTCACGAGATAAAAAAATTCAAATAATTTTTACTTTTGCTTTTAAATCATCTCTTCAGGATTTTTTTCTTTCAAAATTTTGAATCCCCATTTAGAAAATATGTCTTCAAAGTTCTTTAGGCACCGCCAGCGATTGATGTGTTTGATTGGATGCAATAAACGTGTTAAATTCGGAGGAAATGAGAATTTATGAATAATATATTGGAAGACATTTTTTATAGATTTTTTTCTGAAGTCAAATTTATATTTCGTTGATTGAAAGCATATCCCAGTAAATCTACAATCAGTCCATTAATAGAGATATTTAACCTTGCTGGTGTAATCGGGCCCATTCCAACCCAAATGCTTTTTAATTTTGTAATAAAATAAAAACGTACATACCATGTTGTGGCTTCAGGTGTGATGTTTTCTTTATTTATTTATATATTCTTTTGCTCTTCTAAAACATACTCATATTAATGTTTTTTTAGTTTTTTGCAACGTAAACCTGTTTGTGAAAAAGAAGTTCACGTTCACTCTGCTCGGGTTCTTTTGAAACCATATGCTATAAAATGCATGCATATAATAAAAGAAATCACAATATTCTTTCCAAAATGTCGTTTTCATCTATGTATATATATATTATAAATTATTATTAAATTACACGATCAATTCATTTTGTGTAATAATAATAACTTCTTCTAAGTCTGCACTTTATTACACTCATAACACTTTTTTTTTGCATTTAACTATCCAACCGTGTAATGGTGACATAATGTTGTTATAAAGATGTGCGGTAATAAAAATGAAATGAATAGAAAAGTTTTAAAGGCATTTTATGGAATTTCCCTCAGTCCTTCCCACTCACGCTGCTTGGAGATGTATGAAAGACATTTAATTTGTTAATAATATTCTTAATTTTGACATAAGGATATTTTTGATAAATTTTACCTTTTTCCTTTGATAGTCACAGTAGTGAATTCGTTCAATAGATTCGTGCTTTTAAAAATTCTTGTATTTGTTCCAACCTATAACAACTGAAAAACCAGAAAAGTTTGGCATAAAACTCTGGGATCTCTGAAACAATGAAAAAGTTACGTGTTAAATATTCAACCATATCTTGGATGGCCAAAAAACCAACCTCGTGAAAAAAATCATTGACTTAGATTTGTTATTGCTTATGTCATGGTTTAAAAGAGCATAGTTTAAAGTGTGACAACATTTTATCTTCTAGGACATGCTTGGACAATTGTTGTTGAAAAGTAATGTAACTGTGATTGAACAATGAAAAAGAGCAAACTTTCCATTCTTACGAAATTGCCTTAATCCACTAGAAAGAACTTTTTTTTATCCATCTAAATGGCACTACGCTTGTCTCAAGCAATTGCGTTATTGCTCAAAGCAGACTACACTCTCATAGAAGAAGTTTATTCTTTTAAATCTTAAAAAAATAACGCAAACAAACCTGGACTTCAATTTTACAAAAGAGTTCTATCTCTAGAGAGACTTCGTGGATAAAATAATGTCATGCAATAATTGTAGAAGCAAAATTAACAGACGGCTGGTCTTTGTATTTCCAAATTACCTCGGTATTTCAGCGGTAAAAGCATACATTTAATTCTCTGCAGCAAGTCAGGATTAGGATAAAAATCACAGAAAAGACAATGATACTTCGTTGAAGCTCAATGTATGGAACTAATACAAGACCATATTTATTGTAAAGACTTGCTTCCACGATAAAAATCTGTAGCTAAATTAGAGAAATGTATGTAAATCGAAAATGAAAATCAATGTCATCGTGTACTACATTTTTGATTTTGTTATTTATTTTCAAATATCAAAAAGAGCATAAAAAGAACGAATTTTTAGTTTATATAATTTTATTTTAAATTTCTCTTCTGGGAAAATTGCAGTTTCTAACAATTTCGCATTTATTCTCGGTAAATACAGGTAAATGTACATAAATATTTGTATTTAGTGTCAAATAATTTCTTTCTTATCGTCATGCTTATCTCATGTTTATCTCCGTCACTAGTTTCATTTCCAGTTTTACTGTAATCATTATTTTTTTTCTATTTTTAATTGAGATCATTTTTATTATCAGTACCATTATCAATTTTTTTATTGCTTTCGTTATGATTGTTATTATAAATTTATTCATCAATTATTTTTTTATCAAATTTATTTTTATTGTTGGCGTTATGAATATTACTATAAATTTTTTCATCGATTAAATTTTTCATCGTTTTTAGACGGGTGGAAGGCGAAGATCACTTGATTTTTTAAGTAAGTTAAATTTTTGTTTTGAATAGGTTTGTTTGAATTGCTATATTTCTATTTGATCGAATATAGGAAATATATATTTTACATAACAAACAGAATTTTTAATATTTTGATTGCAAAAAGAAAGTTGATAAACAACAAAAATACGTTACAGTACTACAAAAAATATGTTTTCTTATTCTCTTAAGATAAACAGTTCATTAAAAATATTTTGCTTGGTTATTAACATAATCAACAACTAATATGAACATTTAAAATTGTATCAGTACCGTAATGAACAAAATAAATTTAATATACTATTTTATAAGTTAATTTGTTAATATTTCCTGTTTAAATGAACGTACATACAAGATTTTAATGCAAATGATATTTAATCTGAATTAATTATGATCCAAGTATTAAATATTTAAACATATTTTCTCTTGTTTCTAGTTATCATGCATTTTGTAATAAAAATATATCATATTTATTTAATGTACTTTTGACTACCATTTTATTGCTGTTCCATTCAACAGTTTTAATAGTTATTCTCAATCAATTACTTCAGGGTTAATTCTAAATCTATTGTATTGTTATGTTCTACTAGTTTTCAGAAACTATTAATGCAACAAACGCAATTGCTATTAAAAACACTATTAGCACAATTGCTACACTATTACTAAAACAATTTCAGTGAGGAAGAATTCGGAAAATTTTTCCCGTATGAAAAATAATTTTGTTTCGTTCATATAACCTATTCCATTTTTTTCCTCTTTTTGCATATCCTAATCCGTGAATTTGTTGCTTAGGAATGATATCAATGTAACAAGAAGGTTTTAATCATCGACAATATATTTTCTATCTCAATGGATTTCGGATTAAAGTAATGAAAATACTGCTTTAAATATTTTATTTTAACCAGTAAAAAAATAATTTATTTCTTGTGCCCTTTTAATTCTTTATTTATGTACTTTTTAGAATCACTTCGACAGTAAGTTTTAAGGTGATGCAAGCTTAATCAGCTGTATGTTTCAATCGAACTTAAAATAGAACGAAATGAAATATAAAATTTGTTTTTGCATTGTACGAATCCCCATTATTTCAATCCTTTTATCAAAAAGTCCGATACATGATGCCCCGTTTGCTATTCCATAGACGCAATACTGTTTTAATACCTAAAGTCCGAATTGGTCCTTTCATTCCAGTAGAGCAAAAGCAATTTTGTTTCAAATTTAAGAATATCACTCCGAAAACGGCATGAAACAGTTTGTAGCTTTATAATTAAAAGTTTTTTCATTGACAAAAGCAAGACCCCAAGAAGTGATTCAAACCACTATGTCTTTTGACGTTACCGCTGAATTAAGGGAAAGCTTGTTGAAATTTCTATGAATTAAATTTCGATTCATTCAAAAAATGGCATTAAAGAGTCTTTTACTTTCTAAATAAACAATTTCCATTGGAAATAAATAGCAAAAGTCCTAGAAAATAATTCAAATCACTGTGTCTTTAATACAGATGAAAAACAGTCAAATTTCTATGAATGAAGAAAGAGTGCTTGACCACCAACTCTTATCGTAGGTCACTCTTGGCATTATCTGTGGTGAAACAGATAGGGAATTTTTTTCAAAGGTTTCTATAGATTCATTAATCATACTTTCCTTGTCAGAAAAGTATTTTCAGTCTTTTCTTTAAGTTCTGTAATAGGTGGTTTATTTTGGAGCTAGCATGGTATTAGCTTTTTCTTGATTTTATTTTTGGTCAAACTTTTAAGTTTTCTAGGCTTATATTATTTTGCGAAAATAGCTGCTAGCAACGCCATATGCTTAAAACAGAGTTTAAAATTTTTGACGGAAATAGATTGACTAGAATGATAGTGGATTTAAAATAGTCCGGTATTTATGAGTAAATATAGTTTTGAGTACTCACTGTATAGCGACCTCCTGCAATAACGTCAATATTTCTTCGGACCACAGGTAAGCAGATGCAGATGACATACCAAGCGTCATCTGCTTATTGAAATAGTTAACGTCATTAAACATTGAAAAAATTATTTCACTATTTAACTTCAATATTGGTGCACATTAAAATCATTCATGAAAATAACACAAATGATTTGGTTAATGGATCATTAAAATGATTTGGTTTGTCTCCTCTAATTCGCTTATTTGTTGACTTTCTCATGAAAATAAAACTTCTAAACATTGCATAAAATGCTTTTAATTTTTTATTGTTGTGTTAAGTAGGACATTTGTTAAATGTATGATATGTATTTAGTTGACAAGAATTTTGTATCATTGCTTGCAAAAAAAAATAAGTACAGTAAGGTGTCTGACATAATAGAATAGTACGAAATAAGTATAATATTTATTTAGAATAATAGAATTTTGTAACAATGTTTGTACAAAACAAGTATTATGCAAAATGTCTATATGTGTCGGTAATTCTTTAAATAAAGTCTTATGGGAAATATATTACAAAAATTTACTAATAATAAATGATTCTGAGATATTTTTGACAATGGACCCTTATATTTTGTTTAAAAAAGCAGTGGTAATGTTTAAATTGTTATCGTGTTTGTTTTGTGTTTGCATAAACGCGAAATACTGTGAAAATTTAGATAGTGCTACATCTAATCTATTTGAGAAAATTGCGTCAGTTTTATGATTAGGAAAAACTAAATGGATAAATGATGGGATGAAAAATAATTATTATTTTTTACAATACACCTCCCTCCCATCATTAAAAAGCTGATTTGAAGATAGATTAAAAATTATATAAACACTAATTGCTTAAAAATTATTAAAAGGAAATATAATTTACATTGAGCTAAAAAACCATGTATAAAAGCAATAAAATACTCCAAAGATAAATTTTAAAATCTTAGAATAATAATCATTAACAATATAAATAAAAATACCATCAGTTATATAAAGATAGGTTGAACTCCGACCCACCCCAGGGGGGTATACGGAGATAAAAATTAAATTATTACAATAAAAATTTCTCTAAAAACTAAAATTACAGTAAAATTTTGCCAAATGACAGTGGTGGTGATCAGTTAAATGTGGATTAACTATAATACTTGACAATTAAAAACGTTTTAAAGGCAATGAAATCCAATGCGCCGGTGTAAATGTCGAGAATGAAATAAGGAAAAAAGAGACAAAAAATATCACCATCAGTTATATTTAAAATCACTATTATTTTCCAAAGTAAAACCATTATAATAATGATTTTCAATATTACAGAACTTCACGAAATTTCAATCGCATTAAATCAGGGGATGCAAAATCAGATAGACTTAAAAACTAGATTAATGGTTTACATTATTTAATTTTTCTTCCTCATAACAATATTTTATATAAATGAATAATAATTTTATTACACCTATTTTCTTACTGAAAATTTTATAAACAGTTGCATCGATTTATATCGATTATTATATAAGAGTAATCATTATCAAAATAAGCATTAGTCGATGATGTCGCTCTTTTTATGCAATACTAAAATTGAGCCACGATGGCTCAGTGGTTAAGGCACTGAACTATGTGAGGAACTGGGGTTCGATCCCCAGTGTAGGCTTGAGGCCCATCCAGCTTTAGATTGATGGACACCAGCTTGGCGGGGAAATAAAAGCGGCCTGTGCGCGTTTCTGGCTGGCCTCACTGCTACAATCATGAAGTGGTCACGAAGTGGTGGATCCTTAACCTCCACGCTGCTGTGGGAATATTTTGCTTTTTACTATTTAAAATTTAATACTATTCAAAATTTAATTGAAAATAGCTTTTACCTTTTAATTGCAAAATACATTTTTTATGCATTTTCCAAGGATTTCTATAATTGCACTTTATTCATATTACATTAAATTTAGTTTTTGCATAAACCTTTTACCATCTCTATAATTTTTTGTTTTCCCTAGAATATGCAGACTGAAAATTAAGAGATATTTTCATACTTTTATAATGAACAAAAATTCTTTCATATTTTTCCTCTCTTAGAGATAATAAGAGTAAATATTTTAATTATATATTTTCCAACAAAACTAACATATTTTTCCCATTGAAAGGACAAAGGCTTCGCCATATTTAATGCATTAAAAATTTAAAAACTGCTACCTGAATTAAAAAAAACGCCTTTTTGTTAGCATAAATGTTTGCTAATTTATATAAACTAATAATATATTATAGAAAGTAGTTAATTATGAATGATTGTTAGGATTTTGTGTACCTTCGTAAAAAATTTTAACGTATCAAAAGCTTATAAATTTGTAGAGAGTCAACAATTTTATACATTATTTTTATACCAATTCTTATAATTTTTTGTAATATTTAAAAATAAGAAAATATATTGATTTTTGGAAAGGCTTGGGGCAATATGATTAGTAGCAGCATTTTTTAAGTTTTTAAAAATTCATTAGAGAAATTGAAAACCAAAATGAAATTATTATTTTTTTTTTTGATTAAAGATGTTTCTACTTGCATTGTTATCTTGTGGAAATTCTAAAAATTTGTTAAGCTTTTATATTTGAAGAAAAAAACACACCAAGGAAGAGTTAAATGTCAAAATATCACATTCGGAAACACGTGGCTTTTTTCTCATTATTCAGCATTTCACATTTACATTAACATGTCATTTTATCGCATATCGCATTGCATCGAAGTACTATTTCAATGTACATTTGTATCGATATATTTTCTCGAAGCCGATCCATTAGAATTCATCATAAAAATTGCATTTTCCGAGATTTAGCGCATTTCAGACATTTTCTAAAAATAATTTAGTAAAGCAGTTTTGTGCGTCAGAGGTTCTATTGTTAATTTCATATTTCGATAACTCATATGAATATTTAAAAATGACTATATGACTTTCAAGGCATTCCTCTATTTTATATTGTGAAATATTTTTAAAATAACAGTAGCGATTACATAATTGAATTATGTGTTTAAATCCATATGATGTAGTATTTATAAGATTCAAAAATTATACATTGCAGTACTTGAAGTAAAATACAACATGGTGTTTTTAAGGAATAATACCACAGTTTTAGATGAATAATTAATAGAATACAAAGTATGAAAGTAAGAAACTGACAATAAAATGCTTCTTTTAATTTCGAATCTGGGGAATAAAAAGAAGCATTATACTCTTTGTCATCAAAGATAACTAGTTTGAACTGCTAACTATAACTCTCCATTCTTTAACTATTTGTTTTAAAAAACTATTTCAACGTTTCTAACGCTACTTTTATATTTAGACTATTTCAGTTGAACAAATGGAAAATCCTTTGATCAATTTATGCTGAATTGTAAAGGATAAAAATATGATATTGAAAAAAGGAAATTTGAATTTTATGTAAGTGGAAGCTGTATTTCCACGTCATTCTTAAATTCAAGAGAGAAATGTATAATGTTTAGTTTAGTTGGTTCAAGTTTCTATATTTTTAATCAGGTATTAAACGCAATTTGTTGCAAGAATTGCAGGTAAAATGATATAGTACCAACATATTTGTTTTATATTTTTTATAGTATTTAATATATTATTTTTCACTGGCACCGAATAAATTATGTAACGATAACTTAAAACTTTGTATTCTACCGATTATTTCAGTGATCAATAATTTAATCTGTTTTTCCTTTCTTTTCACTTTAATTAGTAATTTAAATAGATGAATTATGTTATACTGATCCTGAAGTAAGTGCAGGGGTCATTTTATGACCCCATGCATTCTATACGTTCTGATTCCAAAAAGAACTGGAAGCCTCTTCATCACTAATTTACAAGTAATTTTTTATGATTTCAGATGCTAGTTTTCATTCCTTTTGTGTATAATTAGAAAAAAATACTGTTTTTTTCCTCTTCGACTGGGAGTTTCAGGAGTTACTGGTGTTATACAATGACCCCGCGGTCTTTCAGTTTCTTCAACAACGCATCTTATTTCTCATGGCTACCAAGTTTGGTGCATTATGTTTTGTTCCCAATTAAAGTGATTTCTTCTTGTTTGTAATGCTCATGAAAGTTTTGTAGAAAAAAGAAAAGAAACTGATTTTCTATCTTTCAAAAATTAACCGAAGCCGTTACCTAACTGTACATGAAAATCATTGACCTTATGTCACTTATTAGTCCAGCTAATTTGCGGTTGACTCATGAACTACAAGTTCAAATACTAAATAAATTGAATTATAATATATATAGTTAGAAAAAATCAAGTATTTAACTATAATACATAGATTTTGCTTGAAATCTCCAAAATAAATCTTAAAAACTTCCTCAAAAGGAAGTGTTCGTGAAATCGAGAACTACTGAAACTAACGATTTGTGCCAATTTATTTTTCCAAGGAAGATATTACTCTGTGAAACAATGAGAAAACCAAATATAAATAAATAATACTATATACATTCGTTTCTACAATAAAACAATCCCATCGAGAATAATTCAATTATGTATATACCAATTATCAGAGAAGTAAATATAATCATGTTTTGTTAAATTTCATCGCAAAAAGAATGGGAAAATACTTCAAAAAGTTAAGCAGAACATATTTAATGTCAAAGACATAAAATTTTTATATTTTCAATAAAAAATATAACGTTTTTATCGGCGCATTAATGAATTTCATTTGGGTCATTTCCCAAATATCAACATTCGACCCCAACGTATCTCAACGTTCGTTCAAATGGCACTCGTCCTTTAGTCTTAAAAGAATGCAGAAGAGATTATTTAAGAGAATTAATGAAAGTATAATGATTATATGTCTTCTTTCCTTAATTATTTATTTTTCATGCTAATTTTACATTTTTTATGTTACAGAAATTTTACGTCTTAGAAAAAAGCAAGCAAACATTTAAGACTTATAACAGCACTACGCTGATTATCAACGGTTTAAAATAGAAATTTAAGAACCGAAATTTTAATTTTAAATTAATGGAACCAGTATTTTCCATTCTGCTCAAATATATTAAATTGTTTTAAATTAGTGTAATGTTTTATCAGATATTTAAAGGGAATCTATATCGGGAATGGCTAGAAAAATACATGAATTAGTTTTGTACTTTTTTAAAGGCGTCTATTATTTAAATTTTCCTAGGCACTAAGGAAATTATATAAATATATTTATTCAATTATTTGATGAACAAAACATCCAGTTTTAACAAACATTTTGTTAATCGTTCGTTTATTCTTTTATTTCTTTTTCATTTTATATAGTATGTTATGTTAAGGGGTGAAATTATTAATGAAAACATAACGTAAACTATGCCTTCCTTCTTCACTATTTATTTTTTATATATTTTCTACTTTACATGTCTGCTGTTTGTCTAGAAAAGTGCCTGGGAACAAAAAATAACTCCTTTCATAACAATATACAGAATGACCAAGACAGAAATATTCGAATGAAAACAACTTTCGGCACAACCTATAAGCCATTTAAAAATGCTTAAAACATTTTTTTTAATTATTTGGAGAAAAGACATTTGGAAAAAAGATATTTGAATTAAATTGAAAAGGTTGGCTTTATAATGGCTAAATGAGATTTTAAAAAAATTCAAAGGGCAATTTTTGATATCTATGTCTAAATGCTTTAATGAAATCGGAAATACGTAATTTCTAGTAGGAAAATCAACAAAAACTAGGACATTTTATAGCCATAAATGAACATCAATTTTCATTAAAAAAGTTAAAAACTATATTTTATAAATTTTCTTTTAATGATCTCAGAGATTAGCGAATCGATTTGATGCTAAAAAGAATTATGTCAGCTGTCTCAATTGACATTATTATCAATCTTATTGCTAGTAGTCGATCTATATTTAAAGCGATGAAAAAAATAATAATAAAAAAAAACGGTTAAAAATTATGAAAGACATCGATTTTTGCTGTCAAGGGCAATGATTAATCACTTAGGATAAAATATTAAAAAAAATGATACTTAAAACTTTTGTGCGTAGTTCAGTTTTTTTCCTTAAAATAGAATTGTTTTTGTCATTAAACATTTATTTCTTCATAAGCTTCATAAGAACGAGAGTTACGATAACTTTACAAGCATATTTTTCAATGTGCATTGCATTTCTTTTAAAACGAAACTACAACTGATGTTATTAATGTAACAAGAAATTGAAATAAGTAAATGTCAGTTTATTTTTATCTGTAGCCGGTACGCTTATTTAATAAATACACAAAGAAAAACAAACTCAGTTGAAATTACCCTTTTATAGTAATGTAAAAAAAAAAATCTAGTTAATAAAATTAAATATACAGTATTTAAACTATTCATTTGGTAATTTTTCTGTTTATATGGTAATGGTTTGTCCTAAATTCTGGTTTTCAAATTGCGAAATTATTAGGTTTTCTTTATTTATTAGATCGTTTATGTTGTTAAAAAGAAATCTCAGTTTTGAATAAACAATCAAACTACAACACTGAACTCATTATTATTCTCCAAATCTTTTTGAACCCTTTGAAAAAATAAAATCTAGTAAAAATAAAATGATAAAAATTATCCCAATTATGTATGAAAAAAAGACAAAAACAAAAAATGAAGTTTTATTCCCCTTGTGCAAATCTGGTGTATAGAGTTTTTGCGCATGCGCAGACTTTGACGTGTTTTTAGATCGGGACTCGCAAAATAATATAACATGCCCAATAATATATGTTTTAATATAAAACAAAAGCTAATTTTTTGAATATAAAATAGAATATTTTTGAGCCTTCCATATTGTTTTAATTGCAGAAATTTGTTATTAAAGTCTTTTAAACTACTTTAAAATTGATATAAGAAAAAAAGCTTCTATATGTACTTTATTACTAGAAAATTAATTAGTTTTCAATATTAAGTCCTGTTTTTTTAACTTAATAAAAGTTAATTAGTTCTGCTTCTAAATTTTTATATACATGAATTCTATTTTTAAGTTTATAAAATTTAAAGTAGTATAATAGCATTTCCCTAAATTATAAGGATTACTGAGCAGATATAAATGATCGAGAGTGAGAGTCTATATTAATTAGTTTTAGTTAGATTAAAGAATGCTTAAATATTCCAGTATAATTTTCTTAGTCTAAAAATTAGGATTATATTGTAAGTCTATATTTTTGATAGACTAATTATCCTAGGTTTTGTACTTGTTTAGTTTGGAATAAGGCATTCTCAAATTTTAAAACACTATATTATATGCCGTAAATGTGAAACTAATACAGACTATGAATAATTTTATCGCTTGAGCTTTTTAGTTTGTCACAACAAAAATGCAAAAATATAAGCATTTTTAAAATTTTATCGCATATTTTTGTTTCTTATTTTACATAAACTTACTCTTTATAGTTTTAATTATAATTAAAAATATTATTTTTTCTTACCATTCATTAAAAGCACTGGATATCATCTAATAAAAGGCTGGGGGCAATATATAGATAAGCCACTTTTTTCCCAAAGGGTACATTTTAATCTCAAATTTTTCATTACATTATTTTCAGTCAAATATTTTTTTGAAATTTCCACTAGATGATAGCACAGTGTACATAAATAAATTATTATCTCCATTAAATTAGTTATTGAATAGAATGGTGAAAAACCAGTGTTTGTCACCATTCTATTCAGAAACGCTCTACTTAATCAATTCAAAAATTCATCATGGCTTATGCCTCAACCCATTAAGATAAAAATTACAGTCGGAACAACACTGGGTGTTTAAACACTGATTATACTGTAAAAAATTCCAAATTAAATTATTGTATAAAGGTATTCCATTCTACAATAAATTTTTTGCCTTAAAATATTAAACTGTAAATTTTACAGTAATATTGATTCAATTAGAGTGATTCAGTGATTGTACGGTCATTATTACAGATAAATTTACGATAAATCGGATTTTTGGCTCCGTAACATGTTCCGGTAAAAATAGATCCTGAGTTCCGGTACTTTTTTACCAGAATTTGTTCCGTCAAATGCTTTACAGTGAATGACATCAATAATCCAACAGACGATGATTATCTTACAAAACGTCATGATCAAGATAATATTGTGTGTTAAAAATTTGCATAAATAACAATCGATTTATGTCTAATTAAAAAATATATTTTGATTGAGGGTTGAATTTCAAAAATATTAAAAATAATATTAGTTGAAAGTAATAGTTGTAAAAGTAATAGAATGAGAATAAAGCTTAATTGGATTGCTTAGTCGCCATACAAATTCTTCAGAAATTCTAGTATCTCGGCTACTTTTGAATTTGAAAGTGTTCAACTAAAACAGTATTTTGACTACAGCATGAAACTTTTTATACATTTTAAAATTGTCATCATCAAAGTACAGAAATTCTCTAATTTAAGAAGAAGAACTATTATGATATATCTTCTGGCTATACTGGCACTTAATGTTCAGTTTTTTTATTCCGTTCTTTTCTTAACAAAAATATCTTACCACTGGTGCTCCTAAATATTAATTTAACCACATTAAGCCGTTATGGTATTAAAAATGCCAATTTTGCGTAATTAAGCAAACCAGCGACCTTTGCAGACATTTCAAAAACATTAATGCATAAAATGATGAACTGAAATTTTCAAATTTCCTAAAATATTAACAGTCAAGCGTCTTAAGGTTATTAATTTGGTAGTTTAGTTACTATGAACAATAGTTTTGGACTGAAGAAATAGTATCTTTCACAGCTGTTTTTGATTTTTAAAGTTTTCGCCGCAGCAAGCAGATTAATTTCTGTATATTTCATTTGGTTATTCCATCAATTTGCATTTTTTTTTCGTTTAAAGAAATAATTTAGAAATCTAAAACTTGAAATTCTTTCTCTAACAAAATTGTTATACAAAAGCACAGAAGTCGGATCTTACCCTAAAAAAAAGTATGGTCATAACTATCAGAATATGATAAAGTTACCATGAATCTGGCTCTATGGTAAACAAAGAAGCTCATTAATTATTACCAAAGCTTCTGACTGTTTTGGTAAAATTAGCAATAAATTATGACTTTATAATATGATTTAAAATTTGGTAAATGCTGTAAAATTTAGTCATTTTATCATGATACCTTAGAGCATGGAATGAAAACCATTGCTTTGATTAAATTTACTTTTCAGTTATGCATTTTTGTACTAAGTGCGTGTTAATAAGAACTATAATTTTGAAGAAAAAGAAACAGAATTTCATTTCCGGTATAACGGCTGCCATATAAACGGAAAAACTACCAAATTAATGGCTTAAATATTGTATATTTTGGTTTCTTTTACCAGAATTATATATTTTTTAAATCAGAAATAGCATTACCATCAATATTGTACGGTAATTTTATCAGAACTTTTTTCTCCACGTAAGAAAAAACCACATTGAAAGAATAATTGTTGACTCAACTTGCACACAAAGTTTATGAAATTTCGTGAATCAACAAATTAAAAAGCCACATAATAATCTATTATCCGTAAAACATTCGTCTAGAAAAATGTCTCTGTCACAATCCCTATACATAAATTACATGTAGAAAAGAAACCATGGGAAAAAATGTCACACAACAATTAATTTGAAACATCGCAGAAAAGTACATAGCATGAAAGAAATAAAACGTCAAATATTTATTCAAATTATTGTTAAGCACTTCACTTACAATTTTGCTTATTTGTAAATCAAACTGTCTTACTTATCATGAAACTTGAAAATGAAAAAAAAAATAGATATTGTGAAACAAGTTTCTTTGCAGTAGAATTCAATTCAAAATTTCTTCAGAGCCAAAAATTGAAGGAAGGAAATGACGCACGAACAGCTATTTGTTTGAAAAATGTAAGAGACACAAATAATCGTCAAATGAAACAACGAACCACGAATCTTCAGTGACAGCATTTCATTAATAACCATCAAATTCCGAAGATGTAATTATTTAATTAAGACTATTATATAATCAAAAAGGTACATTCTAAGATAAAATGCACTTTTAAAATCACATTCAGTATACCAGTAACAAATTTTGTATATCAAGCTTTCTTACATTCAATAAATAAAATAGAAAAATAGAACTAATAAAAATATCAAGCATGCTTCTTTTCAGTAAAATCAAACTCGAAATTACTTCAGTTGCAAGAATCAAAGGTTATGGAGGTCAGACAAATAGTTATTCTATAAATTTAAGTAACACGGTTATTCTTTAAATGAAAAAGCGAACCACGAATTATAAAATGAGGCTTTTCACTGATGATCTTCAAATGCCAAAAATACGTTTATACATATTTATTAAGATTGTTGTATAATCATGTGAAATATATGTATTTTTTTTAAATGAATCCTTCAACAAAATAATTATTTTAAATTGCATTCAATATGTCACTCAGGCTTCATTATGTTTAACAAATCAAAAAGGTCTGCCATGTTTCTTTGCTGTAGATTCCAATTAAAAATTTATTCAGTTGAAAAATCGAAGGTAAGAGAGGTTACACAAATAGTTATTCCATAAATTTAAGTCACACAACTAATCGCAAATGAAACAACATACAACGAATAATTAGATGAGGCGTTTCACTAATGATCATCAAATGCCAAAAATATATTTATTCTTTAAGATTGCTATATAAACAAAAGAAACATATATATTGTTTTAAAAATAAATCATTCAATGAAACAGTTATTCGGAACCCTATCTATTCATTCACAAAGTTTGTTTATCAGGATTTGTTCATTATTATGGATAAAATGAAAGATCTAATAAAAAAAAAGATCAGACATGTTTCTTTACAGTAGATCCCAATTCAAAATTACTTCAGATTCCAAAGTTTGAAGATATAAAAGACCACGCAAGTTAAAGTGACACCAATAATCTTCAAATGAAGCAACGAACCACAAATCATCATCAATTATCATCATGAAGTATATAATATATAATATCATATATTTTATTACATATAGTGTGTAATCATGAAGACCAGTGTTTTTAAAAGAATAAATCATTCCTTGAAATAATTATTCAAATCACATTCATATTCTCATTTATAAAATTGTATATCACGCTTTTTTTTCTGCATGACATGCCATGACTGCTTAACATAGTGTGTAGAATGACGTGTGGAATAAAAAAAAGAGCTCATTAAAAAGTTAACTAATAACAAAAGTAATAAAGAACTAAAAGTAAAAGTAAGCAGTCACGTTTTTTTTGCAGTAGATTCTAATTTAAAAATACTTCAGCTACAAAAATAGAAAGTAAAAAAGATTACACAAATAGTTATTCGATAAATTTAAGTGGCATAAATAATCTTTAAATGAAACAATGGACCACAAATCATCTTATGAGGCATTGATAAAAATATAAGATATATTTATTCATTAAGACTGGTATATAATCATAAGAAATTATATTTTTAAAAAATCATTCAGTCAAAGAATCCCATTCAGTATGTCATTCAGAGAATTTGTATACTATGCTTTGTTGCGTTCAATGTATAAAATGAAAGAACTAATAAAAAAGGTCAGCCATGTTTCCTTGCAGTAGATTCCAATTCAAAATTACTTGAGCTGCAAGAATCGAAGGGCACAGGTGCAGCATTATCAGGTTGATGAAGCACTCTCGCTTTTGAGGCCCTTCCTCCCATCTCCCATAAGGGAATCTAAGGCACTGAAATGCAGTAACTCTAATCGAAGATATCCCAGGTGCAAATAACTGCTATCTGGAATGAGTTTACTAAAGGATCGGCCATTATTTAAGTCTCAGATGGAGTGAGAGGTAATTTCAACTCATTAGTTCAAATCACAAATAGAGATTTCTTCTGGGATCCTTAGTGGTGTTTAGGAATTCTTCTTACTTAAAACACAGATTGTTTTTAGACAAGCAATCACATTTGAATACTTGTTTAGAAGATCTTTTAATCAAAAAGGAATGTTTTGCTGTTGAATTTATCTTTTTGAGCATTTCATGTTAGTTTCTGAGTTTTTTTTATACTTTTATTCCTTTGATTTGAAGCATTTTATTTTTAATTTTTTTTTTAATTATGTTAGAAAATCATCGACTACATTATGATTTACATGAAAATTTTACTGTATAACCATGCAGATAATTGTGTTTATTAATGATAAACAACCAAGCTAAGTTTGGAAATTTCACGCTGTGCCTTCTGCTAAAAGCAATTAAGTGCATAAAATTTTAAGGAATAAAAGTTTAAGTGTTTATTCTGAAACTACTTTATCAAGTCTAATTGAATAATTATAAAATCAATATGATTATTTAACTATATAAACTCTATAAATATTACTTATGCAATAAATTAACTCTTAATAAGTAGTTTATATTGTACACTTATTGGCAATAGTTATTAAAAGTTTTAATCCATGTTGCTAGCAATTGCAAGTGGGGTAAATTTGAAGTTGTACAATGATTACAACTGTATTTAATTGCAGATAAAATTGCGTTTAATTTACTAATTTATCACCTTGATTAAGGGTAATTATAATTTAAAATTGTGTTTTTGACAAAGTAACCTTGTGTGGAGAGGGGTTCCTGCTAAAGCACTGTCCAGGTCGTTTGACTAGGTTCAAAATTTCTATCATGAGCAGTTAAATGTAAATTCCTAAAAATTGATCCAGATGTTTGTGCATGGTAGGGTAATGATGGTTACTAGTGATTTTTTTTCCTTAATGTAATCATATACTGATCATTTAGTTTAATAGCCACTTCCATGTTGCAAATTAATCATGCCGAATATACGCACACACACAATATACGCATATTTTTGACGTAAAAAATTTATTTCGTCACAAAATTTTTTATTGTAAGGAGCCCTGAATAAAATTCCAATACAATTTGAACATCTCATTGACAAATAGTCAATTTAAAAGTAACTTTGAATTAATTGTCATTAAAGATCTTAATAGCAATTATTAATTATTTCTCTTTGTAATCATTGAAATATGTCATTGCTTGTAATCATGATTACAAAGAACTGATTACATAAAGTATCTATGTATAATTAATATAATTTGCTCACATTTGGTAGAAAATAATATGATGTTAATTTCGCCCAAAACGTTATTGATAATCTTAGAATAAATGATTATATATAATGACTAGTAATTAAATTATTTTAAAAGTATCTCGAAATCCTCTTATATCTTTTCAAATATAGTTTATTTAATTATTTAGAAACAGTTAAGAATTTATCTTAATAATGTCTAATTATTCTAAATATAAAAATATATATTCTACAAACACTAAGTAGAGCAAGGTGATGAATTCACACAGTGATGAATGAATGCGATCATTCATTAATCCTAATCGATAGATTTTCTCTACAGCATGAGATTCATATAATTTTGACGTTTACGATCGAATTATCATAGTTATTAAATTGCATTCTAACTCCTCAGGATTTATCATGAATTTGGCAGTTATCTTCAATAAAGTAAATTAATTAGATTTCTAATATTATATATACATTCACATTTCCTAATAATTTTAACAGTCGTAATTTTAAAAATTCCTTATTCCCACTAAATTTAGAAAAAAGAATATAACTAGTTATATAGATTCAATTTATCTTCCTTGTAAAACTGTATTTATAATCTGCAGTTTTTGTATGAAGAAAACGGAGCAAGTTTTTGTGGAAAAAGGGTTATAATAATAACAGAGAAAATTGGTAAGAGAGTTGAAGCAGAAGACATTGTGAGCATAAAAAACAAGCAGAAAAGAAGTGTTGTGTTGGAAGAAAAAAACGGAAATCACGCTACATATAAAGAGTTGCTTTGCGTGCGCTGTCTATAATTTACTTCTCACTTAAAATTAAAGACAACAAGAGGTATGAATGAAATATTAGCAAATAAAGCTTTTTTGATTATGCAATGTAACAGTACTTTCAATTTTACATAAATTCCTAATATTCAATTAAACGAAATGCGTCTGTAACCTATTGCAGCTTTTTTTCTTTTTTTTAAATTTTTAGTTTTTTGAAAAATTTAGTAATTTAAATCTTGTAAAGATGACATTTCATTTATTTTTAATACATATTTTTACAATCCTGATATAAAATAAGTAAAGAATCATTCAATATGATACTTGAAAAAAAATTCAACCATGGGAAATAAGTTCAACTAGTTCATATGATTTGCATGCTTAGAAAATGCGCATGTTAATCGGGCAGTTTGATGAAAGCTCATTGTCGACAGCCTCGTCAAACTTTTTTTTTCGCCATAAATCTATAAATCCAAGTAAGTTTGGTCTAAGGTGTGATAGATTAATTTTTGGCCCTACGTGCTGAAGGCAAACAGTCTAAAACTACATGCATACAGAAAATACTAAAGGCTTTTCCTGCCGTTCTCGTGCACTGCAAAGAATCTGTCAGTCTTTCGATTAGTCTACTTCTAGATATACTTAAATCTATCTAATTATATCCGCTATTTTATCATTTAAAAGCAAAACAGCAGAAAGTGTATAATCAAGCCATAGCAAGCATAGCTTAGTTATAAGTTATAAAAGTACTCATCAAAAAATAATGTTAACAGTCTGTTATTTTTACAAGTATCACTGTTTCATTACGCACTAATAATATTTGTAAATTGAGTATTCACTCAAACTATTTTTTTCGAGTTGTATAACTCATAACAGCAAACTTTTAAATTGAAATTCTTTTGCATCTGTTACCTAATGCAACTAAATTGAAAATTTTCAAGTAAATGGGTGAAGCTTATTAAATATTCATTACTTTGAAAGTACTCTTTTCAATCCCTCAACATCCTTCAGAATCATTTAAATAGATTAAACTCTATTGAAGTGAAAATGTGATTGGACTCTTCGTCGCATGTTTAATTTTAATAAATACTTAATGAACAAATTTATTTTAAATACGTCTTTAGGATAATTTCGAATAACAAAAGAGAGGAGATTCTGTCCAAAATTCATTCATCCTCCAATTTGCATATTTATAAGGTTTTTGAAAATAAAAAAGACTCCATAAAATTGAATTATTAATCCGTTTTATTCATTTATCTCTTGCAGCCAGTTTAAAAGATCCTTGATGTGAATTTAATTATTGTATTTTTCATAGAATCATGCAGAAAATACATAAATTGATTACGCTTCATGTACTTTAAGCAATTAAATTTAAATTGTGAGAAGATTCAATATAGACTATAAAAATAACATGACATTAGTTATGAAATGTGCCAATAGTCAAAATGAAGTAGCTTTAGCGTGTGTAAACTAGTTTTGTAAAGGTAAAAAAAAACGATTTTTTTCTTCTTACTTTCTCACTTTCTCTTTCTCTATTTTCTTTTTTAAAGAAAGATATGTTATTAATTCATTTTAGTTCCATTAATATCCAAGTCAAAATTCTTGATGGTACCATCAAAGGATTTTGAAAGTATATGTTGCTTTTAGTAAGATTCTTGATGGTCCAACATGTGTTGATGGTCATCATCATACAACAATTTCCATCAAGTTTTTATGGTTTTTGATGGCCCAACAAATTTCCATGAGTACCTTTTGATGATACTCATGGAAATTTGTTGGAATGAGTAAATGGAAAATGTTGCTGTTGTGTTATGATGGTATACCATTAAGCAATGTTTGATTTTTGATGAACCAATATAAATCATCATATTTTGATGCAGATGTTGTTCTACCTTTATGATGGTCAACCAGCAAGTTATATTTTTCATTGTCGAACCAACAACAACTGGCAAAATATATTGGAAAATGTTGTTTATCTTTTATGATTGTTCAGTCATCATGCTATGTTTATTATTGTGGGACCAACAACAACCATCAAAATAAGATGAGAGATGTTTTCTATCATTATGATGGTAAACCAACCATATTATGTTTGCTTAAGTGGAACTAATAACAGCCGTCAAAATAAGTTGGAAGAAGTTTTTCACCTTTATTATTGTCAACCAGCAACGTATGTTTTTTATTGTTGGACCAACAACAACCAACAAAATATAATGATACATGTTGTTTATCATTATGATGGTTCAGCCTTTATGTTATGTTTACCCAAGTCAAACTTATGTTAGTTTCAGTGTGATTTAGGATGATCCAACATCATTTGATGGCCATCATCATTTTCCATTATGCGTTCTTGGTTTTTGATATGCCAATAAACTTCCATCATTCCATGACGCAAAATGATATTTAAATACGATGATGGTAAGACATCAAATAAAGTTAAATTTAGATAGACCAGCAAAATTTTACCATCCCATGATAGAAAATGCTTTCACTTTTACGATGGTCATGTATCATGGAATGTTTACTACTGTTGAACCAACAAGTAGTCAAGTACTGTTGAACCAATATGTTGGAAGATGTTATAATAATATGGACAACCCATAAGAAATGTTTGGCATTCTTGGTCCAACAATGTCCATCACTTCATGATGGCATGTGATGGTTTCAGTGTTAGGAGGGTTAACCATCAAGTGAAGTTCATTACTGTTTAGCTAACAGCATCTGTAATTTCCTCCATTTTTTTGTATCATATTAGTGTTTTTTCTACATTATCTCATGCAATGTATTTGTTTATCCAGATGTATTTTCATGATATGTTATATTTAACCACGCTTCTTCTGTATAGTCACTATTTTTGACGCTCATCTCCCATGGGTCTTAAATGTCACTAATCAATATTCTATTATAGTTACATAACGTCTGTTTATATCTGTATCTCTAAATAATTATATAGTAATTAATAAATAATAAATGTAAGGATCCTAACGGGAGCTCTGGCGACGTTGCAGATGCTAGGGTGGGCTTGTGATTAGCGACTGACATCGGGGGAAGCGTGGTATGTCGCCGTTGTAACTGTTTTCCTGGTCACAGTTTTTCTTTCTGATAGATGCCCCCTTCGGGGGCATAGGTGCAGAGCTGTGTGCCGGCGTCCATGTCCATGTTGGAAGATGACGTTTAACTAATTTGATCATAAGCCCACAAGATATGTTTGGCATTTTTGGTCCAACAATATGCATTACTTCAAGGTGGCTCATGGTGTTTCAGTGTTAGGATGGCTAACCATCAAATGAAGTTAGTAACTGTTTTGACAATAGCATCCATCATTTCATTCTATTATTTCAAGAAAATTATGTGTTATATTATATATAATGCTTTTTTCAAATTTAAATTAGGGAATATAATGTGCATATAATGTGCATTCTTTTTATTAGATATAATTTTGGTTAACTGAAGAGCTTTGTCAAATGGCTTTCAATTTGATTTATGTCTAGGTCCTACTTAACTATTTACATTAAAACTTAACAAAATCTTCATTTGTTAAACGTTATTTTCGAAGAATCAAAGTTATTCCTTTGAGTTATTTAAGTATCTTTTAATATAAAACTAAAAGATACAATCTCTTGATTTTTTGAAATATTAAGTATATTGATATTAAGGTTTCTTTATTTTAAGAATGTATCAATATGATCGCATAAAAACATTTCTTTTTAATATAAAAACCTATTAAAAGAGCTTAGAAATATTATTAAAATTAAATTACTTACAGTATCTTTCAAACTCTATTGTCAACTTCTTCCAGGAGTTGTAAAAAATAACTGAAAAAATTAGGCATTTGAAATAACAATTACTTACGGCATTGTTGATATAAATGTTGGCAAAATGACATTGTTAAATTGATTAAATAATACTAATTTTTCTTTAAAATTTTTATTTTGGAAAAAATGAATAATTGTTTGTTGGAAAAGTTTTAACAATAAAACATAAATATAACATAACTGTGTTAAAAGAAGTTCTCATTTTAAAATTTAATTTAATATTTAAATGGGCTGAATAATATGGTTAAAGTCATTCTACTGAGGACTATAAATATATAAGTGTACAAATTTTTAAACAAATTATACTTTACATTGCTGCATTAAATTAATATTAAATTGTTCAGTTGTTATGTTACTGAAGATTTGATGCTACGTAAATATGAATATTTTTCAACAAATATTTATTTTATAAATTATTAAGTTTAATAATCACAAGGGACAAGGATAATATTTTTCTACAAATATTTATTGAATTACATACTTATTCGCAATATCTAGAGACTTTCTGGAACTTAGCATCCAAATTTTTATTGCTTCAAATTTTGTTTCCTTAGTCTATGAGTACAATTTATCAGAACTTACAACAGAACAACTTAACCTAAGAGTACTATCTCATAACTTAGCAGAACAACTTGCCCTTGCAGTTCTAGGGATGTTAAAGTTATGCTAAAAACAATACTTCTTTAATTTTAGAATCTCTAGCTTTTTTTAAAATGTTTCAAAAACTTTCCAACTGGCTAGATTGCTTAACAAATTACATTGCACACTGGAAACTTGGTAAAAAAGAAAATTGCTAGCAATGTTTTGTTTACTAAATAAAATTATAAAATAACTACTACAAGTACTTATCAGCGGAACTTTTATTTCGTACGGAAAATATATTGCTTTCACTTAACAAAGTGCTTTTGATACTTGTTTTTGATACTTTAAACATTAAGGAGTTCTATGCTACTTAATATATAGGTTCCAAATAAAAAGGAATTTATCCTTTATTAAATCAATATCAATCGTTCTAAAAGAATTTTTTTGAGTGCTCCTCACACTATTGAATTAATATATTTCTCTTTGTCTATAGTGATACAGTATCAGAAAGCACTCTTTTTTACTGATATAATCGTGTGGGCTGATGAAAAGATTATATCTTTTTTCCGGTTTTTTCAAATGAAATTTCATCCTGTTTTTTTTATTTTTTAGATCAGTTGTTTGTTATTTTTTTAATTATTTCCCCCCTCCTTTTTCATATGTCTATAATTTTTCTTTGTTTTATCTTAATTTTGAACTTATCTATTGAGTTTTGCTTACTTGCAGCTTATGCGCAATAAATGAAACTTATTGTTTTTCTTAAATTTCTTCGTGTTTTCTTTTATTTATTTATTTTGTTATACAGTACAGAACCCGTTATCCGGAAATCAGAAAACCGGAAAACCAAAAAACCGGAACGAAANAAAAAAGACATTAAAAGGAATTTTTTATACTGTACAAATTTTTCAAAATCATTAAAACTTAATGCTAAACTTTTTTTCATACTTTTTTATCAGTCTTTATATTCATAAACTCAACCTTACGTTTCAAATAGTTTTTAAAACTCATAACAACAATAATAAACAAAATTTATAATTCAAACAAATTAGTAATAGTTAAATATCGGGTTCCTTTCTTATATCTGACGATTTGGAAATTAACTTCTGTCTGAAAATAAGCCAAGAACCAATCAAATAACTGTAAACCTAAAGGGGATGTCATTAAAAGCAAGGACAGCAAAGAATATCATGTTTAGCAAATCTGAACGAAAATAACCATCAAGCTAAGGGGATCCCCGGTTCAACACCTTCACCAAAAATGTAAATCCTTCTTTCATATGATATTTGTCTAATTTAATTTGTGAATCAAACTATGAGAAATACACAAATTGGCTAACAAAAACAGTATTTCTTTTGTTTCACTATTAGGTCTTGTTTAGCCATGAATTTTGAAATAGTCCACTTGGGGAAAATATATAAAACGAACACCTCTGGTACGTGTGTGTTCATAAATTTTCGTTAAAATCATTATCATGAAGTAATACTTCAGCATGCATTTTCAGTACAGCATTTAGAATACGATAAGAACTATACATTTAATCTGAAACTTCAAATAATGTTTTGTTAAATTTGAGATATTTAGAGAACTAATTCTGTCTGAAAAAACCCAGGCATTTAATGTTCACTTTCAACAAAACCAAAAGATACAATTTTGCATTCATCAAAAGTACAATATTGATTGATAATAATGTTTTTTTTTCATTGGAATTGAATTGTTTTTTATTAATACGCTGTGAATCTTTTTGACACAAAAAAGAATAATAATATTTTAAAAAAATAACTGAAATAAAGCTACTTACATTTTTCTTGGAAATGATAATGTCTACATTTAAGTAATTTGGAATTCTAAAGAATGATTGACAAAACATTTAAACATTGCTACTGTATAACATTGCATTGTAAGAAAATTACGCAGCATTTTGAATTAATGTTTTTGCAAAAATTAAATGTTTTGCAAGAAATATTGACAATGTTAGGATATTTTTTATTGAGTAAGTAATGGTTAATTTATTATTTAAATTGTCTGGATATTATCATTAAAGATATAATTCCTAAGGGAATTAAAAAAGTATAAGCATTATTTTAATTCATTTAATATTAGCTTTAATGCTTAAATAGTAATATTAAAATTTATTTAAAAGTGTAAAATTTTATTGAAATAAATCGATTATGGGCTGAAATAGCGGCGCAACTCAAAAAATCAAGTTTTGAGATAAGTGGGTTTAAAGTCCTCATTGCTAAGCAAAATGCATAAGAAATTCTTTAGTTTGCTTAAATAAAGATTACCTTCAAGTTGAATTATGAGTTGTGCTAGTATTGCTGCTGAAAGAATGTGTATTTTCATATTTACACCTGTTCTTAGTACAAAACGCGTGTTTTTTGCATTGTGCCACTTTTGCAGCCCAAGAGCGAAATGTTTATTCAATTTCATATTTATTCTTACCACCCTGAGGAATGCAATACCGAGCATCCTTGTATTTTTTCACCTACTTAGCGTCAGCGTAGCTTAGCAGATGCTGGAATTATTACAAGAGCTTTAGCTCATTAATCGCAAAAAAAAATTATAATAAAAACTGAAATTTAGTTGGATATTTAGAACTTTTGACTATTTTTAACGCATTTAAAACAGCAAGAAATATATTTGATTTTAGCTGTAATATTTTGAGGAAATAAGTTTAGCATTACAAAACAACGTTAGTAGAAAAAATTTAAATAATTTTAAGTAAACTGCAAAAGAATCATTTTTCAGAGACAATATGAAAGAAATAATTTTGTATTTTAATTAATATTAAGGAATTTATTAAATTTCTAACGAATTTTGAACAAAAGTTGCTTAATTAAGTGAGATATTTATCATTAGTTTTAGCCCTAATGGACATCTATATCTACTATCTGTCTTTTATCCAACAATTGCATTACTTTTTCATATTTTACCTGCAATTACCTATTTCAACTACATTTAATCTACTTCATTTTTACAATTTTTACGACAGATTTCCAACTATCTAGAATCCTCGTAATTTTGTGCTGAACACTCTTGAGACTTGGTCATGAAAAGAGCATTTAATTTGAATTAAATGGCTACTGCGAAATTTTCGAACAGTAAATCAATTTTTATTCCAGTTAATCACCAAAGAGTTAAAATTCAAAGTTTGTTCTCCCAATTATCTTTATTTTTGGATAATTCTCGTCTTCGAGGACAGAGGGGGGAGTGGGTAAAAAAATCATCAAACCTTTTTTGTCGCCAGAGTTAATTTATTTATAGCTTTAAGAGGTAAAACTGGCATTGTGGTAAGATATAATAGGTACAGTGGTAATATTTAGTATGTACATTAGTACCTAAAATTCTAATGCTAGTACTTAATATATTATCGTAATAGGTTTTTAGCGTATTCCTTAAATGTATTAGTACAAGTTTTTAATATTGTATATAGTTAAGATTTTATGTCCATATTGATGAAAATATAAAAGCTGATACCTATAGTGACTAAAATAATTTTTATTTTACTTATTTGGTGATAATTTGCTTTTAATTTTTTTACTATTATTATTAATTTTTCTATCTGTAATTTCTTATTTCCCATATGAGTAAGCTTATTTAAAATAGAAAAGTATTTTAACGTATTTAACTTAGGGGGTGTAAATTATTTTATTTGGAAAAACTACAGCTTTAAATATTGCAACTGATATAAAAAAGTTGGTAAACGTAACTACACATTTGATTGCTGCACATTTCAAACTTGAAAAAATTATTTATTTTAAAACATTCTTTATTTTGTTAGATGAGTATTTAGTGGCAATTGACAAAAATAAAATAAAATTAAGTGTAATGAACGTAATAAATTATATCGCAGAAAATAAATATATTTAGTCAATTTCAAGACCGAAATAAAACTTGTCAACAAAAATATCTAAAGCAAAAACTTTTTAACACTAACTACAAAAATAATATTTCATAACATACAGTATCTTAAAGTGCTTAGTTTTCCATTAAAATTGCTGTCAATTTTTACATATTTTTTTATCTGTTATGTAATATTCATAAACTCAACAAACAAATATTTTACTAACTTTAAATAGTGCATTTTTCTTTTATTTTATTTTCTGTTTTTACGTGTTATTTTTACTTATTGTGTTCTATATTAATTGTTGTAATTTTCGTAAAAAAAATTTTGAGTGTTCCTCACACTTTTGTATTAATATATTTTGCTTTGGCTATATTGATACAATGTCAGAAAGCACTCTTTTTTCCGGATATATTCGTGCGGGCTGAAGAAAAGATTATATCTTAATTTTCCGGATGTTATAAAAAAATTTTATCATTTTTTTTTCCCCTATTTTTCATATGCCTATAATTTTTCTTTGTTTTATCTTCATCTTGAACTTCGTTATATATATATAAACTGCTGTTTGTAGAAAATGCAACACCATGAAGGAATCATCAGAATCAAATGAAATTCGCAGCAAATGTCAATTATAGGATATTATGCAAATTAATAAAGTTTCAGAGCCATCGCGCGNTATATATATATTAAGGTCATAAATTAATATTAATATGCCACAAATTAAAACCTTTATTTTAAATATTAAAACTGCTAAATTATTTAAAAATATCACTAAAACAAAATTATTTACTATTTCTTACAAAGTTCAAACTCGACTTCTTACAGGAATTATAAAGAATAACTGAAAAAAATTAAGCAATCGAAATAACAATTAGTTATGGAATTGTTAATGTATAACCTAGCATTGTTAAATTTCGCGAATGATGCTAAAGTGTCTTTTGCATTTTTTTTTCTGCAAAGATGAATAGTCGTTTGTTGGAGAAATTTTAACAATAAGACTTGAATATAACTTTTAACTGTATTTAAGTCATTTTCCTTTTTATACTTAAGCAATTAAATAAGCTGAATTATATGATTAAAGGCAAGCTACTGAGAGAAATTTTTAATATTTATAGCTTTTCAAAACAAATGATACCTACTTTATATTGATCTGTTTAAATAATAGTAGATTGCTATTTATTAAAGTACTGAATATTTAAAGCTTGGGGAAGTAAACTTAAACGTTAATAATATTACTAAAAATATTTACTTCATAAACATTAATAAGTTGTATAACTACAAATGACAAACATACTATTTTGCAACGAACGTTTATTGAATTACATATTTATTACTAACTCCCTGAATAATTCCAGTACCAAATGTCTCTATTTTTGCTTTTTTTTTAAGCCCAATTTTTGTCAAAAACTTACATATACTTAGCGTCTACTTAGTGTAGCAGTATTAGGGATTTTAGAGTTATGATAAAAACTGTACATCCTTAATTTTAAAATCGCTTGTTTCCTTTGATTCAAAATCTTGCTCCTCAAATTATGATACATACACTCAAGAATTAGTAAAAAAAGAAGATTGCTTGTAATGTTTCGTTTGTTAAATAAAATTATAAAATAACAATATCATAAGTATTTATTTGTGGATATTTTCTACTTTTCATACAGAAGAAATATTGTTTTCCCTCAACAAAGTGTTTTTGATGCCCAAGCAGTCAGGGATAGAAATGCTAGTTAATATTTATATGGTGAATGAAAAGAATTAATCCGTAATTAAATTAATATGAGTATCTATTCTGAGAAAAAAGTATTTTCAAAACTACCAGAATATGGTAACATTTCTGGCTGAATGGGAACCCCAAAAAGTTTAATAGTTTTTACCGAATCACTTTGTTAATGATTTTGATATGATTAACAACGCGATATTGTTTTATAATATGTGTTAAACTTTGGTAAATGTGGTAAAATTTAGACATTTTATACCTTAGAGCTCCAGAAATATCTTAATTGTATCAGAATTGTATTTTATTCCGTACGTAAACCGATGTCTTTTTAGTGTCTTTCTCTGCTTATTTTTCCTATCTGTTTCTTTTGTTCTTACTTCATTATTTCATTTTTGTATTAATTGCTTTAAATGTTTAGGCATAACGTGAATAGGACTTCTCTTCATTTATATTAGCTTGAATAATTAAGAAATAAAAGTATTATTTGTAGCTTAGCTTATTTATTTTATTATTTTTTTGTCCATTTAGCTAGCAAGTTTGATAAATTCACCGATTGTCTCTCAGATGTGGTAATGTTTGGGTACTTATCCCAATCAGAGTTGAGGCTAATTGAACCGTTAGGGCCGTTAGAAATCACCAAACTTTTATTCACTTTTTCCATTCATAAATAATAAGCCCTATTCGTATTTGGAAAATAGATAGCAAGTACTGTGGTAATAGTTTTCCAATATAGTAATACAGTTATCCGATATAGATAGTGTGGTAATATGTTCTTAGCAACTCCCAAATTCGGATGTTAGCAATTTTTCAATATATCTTAAAAAAGGAGAAAACAAATTTAATTTCGTTAGAGCATTTATTATATTAAAAAAGGCGATTTACATAAAACAAAAATTCATGGTACTTATCATTTGATTACTACGCACTTCATTTGTAAGAAATCATCAATTTTAAAACACTTGTTTTTCTGTATATTTTTCTTAATTTTAAAATACTTATTGTTCTGTCTTTAATAGAAATAAATAATTATGAATGAATTCTAGGAAATCGCTATAATTTAGTAATTTTCTTAGACAGACTAAAACTTGGTAACCAGATTGTGTTTCAACAAGAATTTGTTAAAGTTTGCTGCAAGAAGAATGTAATTTCCTGTAATAACTTTACAAATTTTATGATAATTTTCTTTCTCTATCATTCATATATTCAACGTACAATGTTTCTTTTTACTTGGATTAAGGATTTACTTGGATATTTCAACGAAAGAAGTAAAATTTATAATAGAAATTTTTTCTAAACCTTTATAAATTTAAGAGTGGTTGAATTGAGATCCTTAACTAATCTGCATTTGCAATTGACAAACAGAATTGAACAAAAATTTCATCAAGTGCTATTCATAGTTCTTAATAAAGCTCTAAAAAGTTCTTTCAACCTGCTTAGATGCACAAGCTTAATTAACATGCATTATGCACAATTTATATCAACCTGACATAATATAATAACAGCTCTTTTCGCCTAGCTAGAGTATTCTATGCTCTATGATTCTTTCTGCAAATTTTCACTGAAGACTATATATATACTGCATTTCTGCAGTAGATAGTTTGAAAAGGATCCTCAATATTCAAGATTTGATGCTCAGAAAAGGATAATTATTCTTTAATTCAATTAGTCACCGTAGGGATAAAATCACAAATCCTTTCATCCAATTAAGGTAATATTTGGGTTTTTATCCATTTTGAAAGGCTGTAAATTTAGTAGGATAAAAATAGGATACTTAATAGAATGAAACAATTAGTAACTAACCACTTTAATAACTAATACTCTTATTAAAGTAATAGACAGTAGATTCTGAAGTAATGTGTACTTCACATGCAAATAAACTTACCTATTATGTATACCAAGATAATAGAACTTTTAAGACCTTCAAAAATAAACTAGTATCGATTCTTCATTTACAGGAAGAATTGTTATAATCGTAAGATTTTATATCTTGCGATTTTATATCTTAAAAGTTTAAAGTCTATATAAATAAAAAAAGTAAAAAATATTTATGTTGGGCAAATTTAAATTTTTTAAAGCATATTTTGCGTTAGTTTGTTCTGATGTTATTTGAATTCTATCAGTACTTATGTGTGTAATATCTTCTTACAGATGTAGTAAGTAACGTTAATTAAGGTACAGAACAAATATTTCTACTTTTTTCAGAAATTGGAAATAGAATTTAAATTTATCTAGAGCAATTATAATGCGCAACTGACATAAAATGGTCCTTTACTGGTACAGACTATTTGATTACTGCACACTTGAATTGGGAAAAAATATTAATTTCAAAATATTTATTATTCTATAAAATGATACATTCAGTAAACTGAAATCAGTGTAATGAATCAGGGCAAAGGATAATATAAGTTTTTTCTCGTTGGAAATAAAATTTGGTACCAAAAATGTGTGAAACAAGAATTTTAAAACGATGACTTAGAAAGAATGTTTGATGATATAAAAGGTTTAAATTTAAACATTTTTTAGTTTACTTTTGTTTTTCTCTCAGTCTTAATATTCAAGAATATAATAGACTACCGTTTAGTCTTTTTTTTTTCAAAATATATAGCAATGATAAGAAACAAAATTTGTAATTAAAAAATATGGTAATAATTAAAAATCGGGATTCATCATATATTTGACGATTTGAAAATCAACGTGTATCAGAAATTAAACCAAAAAACTTTCAAATGAGTATAAAATGAAATTGCGGTAACCTGAAGGTTACGGCAATAAAAGCAAAGACAAAAAGAATATCGTGGCTACCAAAAACTGTGTTTTTGGTAACCATGAAAAAACTGAACTAAAGTTATCACCAGAATGAGGGTTGCACTATTCCACACTTAAACATAGTTTTTCGAAGCAGTTTCACCAATCAAAATAAAAAAAGTTTAAACTATATATATCATCTTGCCCGATTCAGAACAAACAAATATCTATTATTATATAAATATTTTTTTTGTAATTATACTTCAATATTTTAAAAGTTATTAAACGTTTTTTAAAAAATATCCCTATTCGGTTAGATTTTCCCACTAAGATGAAATTTATCAAAATCAGTGCCATGTTATGCTTTGCACAATTTTATGAGCCAATGCAGCATTAGAGTAAGTTTTTAAAAAATTTAAAAAAAAAACCACAAACACTTTCCATTTTCCGAAAACTGTGGCTTTTCTCAATATTAACGTTCTGTGCCATTATTAGTGTATAGACAAACATGACTTAACACTCTTGAGTAACTGTTGCAAATCTAAAGCAATTATAAAAATAGCATTTCGTTCACAAAGAAACCTAATTTCGTGCGACTACAGAGCCTTTTAGAAACAGCATTTGTTCAATTTAGATTGTAAGCCATCAAACTATGAGAAGTTAGAGATTAACGTTTAAGAACAGTATTTTTTAATAACCCGTTTTTCGTTTCACGTTTGTTTGTAAATATCGTTTAATTTCGGTTAATATGTATGCCATTAAATTTGAAATTTTTAAATTTGGAAAAATATACAAAACATACAAATTTGGTGATTGTTTGTGCGGGAATTTTTTTTAAAACTGTTTGTATGAAGTAATACCCTAAGCATGCATTTCGGGTGCAACTTTTAGATTGTGATAAAAACTAGTAAAATTTAATCTGACAATTCAAGTACTGTTTTGTTGAAACTTTCATTTTCTTAGATATTTATTTAGAGAACTAGTAATGGTAATGTTCGAATAAACCCAGGCATTCAATATTAACTTCAAAATAGCATATAGATACACTTTTGTGTTTTTCAGAATTGATTGCTAATAAGAGATTTTTATTAGAATTTTAAAAAAAATTATAAATTCTCTGTGAATAAAAATAATTTTAACACAAAATTATTAATATTATTAAAAATATGATTAGAATAAAACTACTTACATTTTTCTTGGAAATTTCAATTTTAACTACTATCTGGAATTCTGAAGAACGACCGACAAATCATTTAAACAATCGGAAAAAAAAAAATTTGTACCTTCTTGTTGATGTTTTACATGCCATTGTTACATAAAGAAAATAATGTTATATTTTGATTTCAATACTTTAACCAAAAATGAAATCAACTTTGTTGAAGAAATGTTGACAACAATTCTCGTATATTTTTTATTGCGTTCAAGTAATAGTTAATTAGATATTTAAATTGGCTGAATGATATCATTACAAATATAAATGCGAGAGGAATTAAACAAACATCATTTTTAAACTTTTAATATTAGCTTTATAATGCTTAATTAATAATATTGAAATTCAGTTAAAAGCGCTAAATCTTATTAAAATACAGAATAATTCAATTACATATTTATTCTCACGCACCCTGATGTATTCAGTATCCAGCACCTTTCTTTTTTTTCTTTTCTTTTTACCCATTTACAAAATGGGTCTTGGTTTGAATTTGATAGCATCCGAACTTTTCATCTGTGTTCAAGAGTAATCCTAAACAGCGCGCATGCGTTGCAAGGGCGACCGCTGCTTTATTTTCACTAGCAGGCATTTTTAATGTATTTACATAATAATAATTTAAAGCATTCTCGCATTCTTTTTATTAGTAGCGCACAATTATTGGCTTGACGGTGATTTTAATATAAATATGAATGCTGAAGAAGGACAAGTATTTTGTGACATCTTGAAACACGTAATTAGGCAGGATACGAAAACCAATCCGATGACAAACATCAATTGAGACAATTTTTGCAACCCATGATTTGAAATGTTGTGGCTTTCAACGAAGTCAAACCAGAAGGAAAAAGCATTTGAGTAACCAATGAGTAACCAGTGATCGTAATAAGACGATCATATTTTTTTTTGTTGATTTTGTTTGTTTCCTTTTTTTTCTCTATCATTTCACCTACACCGAGAGTCACCGAATAGTGGACGCTGGACTTAATACAAGATCTATAGCTGAATAACAACTGAAATTTACTGAATTGTTCAGACCAATTTTTGACGATTTTCTAAGGTAAAAAGGACATCTGATTCGAACCATCATTGAAAAAAAAGTTGCAAAGACAGCAGAAAGATAAGATATTTCTCATTCTTCCAAAAGTAGTTTTGCAAGGATAGCTAAATGATAAGGATAGTTCTTATCTTTAAAAAAAGTTTTGCGTCATAAAAAAGTTTAAAAATATTATTAATAACTATGTAACTTTTCTTAATTCAAGTAATAAATAAACTTATTAAAGATATGAGAAAATAATGGCTACGTATTTGAATTAAACAAAATAATTTGCCTTTTCCTAGAGCTCTATTTGTTTATAAATTGACACTGTTATTACTACACTCTCCAATTGCGCAACATAACTAGTTTTAAAATACTTTCTAATAATGTCGTTCTTATAAAATTTATTAAACGTGAAATAAAATTATTTTAATGCATTATAGTACAGAATATAAAATATAATAATTTTTTTGGTAAAAGTAAAATTTGGTAACAAAATCGTGCAAAAAAATTTTTTTTAACAATTTCTACAAGAAAAACATTTTATTATAAGGGGTGTTTTCATATTTATATCATTTTATGCTTTTAAAATAAGTATTAATTATCACAAGGAGAAAAAAAAATCTTGTAAAATCACCTTGCTGTCTTGTAGTAAAATATTATAATTTCTTGTAAATAAAACATAATACTAGTTTGTAAACCATATTATAAGGTATTTTAAGCATTTACTTGATTATTCTTTTCGTTCTTATGGTAGTGGTTTACCAAAATGTTTCATTTACAAAGTTATAATTCTTATTACACCACATTTTCTAAAAAAAAAACTAAAACGTAAATTAACAGAATAAATAGTTTAATACAATCATTTATCCCGTTGTATTACAGAAAAAGTGGCTGTGTAAAACCAATGGTTTAAAACAACTAATTATAATAATTTTTTAACCATATTTACAAAAGGAAACAAAATATAAAAACTATTAAAATAATTAAAGTGCTAAATAAAATGAAATTATTTACATTTTTCCTTCAAACTTCTATGACAATTTCTATCAGGAATTTTAAAGAACAAGCAAAAAACATTTAGACAATTAAAATAAAAATTATGTACTTCATTGCTGAAGTATTACGTAGCAATGTTAAAGTAACTAAATAGTGCTACAATTTGCTTTTAGTTCTTATATAAAAATGAATTGTCCATTGTTGAATAATTATTACGTACTAAAACAAAGCTTGAATTTTTTTTACTCTTTTTGAATAATAGCTTATTTGAAACTAAAGAAAATAGTATACACAGCATTTTAGAACTTTTAATATTTGATTTGTTATGATGTATTTCTTTTAGAAAAAAACTTTAAAATTTCATTTAAAAAATTTGCATTCAATTACACAGATATGCCAACTTGCTCCGTAATGTTAATGTTTTCGAATGGTAGCCTTTTAAAGTATAATTCTTGGTTTAGTAAATTCGATTTATAGGATTTTTACTCAACACAACTTCTAAATAATTCAAAAACTTGTGTGACATGTCACCTTGTTACATCTTAGCCATGTTGAGGCTTTTAAGAAAGTTGGCAAAATTTACCAAAAATCTGCAGATTATTGTTCATAGTTCTATGCCATTTTTTAAAATACATTGTCGAATCCGGAGCAGTTGGAATCTCTGAATTACATACTAATTCTCATCTCTCTGAGGTAATTTTATTCCTAGCAGCCTAGTATAAATTTTTATTCATTTTTTCTAAACTTTTGTTCTAAAAGATAATGACTTTGTAGTCTTTATTTAAAGTAATATTGATCTAATGTAATGATAGAAGGCTAAAAATTAACCGCTTTCCCCTAATACGGCTAAACAACGAGAAATTTATAGCACCAACTAAGTCCACCTAATGAAGCCACTTATTTCCTTACAACTGCGTACATATTATACTTCAACACAAGAAGAGTTTTTAGTAACCAATCTCCAATGCCCATTACTTAACGAAAAGCCTTGCTCCTGCGTCAAGATAATTTTTTTTTTTCAAAATTTTGAAGCTATGCTCGTTGTAAATGGTTAAAAAACCGTATAGTTTTGTATTCAAGGTTTTATAACCAAGGTCTTATAACCTTTCGAAACTACAAATTTAAAAAAAAAATTCTATATCGTGAACTTTACCGTTAATTGGATTGAGAGATAGCTGCCGGATAT
Organism: Parasteatoda tepidariorum; assembly: GCF_043381705.1. Taxonomy (NCBI): domain Eukaryota; kingdom Metazoa; phylum Arthropoda; class Arachnida; order Araneae; family Theridiidae; genus Parasteatoda; species Parasteatoda tepidariorum. The sequence continues at coordinate 104,598,856 of NC_092204.1, read as the reverse complement.
TTTATCAAAACTTTAGAGTAAAAATTCTAACCGTGTATATTAAAAATTGCTAATTTGCCAATACTTAATACATTTCCTTTCCTTAAATGACTAATCTCAATAAAAAATAATATCTAAATTTTAGAATTTTTTTAACTTATACTAAGGAATTCTACACAAAAAAAGTGCACATCCTTCATAAAGAATAAAAGAGAAGAATTTAATTAAAAGTTATAAAATTATCATCTAGTTGAATTAAAAATGATGTGATGTAATAAGGGGACATTGTTTTAACTCCCATCGAACCTCATATCAAATTACCCTGATATAAAATACTTAATTTATTTCCCCGCAATTGATTTTAAAATTAAGTAAATGAGTGAGAAAAATTTAAGAAGGGAAAAATGGACGATGAATAATAATATTAAAACCAATCAAGATTTTCTTTTAGTGACCTTAATTCGTAGACTATTTTCAAATAAATGAAATTCATTTAAGGTAATTTAAAGTAAATTATGAGGTAAAATATCTCTACATTGCACCAAAAATTAAAAAATGGTATTTAGTAATAAACTAAGTTAAATTTTAAGACTAATTATTCTATTTTATTCGACAATTGTAATTTCTCATTTCTAGCAGAAAAACTTGAAATGCTCTGTTTTTAAAGCTTATCTTTTGTTGATATATTTAAGAACCAGTTTTTCAAGAGTCAAGAGGGGTTGGTAATTTGTGTTTTTGTTAAAATTTTCAAGATATATTCTTTATGTAAAACTGTTAAGAATGCGGTTTTTTATTTTTGCTAAAAATATTTTCTCTGGATTTTGGGGAGTCTATTCCTCTATATGGATTCTCAGGAGTTTCGAGATAAACACATATATTTACATGTTTTAATACTTTTTTGTGAAATGAGTAAACCATGACATGGATCATTATTTTACTTTCTACTAATTCTGCCCAAAATTAAGACACAAATACTTTCCGTGCCCCTTTGTACTGAAGGTCATTCATTCTTCGGAATAATACTATTTTCTTGGACCGTCAAAATCTACATGTGCTAACAATGAACCTCAAAAGTACATATTTCTGCGAATACATACTAAAGAGTAGTAGGTAAAGATATAAACAAATGTGTCGTGTATATTTGCATCACCTTATAGTAACAGGAAATTTTGCACAATTTCCAAAGTCATGAATTGCCTATGGCCAATCAGGAATTTTGGGTGCAGTTTTGGTATAGTGGTGTTCCACTATACCAAAACTGCACCCAAAAATTCCTGATTTAACACACACCTAGAATTATCTTCTACACTGCTTGGTGTAAAGTAACCGTTACCATCTCTGTTGTTCAGTAAAACTAAAAATTCTAATTACATACATAAGAATTAGTGTTATTTTTACAATGAAATATAAAGCAAGAATCATAAACTTAGGATGCATACAAGCTCTCCTCGGTAGAAGGAGTTAACTTCAGATACTATTTCATCGAAAACACATTTTTCAAAACAATTTATAACTATTTCTATTTTCATATACTCAGGTATGGACCTCAAAGTTCTGAAAAATCTGTTCTCATTAATCAGTCAAAAAGTTCTCTTCTGCAAAATAATTTTACTGATTCCCATGTGTATCATATCTAGTTGTTATTTTATTTTTATTTTATTAACGTCATTGAACTGCCGACCCAATTTTTGGGAAGTTTGCGACTGCTAATATTCAACCCCGTAGCCTTGTAACTTTGAACCCAATCCAGAAGACAAGGGAACTCCTGGATCTAGTATTGGGAAAAATTTGCCTCCGTGGAGGACTTTTTGATGCAACTAAACTGCATTTGAACCCGCCGAGAGGAAAACCACGAAAACTCCCCCAGTTAGCCTGACGGCTAGGGGACTCAAATCCATGATCCGTCCAACACTTAGGATATTTTAGGTCAATACTGTGGTCGATACGAGCTGGATGTAAAATTCGTATTGACCGACCATCGCTGGGATTCGAACCCGGTTCATCTCATCGGAAGGCAAACACTCTGTTAAGCAGAATCAGAATAATGGCAGCTACGTTTCACCAAGTTTAGAAAGTTTTATGAAATTTATTTCCAGCCGCTTCTGCTTTGTAAAGCCTAAGTCGGATTCGTATTATTATTTTCTCTGTGGAAACAGTATGTTTGATTTACAAACTAATTATATTCTAAGAACTATCATGTGTGAATGTTCCTTATTTTAAATTATATCTGAAAAATTACTTTACTGACTCACATGTATATCATATCTAGTTGTTATAAATTTTAGTGATACGTAATATCAAAATGGTAGCAGTCACGTTTCACCAAGCTTAGACGCAGTATTTGGATATATTTTGATTTCCAGGTGTGCATATGTACTGCATTCTGATTCTACTCGTGGTCATAATCATCAATAATAAATATGTATTGGAATCGGCACTGTTTTAGTAAAATTAAGTGAATAAATTTTATAAAAATATTAATTTATATTCATAGCAAGAGAAAAGCATTTAGAAGATAATTAAAATTTTTATCAATTTCGAGAATTTTTTTTTAAACCGAAATTAACTATTATGATCTGTAAGAATAATTAAACATTAAGACATATTAATTTTGTGTTTTTTTGCGATTATTTTAAATAGTATGTAGGGCTTAATACTTCATATAATACTTTAATAAATATATTATTTAGATCATTTGATTTATTAATTATTTACATAAAAATACAGGATATCTATAATCACAAATTTTTCACGAAAGGAAATGCATTATAATCACGTCATAAGATAAGTTGCTGAAATGAAGTTATGGCACTCTTTGTTTAGAACCCATCTATAACAAAACTCATCTGGGGTCACTGTGTACCGGAAAATATTGGTTTTTAATTGTCCTTCGTCCAAAAAACAATAAAAAACAAGCAAACACGAAATCGGTTTTAAATTGTCCTTCGGTCAAGATCCGCAAAAAAAGAAAAGCACTTTTACATTTCAGTCAAATTGAGTAGAAACTGAACTATGTGATGAAACACACTCGCCCTTTTCTTCAATTAAAAAGTGTTTCTCAATCTAATTGCACATTTATAGAACAGTCTTAAATCGATAAGAATTTTAAAATGACTTTTTAAATTTAAAAAAAAAAACTGAAATTTTAAATGTTTTGCCAGCCCAGCGTTAATTTAAAACATCGATTTTAAATATATGTGTGATACACTCACTTTCCTACTTTTCATTTAAATTTCCACCTTTACATTCGAAAATTAATTTTATTCTGAAACTATTTTCAACATTAAATTATCACTTTAACTTGATAAAATACTACTTTTTGTAAACTTAAGTGTTTTTATCCAGAAATCAGTGGTCACAGATGCAATAAAAATTATTTAATTCTAGACATTTAAAATCAGTGAAAATTTTAAAATAAAATATTTAAATCAGTCGGGATATTTTAAATTCCGCCAAAATTTTGAATATTTTGCCTGATTAGTGTAACTTATTGCAAAACTTTTAATATTTAAATAAAAATTATCTAACATTCAAACCATATTTTTAAAATATATAAATTAATACACAATTTCTATATACAAAATCCTTTTTCGCCCTAAAATTTAGTGACTTAGATGCAATGTTTTTAAAATCAGTTCAGTTAAGATATTTTTCGAAGACAAAAGCATTTAAAAATGTATTTTGCAACAACTATATTTGCATAGAATTTGCATAATAAACCTGATAATATAAAAACACATAATAAACCTGTTAATATAAAAATATTCAACTCTCCTATATTTAACACTTCGCAGTATTTTCTATATCCAAATGTATTTATGAGTCAGAATTAGAACTTTTGAATTAGAACAAATTGGAACTTTTTAAAATCAGAAAAAATTAAGAATGTTTTGAGTAAATCAATTGGTCAATCAATCAAAATCGTAATTTTTATTTTCCTAAGTGTAAATAAATACCGTATTTTCAACATTAAATCACCGTTTTAAGAGTTATAAGGACTGTCTTTTCTCAACTCAAAAGTATTTCTTATCTAGGGCACAGGTGCGATATTATCAGCATGATGGAAGACTCGCGCTTTTAAGATACTTCCCTGTTTACCACAAGGGAAAGTTGAATCACTGAAAAGCGTTGAAATTTTTCCGCGAATACCCCTGGTGTAAATAACTATCATTTATCATGAATTTAGTAAAAGACTTGCCATTATTTAATTCAGGTATACTGGTAAAAAATACTTCAAATTGCTTAAACGCATTGACTTGCATTGCTACAAGGTTCTAAAATTGTATTAAAGAGTTTGTCTCTAGCATCTATTTCATGTTTTTTTCTTTATAGTTATCCTAGCCTACGCTTTTTATTACTACCCCTGTAATTACGATCACTGAATTATTAAGATCTATTCATGAAACTATTCCATAGACTCATTAATATTTTTTAGAACTTTCGAATAGAACCCTTCATTCCTATTAGTGATCCAACTTTTGATACATTTTTTAATACCACGAAAATCACCCCAAAAATAAATGGAGCAAAGATTTGCATATTTCGCAACAAAAAAAAAATGGTGGTATCTTCTTTTGTTGCAATTTGAAGACTACTAAGTTTTAAAAAGTCAATAACATGGAGCCGCAGAAGCTCAGGGCATAGAACGTTTGACTCCCAATGAGATGATCCAGGTTCGAATTCCAGCGGCGACTGGTTGATATGAATTCTGCTCCCAGCTCACACCGACCGCAGTAGGGACGTAAAATATTCCAGTGACAGACGGATTATGAGTTGGAATCCTCTAACCATAGAAAGCTCACGTGGTTTTTCTCTCTATGTAACGCACATGCGGGTTAGTTTCAGCTAGGATAGAGGTTTAGCCTAGTTTGTCCCAATGCTTGATCCAGAAGATCCTCTTGTTTGCGTCCAAATTGACAAAGCTACGGAGTTAAATATTGGAGATCGTAAAATGAGAATTGGGCCGTCTGCTCTACGGCGGTTTTATTACAAAACAAAAAATCAATAATATAAAAAATCGCTTCTCCTCAAAAGTTATAGCGTCATGAATTTTGGCAGTACGGTGGAAAAGTCTTACAAGCAAAATCATTTTTCCTCCGAATCACACGCAGCTCTTACGGACATAAGCCTTTCTTCCCGTTGAGATCGTAAACATAGAATTTTACGTTATAAAAACAGACCTTATAATTCATTGGCAATGGATTTCAAATGTATCGAGTAATGATACAAACCATTTCTTCTTTTGATGTGACTGCTCAGAAATATGAAACTGCTAGAATTCCTCATGAATATAGAAATAGTGAAAGGACCTTATTCTAGATTCTGTGCAATTTCGGATGCAATCCTTGCTCAAAAAGAAGGTATCTTTACTTTTCATAATTGAGATTCAAAACTGTCTGATCCATCCTCGTGTTTAAATTGAATTCTCTTATACGCATTCATAACCTTGAAAATTTCGTTTCAGAAATTTCAATAAATTCATCAATTATATTTTTGTTGTTTTTAAATGTAATCACTCTTTTTACGCATTGTTGTGATAGGTGGTTTATTTCGAAGATAAATCACGTGTTATTCGCATTATTCTTGATTTTATTTCAGCTTAGACTTAGCATCTCTCGTGTCGTCTATTATTTAGTGAAAATGACAGCTCACAACAAACATAACGCTAAGCTTAGGGCAGATTTAAAAGGTTTTTAAGATAGTAGAGAGAAGAACAGTGATGTTATCGAAATAATTTTAGTTTTTATGGTCAATGAGTGCATGTTTGCTATTATTTTATGTAACTCATAACATGCAATGTAAAAGTTTTGTGAATATTAGCACCAAAATAGTAGATACTATTTCACATTGTGGGGAAGTTACCGACTATGTTAACCTTTATCTATCAAAATTAACCCGAGATAGAATCGAGCTAACATGTCTTATACACTATTGAATTGGTATTTAATAATTATAGTGGTAGTCACGCCCCAATACTCTCCCACCTGAATTTTATCAGGAATAGAGTTCGATGAATGGATATAACTAGTTGATTCATTACCGTTTTTGCGAAATACCGGGACAACTGTATTAAGTTCACCGGATTTTGGTCGCTTCTGGTGAGAACTGTATTAAGTTCACCGAGTTTTTGAACGTTAGCCGAAACAGCTGTATTAAGTTCACGGTTGTGTGAGGGGTCTCTCCTGTGCTGCCATTAGCAATCAAGTGTGTGTGGGATCCCGATGTGTGTGATAGAAACTGAGTGGCAACAGCGTCAGGAGGACAATGACGCAGTCACAAATAGCAAGTCATTGCTCAATATGGACCAAGTATTGTGGCGTAACTACAGCTAAAATTATTAAATATCAATTCACTAGTATATAAGACTTAAGTCGATTCCATCTCGGGGTTTCTATTGATAGATGAAGGTTGACATATATTATATACTAGTGAATAGGTATTTAATAATTGCAGTGGTAGTTACGCCTCATCAAAATGGTGTAAAACTAAGGACGCTTTCCGGTGTCCCAAGGACAGAAAAGAATCTGATAAGAACTTACGTCTCTTACCATCAATTAATACAGTTCACAGAGAGTTAAAAATAAATATAACTGTCCTTATTACATAATCTAAAACATGCATATAAATTTTAATGACGAACAACAAATCATTCAATTAAATTACTAACAAGAACTTGTTTACTAATTCTCGATTACAAATGCAAACTTCTGGCGATAAAAAAAGTCCCAACACATTGGATGTTTGTGAAAGGGGAAATAATACTAGCTTTGTGTGAATGAGTGAAAATTTTATGTTAAGCTAATTCTGTTCTGAACGCGAATCAAATTCGGAGAAATATTTCACTACAGTTTTAAAAATGTAACTGTTAAAGCTGTAGTGTGGTGCAAAACCACTTTAAGAATTCCGTAACACAAATATTTACAATTATAGTAAGATAAGATGCTTAGAAATTAAAGTAAAATAAGGTGCACAGAAGGAATTATTTGTGCGAAATGATACGAAGTTTAGGAAGCATATATATATATATATATACAAAATCTTGCAATAAAATTATTTTATAATTTTAACTAGGCTTAGCAAAACCAAAGCTGATATAAATTATACATTATAAAATTATTTAATGCAGTTTACAGAAACTTAAAAACTAAAATATACATATCCTTATTATTCAATTACATATTTTAGCGGCGAACTTTAGCTTCGGTAAGTGTATAGCAGCATTGAAGAGAACAGCAAACTTCCGGCAACTTGTATTCAAATGCAAAAAATCTACAGATTACATCAAGTAGTGAGCTAACATTGGTATTTTCGGACGAGCAAGTAAGCAAGTTTACCCATGAACTTTTCCAATTAAAAGAGTTTTAGATTCATTATTTATACGCCTTAAATTTTACATGAAAACTCTACTTGTTGTTAACATGTAAAAACGTGCACCTTCACGCAATTTTACAGTTGTTTAGCTTTATATCCAAAGGCATAATACACCACAGGTCTTACAGTGACCTCACATGGAACACAGGGGTCATTAAGTTGCCCTGTTCATACTATAAACACCGGCAGATTACGTCTTTACATCACCAAGAGCACTTTAATACAAATAATTCAAGATATAAATGTAACTTAGGTTCGCATATAAACAACGTAAATCAATAAAATAATATCTCAGGGATCTCAAAGATTTTTTTTTTTTTAAGTTGGAATAAAATACAAAAGAGAACAACGTAATCTGCACCGATTAAAACAATACTACTATTTTTGTTCTAAAAATAAGCCAATAATGACATATTCCTTCATTCGAACAATATTTTTTTAACATAAATCTGACTCTTTAACTATAATCTGTGACTTTTTGTTATAAGCTAAAAAAAAACAGAACATAAGTTCATTGTTCAAATTTATACTGAAAAGTATGTCAAATACTTTTATTGCATCACTAAGGACGATGTGATAAAAATGATTCGAAAGATAAAAGTAACCTAGATTCGTAATGCCAATGAAGTCAATTAAGGTATATGACATAGTGTTCCAATTTATACTATAAACTGATAAACTATGTCGATTAAATGTATTCCTTTATTAAGCACAATGCAATAAAAGTGATTCGAAAGCTCAATACAACTTTGATTGTTACATAGAAATAGTATTAACTCAATAGTACAAAATCATTGTTAGTGAGCACTAAAGAGTCATAACAACATAATAATATAAATTGATGAATGATCTCAAATAATTTTATTGTATCACTAAGGACGATATAATAAAAATCATTCGAAAGATCAATTCAACCTAGATTCGTACATAGAAATATGTTTCATCATATGTTCATAAATCAATAGCGCAAAATCACAACTTGCTGAATTTCTTACTGCATTTCTTAGTGCTGAAATAAATTACGGAAAAATCAAAAACCGACAACAGTTTTAACGGTAAAACAACATCAATAACTTCAAAAGTACAAGAAATTGTTGAAACGTTCCCCTATACTTCAAATTTAAATTTTCAAAGATTAAAGTTTTAGCTTAAGCCTTACAATTAAACTGATGCATTCTGTATCTTACAAACAAGAGCCAATTAGGAAACATGACATAAAGTTTAGTGTTCCAATTTATACTATAAACTGATAAACGATGTCAAATAATTTTATTACATGACTAAAGACGATGTAATATAAGTGATTCGAGAGATAAATGCAACTTAGATTCTCATCTAGCTTAAAACTATTCGAATGGAGCTTCTCAATTGAAAAGCTCAGGTGCAGAATCATCAACTTGATTATAGACTCTCGCGCATTGGACTAATTTGTATTTCCCAAGCGATGGGGAAGTCCTCTTTCAATCAATTTCTACAGTGCTGTACCACACCAGGGTATAGCCCAGATGTTGAATTCTAGTTATAGGAATGAGTTTGCTTAAATGAGAGGGCTATAATTTAAGAGTTGAGTAGATGGAGTGGTAAGTTAGATTTATTGTTCAACGGTTGCAGAATTGGTTTACGTGCCCTGAGGCTTAAGATAAATATAATTTCACTTATTCATATTTTAAAGGTGCGTTTAGCAAGATGCTTTTATGTTAAATGATAATAATTCTACTTCGACGTTGAATTTCAGAGAGATGATTTCAGTAACATGATTTACAGTGTTTCTCTCAACAGTTAATCTTCCTAACGTAAGCACGAGACCCTACTGATTTTTCCCTTTTAGTTTACTTCCTAGTTTCATATTTTTGGGTCAGGCGTAGTTTCTTGTGCCGTTTGATTATTTTTCCTTTTTTTAAATTTAAATCAAAAACTTTAATTCGCAGTTCTGAACAATAAAGTTCCGTTATCTAAACATGATTTATTGAGAACGTCTGTGATAACTGTGGAAAAGAGACGAAGCAAACGTTTCTCTGCTGTTATATAATGGAGAGCCTAAACAAATTATTTTTACACGATGAAATTTCATAATATTGTATTTTGTATTATTTACTTACGTTTGAAATTAATCTAATTATTCAAAGGATCCACTCTGAAAAATCGGTTTCAAATACCAAAATATTATGTAAAATAATAACGCTTAAAAAAGATGACTATGCTCGGCACTTTCTGTAAATTTATTTCTGTAATTCTATGCTAAATAAACAATTTTATGAAAAAATATTAGTTTTTGTGATGAATATTTATATCTAATTCCTAAAAATTAAAGTTATATGTACTTTTATATTTACTTATGAAGTTCATACCTTTTTTAAGTCTGATGCTTACGATGTTTACATCTTTCATACAAATACGGAGTTGATGACTTTAAGATTCACTTTGCTTTTGTGTTTTGCTCTCTGCTTGCTCCCTCGAACATCCATTGTTAGGGTAGTCATCACTTCGATTGATTACAGGGGGTTTGAAGACGACAAAACCCATTGACTGTATGCTGCTCAGCAAAGGATATAACAAGCTTTTCAAGATGATTATTCAGGTAAAAGTCCTTTTTTGAATTTCGAAACTGCACACTTCTCTTTTCCTCTCAACCGCATTTTTTTAACAAAGGAGTTTTTATCCACTTTAATCTAATCATGGATATCTCAAAGGCGGAGAAAAGTTTTAAGAGCTTTTACCCTCACGATTCCAGAGTGAGCGGTTGTGTTAACGCCGGAGCTGAAGTTTACTGTGAATTGTTTGCTTTTATACTCATTTCGGTATCTATCGAACAGTTTTTGTTTATGAGATTCAGGCCATTTACCTGGCCCTATCACAATTTTGGCCAAGCCAAAACTCCTTTTAAAAAGTTGTATTATTATGTTATTCAAATGCCGCACTTCAAGCGATTGATGCACCCACCTGTTCTAGAATTTTCGTTCCAGATCTCTCAACTGGTTTGCAAGTAATAATAAGACAGTAGTAATCCAATTGATTCCGGCCCACTATGTAATCCAGGGTAATTTGGCAGCTGATTGCTTGGCAAAAAAGAGGAGCCTCTGTCCCCTCTATTTTGTCCTCTATTTCGAAAGGTGTCTGAAACCATATGTCTGTTTTGCTTACAGTAACTATTTTCAAATATGTTTTTTTTTTAATTTTAAGTAATAAAAGAAAACAGTAATTGAAATTTAAAAAAATATGTCAAGGGAGAAAACACAACTTTGACTCAAGTATTGGCAACAACTCTTAGAAGAGAGAAGGTCTTTGCATGGACCAATTCAGTAGTCTGGCGTAACAAACAAGTTTCGCAGTGGGGAAAAATAAGAAAGATGTCACAACGTTAGGACTACTAAATTCTCAAAATCTCGTTTATAATTACTCTTGTGGAAGCCTTCTCTCTTCTAGAAGGTGTTAGTATTGACCACGATCATTTTTTGCTCCAAATAGCACTTTTTTGAAGATTAGATGACTTTCTAAAAGAGTATTTTCCTTAATCTAACTATAAACTTTCTGGGAAGGACCAGGAAGAAAATTTAAAATTCTTACATTTTTTCCTGTGTTAGTTCAGTTTTCTATATGATTGCATAGTTTTACTCAATACTAATGTGTTGATTTTTATTGATTTTTTTTTACTCCATTTAAAGATACGGGATTCAGCTTGTACTAAACATGAAATAAAAATAAAATAATATTTCCAAGCATAATAAAAGCACTACAATAATAAAGATTAACCAGAATTTTTTGCCATGTTTTTTTTTTCAAATGTATTTCTTAAAAAATATTAATTTAACGCGTAGAAAAATAACACTTTTTCCCCACTGTTTAGTACTCAATTAGGTACAGTTTTAATTAAGTTCGTTAAAGCGTCATAGCTCCATTTAATAGATAAAAATTAGTTATTGATTTTTTTTTTAATAAGATTTCCTTTTTTAACAAAATACCATAGAAAAGATGCCGAAGTCTTTAATTTTACAAGGTTCAAAATAATGCGCATTAAGAAAAAAAAAACATTAACCCCCTCAGTTAACAAAGCAAAGGCAAGCTTTTAATGAGAAAGGATAAAAAAAATATTCGCCTCATTAAAAGTGATTAAATGATGGGTATTTCAAATTAGTTTCCTCAAAGAAATAAGTGATTGAGAATTAATATTTGTCTTCTTTGATTTTGGATGAAAAAATATTCCAGACCTTTTGACATTTATTAGCAGTAAATGAGCTGAAAAAGTTATCATTTCTGAAAACGAATTAGAAGCAGTAATTTAATTTTTTAAAAAGTGAAATTCAATTTTAATAATTATGTTGCGACAAAAAAAATTCTAAGGTATTTTTGAAGTATTTTTTCTCGTGTTAAATAAAAAAAAAACTATTAAAAAAATTATGAAATCTCGAAGTTAAGTCTTTCTAATTACAGGGAAAAGTTTTAATTGGAAGTAATTGAAGCTTGTAAATTAGAATGTAGTTTTTAATTTAAATTAGTGATTAATTCTTCATAGCTGTTACTTCTTACAATGATAATGAAATAAAGATACTTACCAATAACTACTATTTATCAAATCATTAGCTTTTATTTTGTAATCTATGTAAGTTAATTAATTATAAAATAATTAGTGTTAATTATACAGATAATCCCAAAATTATGAATTAGTGTTATTACTTGTATATGTTAATGTGAATGACCGAAATCGATGGTTGTTCGCTTTCACCGGTGAATGTCGACAAACAACAAATACGTCGGTGAAAGATCGAATATTTCATTACATTCTTGTACATTCAGACTCTCACCGGTGCATGTCAGCAATCACATAGTCGCTTTGGTGAATGTCCGAAATATGTGTAATATCCAATTTTATATTAATTTATTCGTTGATATTATTATATTTATTTGATATATTTATATTTATTCCATTAATACTTACTGACGATAGATTAGAAGAAGCATCAGTGTTCGGAGTATCGGGCAAATATGTACCGGGCAATGGCACTTGACCTTAAAAAAACATCAGTGTAGGGTATACCGGGCAAATGTATAACAGGCAGTGGCACTTAACCTTAAAAAAACATCAGTGTAGGGTATACCGGGGAAATGTATACCGGCCAGTGGCACTTAACATTAAAAAACATCAGTGTAGGGTATACCGGGCAGTGGCACTTCACCTTAAAAAAACATCAGTGTAGGGTATACCGAGCAAATATATACCGGGCAGTGGCACTTAACCTTATAAAAACATCAGTGCAGGGCAAAGGTCGCCAAAGTGGTCTATATAGACCCCCAGGGGTCTATTTAACAAAAGCGGGGGTCGATCTGAGCCAGGGGGTCGATCCGAATCGGAAGGGTCGATTGATCGAAGGATTATCAGTATTTTTCAGATATGTGACAATTAGAAATAAAAGAAGAAGACTTGGAAATATATACAGGTAATCTTCAAAAATTGAGCGACGATTTTAAACTGCGTTTTGTTGATTTGGAAAACATTGACATCCCTGATTGGATTATTGTGCCATTTTCTGCTCAAATTGAAAACGTGGACATCAACCTGCAAGATGAGCTTGCTGAATTATTATGGGGATTTGAAGCAAAGACGCTTTTTAAAAATTTAACAATAAGCAAATTTTGGACAAATATAAATATAATGCAAAAATATGTAAGACTTTACGAAATAGCTCAGCCATTTATGATAGCATTTCCAAGTTCCTATATGGTTGAAGCCGGTTTCAGTCACGTAAATTCAATCTTAACTAAGAACAGAAATAAATTAAATGTGGAGTTTCGAGGGGATTTAAGATTAAAATTGACCAATTTTGAACCCAATATAACGAACCTTGCAGAAAAAAAAACACCAGGCACACCCATGTCATTGATTAAGAAGCAATAAATCCGTAGTTACTTTACTTATTATTTCTACTTACTTATAATTACTTATTATTTCATAAATATTAAGGTATTTATATTTCAACATTAATATATTTTTCATAAAACTATTGTTACACTATGTACTATTACTTTAATAAATGTTCAAAATCATAAAATAAATGTACAAACACAGTATCTAATAGAGTTTTATTTTAATTAACAGAAAATTACTTTTATGGGAGTCGATAGAGATTTCGAAAAATTATGTAGGGGTCGATGATCAAAAAAGTTTGGCAACCCTTGGTGTAGGGTATACCAAGCAAATGTATACCAGGCAAATGTAAATGTATGGCCCGATACTCCAAACACTGATGCTTCTTCTGATCTATCTTCAGTAAGTATTAAAATATCGAATAAACTTTAGTATATCCACGAATAAATTCATATCAAATCGAATGTAATAAATATTTCGGACATTCACCAAAGCGACTATGTGATTGTTGACATTCACCGGTGAAAGTCAGAAATAAGGGTACTTATCAAATATTTCGGACATACACCAAGCGACTACGTGAATGTTGAAATTCACCGGTGAATGTCAACATTCTCCAGATTTCGGTGTTTCACAGTAACATATATACAAGTAACAATGAAATAAAGTAGAGTAAACAATGTTTTCATTATTCCCTGAGAAAAAAAGTATGATAAAAATTATGAGAATATGGCAAAAATTTTACGTTTTTCTGACTCTATGGGAGCTTCAAAAAGCTTGGTAATTTTTACCGAAGCGCTACGCAATGATTTTGGCAACATTAGCAATGAAATATGGTTTTACAATGTGTGATAATTTGATTAATGAGGTTAAACTTGGTAGGTTTATGATGATATGTTATGAGTTCCAAGAGTTATGAGTCCCAATGACATTCCAATGCATACAATTCAAAGTTTATGACTCATTACGTTTGATTTTCAACTTTTCCAAAATTCTGAATTTCAAAATTTGAAAATAATGATATTGAAGACTTCAATTATAATTAGAATTAATCACGTGTTTCAAATAGTATTTTTTTATCTTTACATTATTTTGCATTGTGAGGGGAAATGTATTAATACAAAAGTTAAGTGTTTTTATGGGAAACTAAAGAGAATTTCAGTGCATATCTAAAACTAATAAAGCTTATAAAAACCTTAATTTTACCTTAAAATATAAAATTTCTAAATGTTCAGCTTGATTCAGTTTTATATTTAGTTTGACAAAATTGAATAAAACATTTGTGAGATAAATCACCTGAAACTAAATTGCATGTGGAATTTGCACTTTACTCTAATTATTTATTTATATCATTCAAGTGCTGCAGAACTGACTTTTATCGATTACTAGTTTTTCATTTTTAAAAAATAAACATAATTCTAAACATCGGTTGGAAAAATATCTATCTTTTAGTTTTGTCAAATCAGAAATCAATTTTCCGATATAAAAAAAATTCACAGCTATTATGTTCATTGCTCTTTTTTTGTTCCTAAAGTTAAAGTAATTGTTGAATACTACTTTTTTTATGGTAGTATATTAGTTTTTCAAATAAAAGAAAAAAACATTAAAAAAAGATTTTGAGTACTAGTTATAAATTGTTCAGTTCATTTCAGCTGAAAAAACTGTTTCAGATAAGAAAAAATACATATCGAAATACTCAGCATTTTATTTCTTTTTCATTGTTTAATGAATACTTTATCCCCACTCAATCATTTCTAAAAGCGTGGTTTATCAGTTTTATAGAATTACATTAAAAATAACGATCTCGAAGAAAAATAAGTATTTTTCCCATTCACAACTCACTATATTGAAATCATTTTGAAAATAGAAACTCGATGCATATTTGTATCAAGATCTTTGTAAATATCTTTCAAGAATTCAATAATAGCGGTTATTTTTCCCCAATGATTTTAAAACTAATGATCATGGTATATTTTCTTGACGAACAAATAAATAGAATGTATAGACGAATAAGTAAATAGAATAAACTAGCTTTTTTATAAACTTTTATTGCAGAATAACTCAAAATAAAGTATATTTTTATGATTAGTGCTTTGTGAAACCATTAGGGAAATTCTTGAAAGCAATATTTACAAAGATTTCGATTCCTTAGTTTGCCCAAATACTTCTTAATATTATATAATAAACATATAAATTTTTGTTATCTAAATTTTTATCATAAAATTATTTTCTTATAAATTATTTGTGTTATGTAAGTTTTCAATATAAACGAAATTAGTATCAACATCTAGTTAATCATTAATATCTGTTAATTTATTTTCAGCATATATGGTATTTATATCTAGAAATTAATTAATTTTATTACATTTGCAGTTGTAGTTGTAAATGTATACGAAGTTGTAGTTGAAATTTGATAAGTAACTTTCAGTTAAATAATGGGAGTAATAAAATTACCGAACATAAAATAATGACTCATAAAAAGTTAATTTTGAAATAGTTAAGAAAAACATTTATATAGCATACAACAAAAAATGTACCACTCTACATAACTTTTAATCTATTGATTTGATTTTCTTATACTGTGACTCAATATTTATGTTGGAAGGGGATGACTTCCTCAGAAATCAAATTCTAAAGAATTCGTTTATTTAAAATTAAATTTCCCGAAAATTATTCGACCGATATTATTCAAATTTTGTATTTTGCTATATAATATTACATTTTTTTAAATGTAAAAAATTTACCATACAATTCAATTTTTTGACTATTAATAAATAAAATAATAAAAAATTGCAAAATTATTATTAAAAGTTGTATGATTGTATTAAAATATAAGGTGAATTACTTTGGTTTTTTTTCCCCTGCGCAGTTGTGGAATACTTTTAAAGTATTTAAGAAATTCAATACTTTTAACACTTCAATAAGAAACAGTGTAGTTTCTGAGGAAATTGAATATTTCAAATGTTGTTTAAAGTAAATATTTAATATTGCACAGTACACTATGTTTCATGGAATTTAAATACATCTTATAAATGGGCATTTATCAACCTTGTATCAGTCCAATCATTAATTCTTTAACTCCACTGAATCCTGCACAGCAGCAATATTCTCAAAACTTCTTTCAATGTTGCTGCTGTTTAACATCATTTATACTCTGCAATAATATTGGATGCTTTATACATTTTTCAGTCTTACGTATGCAATTAAAAGTAAGAAAAAAATTTATTTTTTTAGAAAATGTGTGTCCATAAATTAGGAAACTAATTGCATGAATCGAATGAATTATTGCAAGCAACCATTTTATATTGAGATTGAATCTGCCTTTACAAAACAGAGCTAAAAAAGCCATCGAAAATCAACGATGAATCATCATTCGCAATTTTAGAGTAAAAAGCATTCTCAAGTTGAGGATAAATTCACCTTCTCAAGGTTTATTTCACATTTTATGACCATCACTGAAACAAGGTTTATTTGCGCAGGCTTTTATGTGCTTTCCTTAACATTTGAAATGTGAATGTTGACTTGATCATTAAGTTCTCAACGCAAACAAAATGTTTTATATAACAGCCTGAAGAAAGCTAGAATGAAAGAAAGCCAAAAATAAGTTTTATAATAAAAACCTTTTTAAAAAAATTTAAATTTTCTGCTTGCCTTTATTCAATCTTTAAGAAAACAAACTTGACATATTGGTATTCTACTAAGTTTAAGAAAATGGATTAATTAATCTACTTTTCTCTGA
Organism: Parasteatoda tepidariorum; assembly: GCF_043381705.1. NCBI lineage: Eukaryota > Metazoa > Arthropoda > Arachnida > Araneae > Theridiidae > Parasteatoda > Parasteatoda tepidariorum. The sequence goes on along the minus strand of NC_092204.1, from coordinate 104,581,907 downwards.
CAACTAAGTGACTATGAAAATACAACGTTCGTCGTAAGGTTTCTGGATATCTGGGACTTAATCTTATTGATGAATGCATTCCTTGTCACACCAAAACTTATACAAGTATAAATAAAGTTTACAATTTGTAATTTCAAATTTTTTTTCCTCAATCTTAATTTTATCACGAAGAATTTCTCAGATTAATTTTTTTTAAACAAAAAAAGCGAATAAGGAAAGATATAATTGTCCTTATACTTAGCGTTTAGTTTAAAAACCAGTCCAAAAAATATTAATACTCTTTTCTTTCAATTTTTCCATTTAAATTTGAGATCAAGACAATTCTATTAAAGTGTATTAAAAGTAAAATGCCGAAAGAGAACAAAATTAGCAAAGCCATTGTTAATGAACTCGTCTAAGTAAATGGGAAGGGGAAAGAAAAAAATTTGACTCGGTTTAAAAATCTGAGTACTTTTGTACAACAAAGTAATTATTTTCTTTTGACAAGAAGATAAGTAAAGAAACTTTTTAAGTGGTTTAGAAGGTATTTTTTTCCGATTTTTCTTCTGCTTTTTTTTGCACTTTCAAATCTTTTTCATGTCTACATGTGTTAAGTGTAATCCCTGATTGCTTGCAAATAAGGATTTTTTATCATCATTACACTTAATTAAATTTACACTTACTTTAAAAAAATAGCGTACCTTAAATCTTTTAAAAAAATGTTACGTAATAAATAAAAGTTTCTTCGAAAACATTTTTTCCTCTTCGTATACCCCTTAAACAAGATCATCTACATTTTTGTTATATTGGTTTTTCTTTCTCTTTGTCTGGATTTGTTTAATGCAATCACTTTTTTCTGCCATTTTGCAGATTTTTCTTAATTTAAACTATGAACTAATCTTGTTTTTGCTTCCACTTAAATTCGACTTTTGATTTTTTTCTTTTGCGTTATTTTTATTTTTATTTCTTATAACCATAGCTGTTCATATTTTTCAGTTAAAACTACTTTTTTTTTATTTAAGTTAGTTTAAATACTGCTTAGTTGCATTATTTTGCACTTGTTAAATGTTAACTGCATCGCATTTATGATCTGAAATCAAAGACTATGAAAAGAAGTCTCCCTTTTTCGAATACGGGAAAATTCTCTCTGGGACATGCTATACCAGAAAAATAACTTTAAGGGTCAGTAAAATACACAGATTTAACAGAGGATCACATGTACTAAGATTCAGCTCATGCTCATAAATAGAAAAGATATGTCACTTGTAAACCGGTTATTGAGTAACTCTACTTGTTTGGATGGGTACATTTATTCATTTTACCCGCCATTTTATTCTTTCTTTCTGTGAAAAAATGTGTTAGCAGATTTAATCATCATAAATGATAAAAATCTCAAAAAAATATCTTAATTAGTTGTACAGTACTGTTTATCAATAATGTAAAAATGCAGAACCAACCAACAATAAATAAAAAAAGAGAAATTTTTCCTCTTCTACCCAACTCCAGTAGTGGTTGGGAGGAGAGGAGGGTGCAAACTAGCAGGGCTAAAGAGGGAATAGAAGTCACTCCCTTGAAGAAACTCTCGCTGCTCCAAACCTCGGTTTTTTCCCTGTGATGTCAAAGCGGTGCAAAGTTTGAACTTTTAATTCAAGAACGGAGCTTTCTGTCTAACTAGCTCTAACTAATATTGGAGCATTCCTTTTTGAGACATATTCCAAGACATTCGTTGTTTTCTATAATGATTTTTCTCAGTTTTTTGTAGGGAATTACAAAGATTTAAAATTATTAACGAAATGCCAGTTTGCGCGATTACAATTTACAAAAACTCTGATAGAAACACAGAAGGGAGAAATATAATTTTCCACGTCTTACCTAAAGTAAATGAACAACTCTGTAAAGAATGGCTTCAATGTTGCAAACTAAATGGCCCAGTTAATATAAAATAGTCAGTAAGCATTTCTTGAAAGAAGATTATGAAGATGATATGAGAAATCGTTTGCTTGGATAGCCAATTGGAATGATTTCAAAATCTACTGCAATACCAATAGTAAATTTTCCATTTTCTACTTTACAAACAAGTTCTTCTCTGCCAGAAAGATTGAATAAACGCAAAGTGTTGGTTCGCGCATTGGACAAATTAAAAGCTCTAAACCCAAAGTAAAGCAATTTAAATACTATGAATGAAACTTTTTTAAGTTAAGCAAAGCAAAGCAATTAAGTTAAGCAAATTGTGATGAATGTTACAAATTAGAAACAGAAGTTAAAGTACTGAAAGAAAGTGAGAAATGAAATTTTAGAAAAGGATTTGAAAAATAAAAATGATGAAGAAATAAAGTTTAAAAATTATCAGTTCAGCGTATGGAACGGTGGAACGCATCCAGAAAATAAATTATGAGAAAAGAAGGGAATTGCTGAAATTAGAACAAGCTTAAATAATAAAAAGCTGTAAACAATTAATAGTTAAAATTCTTTTAATTTCATAACATCTTTTTAATGTAGTTATTCAAATTATTAATTTGTTTTCAATTATATTCTCTTAAATTTAAATTTCCATAAGCAATTGTAAAATTTCTAATATTATTATTAACCTAAGTTATTATTTTGTTTCAGCAATTAGCTTTTAAGGTTGTTGCTTCCTAATGATTAAAAATAAATAAATTGCCATTAACAGTATATTTTGAAGTCAGCATTTAACCCAACTTTACAAATTATTGTTATCGAACAATATGTAGCTAAAAAGTGTCCATATATGCTTTAATTTCTTTTAATAATAAAAGTTTAAAATAAAACTTAATATTATATTTTGTGCACAAAAACTATTAAACTTGAAATTACGAAGGTGTATAAAAAGTTAGATGGAATAAAAATTAACAAGTTCGAAAATTAGTAACAAAAAATATCAAACACCGGAATTTAACTACAGACTTAAAATTTAACGTATTGATAGCGTCGTGTTTGTTTATCATCTTTTTTGCATCATGTTTGTTATCTTAACACAAACATATTCTTTTATAAAATTCTAATTGCTTTAATATTTACAGAATTTTCTAACATTTTTCTTTATTTTTTTTCTTTATTTACTTTACATTTTGTTTTGGTATGAAAAAACTCTAAGATTAAGAAGCTTTAAATTACGGTAGTGTTTAGAAAAATATAAAAAGCGCAAAAAAACGGATTACCCTGAATCAAGAACGCTCAAGAGAGGACCAAATTTGTGACATCCTAATGCTAATTTCACTTTTTGCGTATTTTACCTTTTCTTGAGAACTTTTTACGCAAATTGAAAATTTTCTTCACGCAATTATAAAATTTGTTTATCCAAAGATAATTCTACATATAAAATTAGTTTCAGTGGATATTTATTATCTTTTATTATTTTATTAATACTAGCTAACAGATTTTGATTTGTGAAGTATACAAATTTTATACAAAAGTATCGAAGATGCAACTCTGTTCGAATTATTATCTTAAAAGCAAATGCATATACAACTAAATTAGGGATCAATGTAGTTAAAAATAGCAAATTTTTAAAAATTTTCGCACTTGTCTTTGTGAAGCATAAAGAATGGAATTCTGCTCTTTTTCTTTTAGTCTATTGTTCGAAACATGTGCTTCATAAACACTCATGGGAAATTGTTGGCAAGTTATTTAAAAAACAACTTAAAATATATTGTGGTGTATTGTGATAAGGTGGTGTAAAATGTTAAAAGAAATATGTTATTTTGAGAAAAGGTCATTCAAAGACATTAAATAGTTAGTCTGTCTACTGTTATCACTTTGCACAAGAACTGCTGTAAATAATTGAAGTACAAATGAAAGTGAAGTATTTTTAGAAAGTTACGAATACAGAAATTTTAACTTTATAATAAAATCAATTTCAGAAATTTGTCTAAAAATCATGTTTTTACACAAGTCCTAAACTTTCTTTTTTTGCTTTAAATAATCACTATTTATCAATCTTATGGAACAATTTAATTCTTCTTATGGAACAATCTAGGGCCGCACTCCTGACTAAACTATTGGGACCCTATTTCTGAGATTGCGATAACCCCCCCCCCTTATTTTGAGAGTCTAAATCCAATAGAAATGCATGTTTATTCAGAGAAAGTACTTTTTGCATCTGATTTTGTAACTAAAAATATCGTCTGCATTAATTTATTAGCATATTTGAGGTCACCTTCTCGAACCATTATGATTGAATTCTATTACGGGGAGATCCGATCATTAGATCAAAAGTTATTTAAATTGGTCCCTTTATTTATTTATTTTTTTGCTCTGTACAAAATATATCTCTTATGCCTTTATTTTGTTCATTTTCGCATATTAATTTTTTGTTCTATTTTTTTAACGAATACATTCAATTTAATTTTAGCATAGCTTGCACAATCTCACTAAGTTTAACAATGTTCTCAGACATGTTTAATATGAAAATCCTAAAGATTTTTTTTCTTTGAATTTGTCTATTGATTTTAATAGTTTATAGTTTTGCTTTTCATTAATGCTAATTTCGATCGGTTCATTTTCTAAGTTTAAAAGATTTAAGTTTTAAAATTTAAATACAAAAGTTTATTAGAAAATTTCTTTTTCTGTGTCAATAAATGGACTGTCATGTTGTGTTGTGATACGCGTTCACCTCTGAGTTACTATAAGTTCGATGCTATCTCAGAAATTAAAAATAATCCTATGATCTATTTTGTGGAGGTAATTTGCGTGTATATTTAAAACGATTTTTTTAAATAACCAAAATAACAAATGAATACTACAATACTATTTTGATTTTAATCTTTTATTCCTCTACTACTGAACTGAGATGATTTGCTTATCTAAGGTATACACGAATTCCCCAAAGAACTCGACTATTTTCCTTTCTTTCTATTTGTTTTCCTATTAGTAGCTATTATTATTTCCAATTTAGATATTATTATATCCCATTAGTAGCTGTATTTCCCATTAGTTTGCAGTTCCTTGATTTTAGATTTTCGCTATGGTGGTAGATTGCAGTCCATATGTCATTAAATTTTATATTAAATTCACAGTAACCTATGGTAAATTTAGAATCCGTAATATAACTAATACAAAGCAAGTAAAAGCTGTTTAGAAATATCGTCAAATGAAACATGGCAGGAAGAGTATTACATTAAATTTTAAACTTCTTACACTTTGTATAAGTATAATATAAAGCAGCTATATGCATCATTAATCTTGGCACACATTCTGGCATGTGTTTTAAAATGCAGAAATCTAATCCCTAAACAGATAGTTAATTATCTTGGCTGATACATCTTGTTCTTAGGCAGATAAATAATCTACTCCTTTTTGTTTTCAAATAGTCTACGTCTAGGGGAATTCTCCTGAGATTTCTCTAAATGCAGAATCGATTGAAAATGGGGAATTTCTATTCTCCAGGGAAATACAAATCAGTTTTGTACGCAGGAGTCTATTGTCGACTTGATGATATCGCACCTGCGTTTTGAGAATTGAAAATCCCTACTGGGAAAGTTTTAAGCTGCATACTGAATTAGAAATTATAGCTCTAATCAATTGTTTCTATGATTCCTGAGAAAGTGCGTATTGTTGAAATTAATATTGGAAATATGAATCGACATTTAATTTGGAATACTAACTTCTTTTGATAAGAAAATGCATTAATAATAGGTTAAGAGCAGATTACTGTGAAATTTTTTTTTGCTTTGCATTATCTGCAATTTTGCATTTTCTTGATTTTTTAAGGTCTTTTTTCAAATTTGAAGCATTTTTGTTTAAGAAAATTTTCTGATATTTTGGAAATTTTTTTTTCATATTATGGAATTATTTTGAGTTTTGAATTCTTTTGGGATATATGTTTTTATTGTTTGTGCATGTTTTGAGATTTAGTGAATTGTTTTAAAATTTTAAAATTCTGTATATTTTTTATAAATTCTACACGTTCTAACTTATATTAGTTTTCTTCAAGCATGAATTAATAATATGCGTAATTCATAAAACAAGCTTCTCCAAGAATACGAATGTAGTTTCTCACAGGAGAAATTTATTCACATTTTAAAATGTCAAAAAGCATTTAATAACCCAGTGTAATTCTGATTTTTTATTTATGCATTTGAAATTAATTTCAAGTTTAAATGAGAAATACATCTCCTCAATTTCTCTTACTAGCATATCTTAACTATATATTTTTTTAGTTATAAGAAAGGAATGTTTCAGATTAAAATTCTGGCTGAAATTACTATATATTTTTCTATTAGTTTTAAGGACATTCTTTGGTATTTTTAGGGCATTTTTCGAATTTTTTTAGACCAGCAAAATCTGAGCTTTAGAAATAAGCAAGAAAAATTACTAGATCAGCAACTCTAGCAAGGAGGTTTTAATTTACGTTTATGTTTTTTTTTTCCTATTTACAATGCGCAATATGAAATATACGCGATATATTCTAATACAAGTTTCGGAAAATTGCGAAAAAGAACAGTTTAACCCCTAATGAGTTTCACTTTTACTTTTTAAGTAAAACTATTTATTTTCATTAGCAGGAAAATAATAATTGATTCATATTTTATTAACTTGCTTACCACTTAGAGATTAGACTTTTATTCAGAATTTGCTTGAAAGGTGTATGCTTAACAAGAATAAGAGAATGCTTGTATGTTAGACAAACTTTTTAGAAAGAACTTCTAAATGCGAATTCCAACTGTAATTATGTGTCTACTAATAGTCAGATACTATATCCCGATTTAAATATATTAAAATTTCATTAATTACAAATATAGAATTATCTGTACAGATAAGTATTGAAGCGTTTCAACTCTAATGTTAAAAGGTAAAAAAGCCTATTTCTTTTTCAAAAGGTCAGTAAAATGGTCACTTTTCATACAATGAAATTATCCAGCATCTCTCTGTGGTGGTAAGCTTAACTACTCATTAAATGATTAGTTCATTTTACTTTAGTATTTTTAAATGAATTTATGAAACTCCTTGTAATAGCTTAGTTATTATAATTTTATAAATCCTTTGGATGTCATTCAAAGGAAGCCGAATTTTGAAACAGACAAAAGTATGTTGCATTTTTTCTAATCATAATTTTACGTTTTACATTGAAAGATACATCATTTAATGGAGGTTGAGTAAATGAAGAAAGTTCAACTTTGAAATTTTAGAAACTATGTGCTTCATAATTTCACATTTTATACGTTCGTCAATTATAGGTTAAATTATAGGAGACATCATTTTATCCAAGATATGAAAATAAGGAAAAAAAATCCACTTTAAGAATTTAGAAAGATAATTTTTTTTAAATTTCAATCTTTTACATTTTATGGTAAAAGATAACATTTTTGACTTATCCCTTAACAAAAACCTCCTAATTAAATGAAAATAAACGATATTATAAAATTACTTTACATAAAACTTACAGTTCAAGCTGTTAATAAAACAAAACTTACACTTATTATTATTTTTTTTATTTGTTTCAGTACTCATTTTAATCTAAAATGTTCGAATAAAAAATAATTATCACGATAAATACCTCTAGTCTCATAATAAGAAAATAAACTTAATGAGATTGTCAGGAAGGTAAGGATAACAACATTTTAATTGCTTTACTGGAAACTTTTGTTATTGCTTGTCAAATTAAAAATATGGATTACTTTTTCTTTAGTTCATTATGCGGAAAGCCAGAAAAGTATGTATTAAATCTGTTACATGTTTTTAAAGTACGTGTAAGTAAAGAAAATCGTACGCATTTCATTAAGTCAATGCAGAAAAGTTTTAATGAGACCGCGCAAAAAAATTTCATCATTAAACGCAATTAAAATATTTTCTTCTTGCGTCATTTTTTTCTTTTTATGTAAGATACATACGTTTATTTTTGGTTTTACGCAATTAAAATGTAATTAACTCTTTGATATTATCAAGTTTATAAGACCGGTAAGAATATGTTAAATGTTTTGTGGCAGTTTTTAGAAATGTACAATTTTAGAGAGAAAAAAATAATATTCAAGCATAAAATACTTTTAATAAAAAAATTTTTTTCATAAATAATAGGAGACAGTTAGAAATTTTTGAGCATTTTGGACCATAATACACTGCAAAGTTGCTGCAATATTTATATCGAGCCAAGTTTAACAATATTGTTCGAAATTTTAACCCTTATAAACTTGAAAAGTTAAAATAACTTGAATGGAAACATTGTTCGATTTAAGAGCTTACTTAAATAGTAGCAAATTTTGCTCAGCAGTATAATTTCGTTTACCAATATTGCAGTTTAACGTGAAAAGAAACATGGCTCAATTTAAAATTTTATTTGAGTCATAACATATTTGCATGTTGTACAGATATTACTTTTCAACTAGACTGGAAACATGCAGAAATTTAAAACCTTATTAAAGCCACAACTTATTTGCACTGCTTTATGGTTTCCTTGATATTAGGTATTCAACAGAAACGGAAACATGGTTCAGTTTGTTATCTTAATTAGGCTGTGACAAGTTGGCTTGGTACTATAGTATGCAGTCGAACACGAACAGAAACATAGTTAAACATAAACTTAAGATCTTATTAAAATAGCAACAAATTTGCAGGTTCAAATTTCACGCACCAACATTATTTTTCAACGGAAAAAGAGACATAATTAAATCCAAAATTTTAGAATTGATTTAAATATTCGCAAGTTTTGATTCACCGAACAGATATCATGATTTGAATGGAACGGAAACATGCTTATATTTAAACTCGTATTAAGGTAAAAACAAATTCGCCATGCATTATGGATCAACGTACCTATATTACAGTTAAAATTGAACATGAACATGGTCCAATTTAAAATCTTACTAAGATTTTTACAAATTTGCAAGATATGATGACTCATGTATTAATAATACAATTACTGATTGCGATTCACCTGAAATCTGAACATGGTCCATTGAGACATCTTATTGAAGTTGTTACAAGTTTGCACGGCATTATGGCATATATTGGAACTTGAATCCGAAACATAATTCAATTTACAACAAATTTTCAAAGTGCAAATTTTAAAAATTAACGATTATCGCTTCAAATACCGACATCATGGTTCAACATTGATATGAATATTTTAATATTACAATTGAACATAGTTGTTATTTTTCTCTAATTTAGTTTCTTAAAATGGGAAGAATACAATTATTGTTTTGAGAACATTAAGACATCCAGCTTAAGATATTAAGCTGTTTGGTAAAAATTCTGATATGGTGATAGAATCATACTAAGTTGGATTCGAATTCTCAACCTTTTAATAGTCTAAGTATTAAAAAAGTATTAAGATTATTTTATTTTCATTCTTTTTACTCTTTCTTATTATGAATTCTAAATGTATCCAAACTTTCGGAAAGAAAAAACTTTTAAGAAGCCATATTATTGATTGTATATCGATTGATCATTCTAACTATTTCACCAAGTTATGTTTCAAATTCGCTACAACTATAGTTGAACATTGCTTTGATTGAAGCTGAGTCACGATAGCATTCAAAAAATATAAAGTGTCATTTACAGTATTGTTTATTACTATACAGTCAGAGAAAGTATTCATTTGTACCAGGGCTCGAAAAAAATCAGAAATTTTACCCGTCCCCGAGGACGGCTTGTCTAACAATGTACCCGTCCTCCTTTGACACTAATCCGTAGCTTCTAAATAAATAAAAATAAAATTTTCTCCTATTTATTACAAACATTTATATAAATTGTACAATGAATTAGTAGTTACTAGGATTACAAATACTAGGATTTCATTATACAGTAATAAAAGACATACTAGGTTACTAATAGTAACCTAGTATTTCTGTTATGAAATAATTTAAATGACAAAGGTCAAGTTATCTGGAATGTCAATTTATCCGAGGGCACTGCGTTTTTTAAATGCATCAAATATGACATTTGCCAGTTCCACAATCAAGCCAATGATTTACTGAGGTTTCTGCGCAGAAATCTGAAAGGGGTTTTCCATTTAGGTAGATGCTCATAATTGCGTTTAGCGCTCCTTGTAAAACCAGTACGTAATGTGTTTGTTTGTAAGTTCATTGCTGAAAAGCCCCTTTTAACCGCTGCAGTACTCCCAGACATAGAAAACATCAATCCCATCATGAGCAGTATGCCGCTGTATTTCTAGATTAGAGGGTCATTTTAGAAGTGCGGTACTAGACTCTTGTAGGATAATAAAAATTGAAAATGTATCATGAACAATTAAAGGGAAAATGGCCGTCCGCGCGGACGTCAGATTCGACAAATTCGTTGTCCGCGAGGAATTTTTGACCGCCGAGGACGGGTGAACGGGTGATTTTTCGAGCCCTGATTTGTACCATTACGGAATTCAAACTGACACTTTATTAAAATTGCTGTAAGCTTGAAAAATGCTCAAATTTAATCCTCTCAAACATTTTTGCATTCAGGTGATTTCGAAGTAACCATTTGATCATCTTCTCTTTTCTACGCATTATTTTTTCCGCTTTATGCAGTATAGTAGATGGTAGCTATTATGGCTTTGATATTAGCATTTTATTCAGTCGACGAAGCTAGTTCTCTTTTACTCGTTTTTTTTTCTTTTTTTTTCTTAGTAATAATAAAGATTTATAAGACAATGACAATAAATATTATATTTCTGGAAGTAAATTCAAGTGAATGATAAATTTAATTTTCTGTAAAATCTAAACCTGTGCTAAAATTGTTTTATTGAATATCTTCAAATATTTTTTCATAGGTAACGAAGGCTAACTTTCATTTTCATTCAAGCTAACTTTCTAACTTTCATTTACTTTCAAATTTCTCCAGTGAAACTTCTTAAAGTGAAACAACCTGGAATGGAATGCATATACTTGTGTAAAAACATTTTTTTCCCTGAATTTCAGTATCACTTACTTGAACTATAAAACAAAACCAAAGATAATGCAAACACGAAACAAAATGAATTCTGACTGGGTTCTAGTCAATCTCACTTTTCTAAATATCACTTGCTCTCATAGGAAAGCACAATTGTCCTCCTAATAGCAGTGGCAGATGTCGGTAGAATGTTTACTTGCAGCTCTCTAAGTCTAAAATGAAATAAGAAAGTTTGCAGCATCGAAAAGTATGTCATTTTTTAAAATTCCAGATGAAATATTCTGTTGTAGTACTCAAACACAGATATAAGAGACGGGAACAGGCGTAAGACAATATTTAGATTTAGATTTTATTGCTAAGACTTTCGTATTCTGAAAAAGGTTCATTTCTATAGCATTTTTGCATGCTCAAAATGAATGGTAGAATTATTTTATTCCAGACCAAGAATTATCGGAAGACGGAGAGAAGTTCTTAAACTGAAGTGTTTTATGAATCTAGTCCCATTCCACATCAAATTGAAAATTCAAAACTTATGTTTAAACAAGTGTTTTGGAATAGAAATGCTTAGGAGGATTGCATTTCACTATAATAAGAACTTGAAAGCTTTGACATCAAAAGCTAAAGACATCGAACAATTTTGTGTGTTTGATTTAAATATTCTACAAAATAATAACACAATAGAATGACAATTCATGAATTGCCTAGATATAGGATTTTTAAAAATTTTAATTGCTGCTGGAAATTAACTGATTTTTTATATATTTTTACGTGGCATTTACAGGATGTTGTTAAAGCTTTATTATAAGAAAACGGTTAAAATTTTATCGCCAACTAATGCCGCAGATTATATTTTATTCCTCACAATTTTTTCTTGTAATTTTAGTTATTCGTAAGTTTGTGCATAATTTTATGAATATTCTTTTGTTATAAGGCTAAATATCTCAGACATTCCATAAATAAACTGTTTAATTTGAAAATTTGTAAGAAAGTAGTATTTAGAGGGGAAAAAAATAACGCCTAATGTATTTTTTATGAAAGATTCTGTTTAGAGAAACTTTGAAGACTTGGAGATCATCTTAGCGACTTGGCGACGATTGGTGATTATTTTGAAGATAAAATAATTGTTTTGAAAATTTTTAGTTTAAAAGCGATAGGGCTAATATTTACGGAATTATGCAAGAATAGTCTAGAATCATGTCGAAAGTTTTAGGGTTTCGTCTATATAGGAGTGTGCCTCGCACAGGAATGTAGCAGTCTGCTTGTGCCTGTAATAGTGTTCTGACCTAAGTTAGATCATTAACCCGCCTGAGGTTGCAAGAGTTGTGCTGAACTATGTTGTTATTTGATCTGTAACTAGTGAGTGCTATAAATAGCTGTATCTTAAAAAAAGTTTCGACTAATAAATTTTTCGAGTCTTAAGGACTGTTTCATTCATCGCCAATCGAAACAAGCCCCTGTGCTCGGTACAGTAACTTAGCACCAAAAGAGGTAGCAACGATTTTACGAGCAACGAAAAGTGGCGTAGTAAAACAAAGATTATTTTTATGGTGTAATCAAACACTAAGTTAGTGTAGTTAAATATTTGGCTTGTTCCTTTACACTAACTGTGGCATAAAGCAGTTTCAACCATTTTTGGCGATCAGTTTCATTAAAAAATTATAGTAACAATGACATAATATACACAAGAGTCAGTTGGGTTATTTTTGTGATACAATTTAAAATAAGAACATTTAGTTTAGAATGCATACACACACTAATTCATAATATTGAATTAATTTGTAAATCAAGCACAAAACACAAAATGAATGTTAAGATAAATTAGAATTGGGGTTCACGGAACAGAAGCGGTTAGATATTAAATATTATAAGACAAGTGAATACAATTTAAAGATATTTCAAAATTTATGCGTTACGCATTATATATTAACTTATTCTGCAATTAAAAACACGCATACATTTTGCAGCGGGTCAGGTTAGTTTCTGTAGAAGTGTAAGTTGGCAGCAATCTCAAGCTCGATTGTTGCCATTATTTCTCTTACCATCCGACGATAGCCTAAGTATACCAAAATTGGTGTTTTCTGAAGCGGAAGTAATTAATGTAGATTGCGCGTCAACTCCCTTATAGGTATTTAGGATTAGTAATAGAGTAGGATTCGTATTACCGTTCTCTTATTGATATTAACGCTGGATTTGCAATAAAGCTCCCTTTATGGCAGTGTTCCTTAACCTTTTTGATGTAATGGACCCCTTTTAAAAAATTTTAAGAAGTCACGGACCACCCCCCCTGTGAGAAAAATAATTGCAAAAAGCGCTAATTATTAGAAAACATTTAATTTTATTATTTTAATAGTATCCAAAATTTTTAAAATTAAAATTTTTAATGTGAAGGCTGCTACTGCTTTTCCTTACTTAACAAATTGAATTGGAGGATGGTTTTCAACAAAGCAAACGGGCATGTCATGTTCAACATTCAATCGATTTCGATGTTATGTTTTTTACTGTCACAATTCTGGAAAATCCCGCCTCGCAAAGATACACTGTAGCAAACGGAATTATAGTTGCCATAACTCGCTTTACAAGTACATAATGGGTAGGCTTCCAAACGTTTTAAAAATTAGGAGTAGTCAACCCCTTAGGGGTTCATGAATCACAGGTTAAGAAACCCTGCTTTACAGTATTAACGCCGGATTCGTATTAACGCTTTCTTTTTGGTATTAACGTTGGATTAGGTGCAATCTTGATATAAAGTGTTCCTTTACACACTCATTGAAGCTGTTCCTTTTATCCAATCCCTGGCCAATTTATTAGACTCACCATAAGATTCTATGTAAAATCTTAATGATCAGGTGATACCATGCAGCTTTATTGTTTTTACGTGACTGAAACCGGTTTGTACTAGTTAACGTTCGTGCATCAATTGGTTAAATTCAACGATATATAATATAAATTCAACGACTGGATAAATTAGACGATATATTGTATATATTAGAGTATTTGTTATATCAGGTATTATATTACTATATTATAATAATTAGACACACTGTAATTTTTTAATAATGACATGTTCTACACGAAATTATATGCAATACTTTTATATTAAAACATACATGTAATGGGTTTTTATTCAGGAGATTTTTCATAGATTTCCTATTTGTATTTATTTTTAGCGTTTTGCATTTACTATGTTAAACAATTCATGCATGAACGTAAGCAAGCGTAAACCGGTAACAGCCGAGTAAAAACAATAAAGCTGTATACTATCACCTGATGATTAAGATTTTATGTAGAATCTTACAGTTCGTCTAATAATTTGGCCAGAGACTGTAGTTCGGAAAGATATGATGCATACAAAGATAACATAATAACATTATTACTGAACATATTTTTGTTTTTAAGTTGCTCTTAATTTAAATAAAATTTATCCATATTCAAGCGATGCATTTAAAAAAAAATTCCGGATCACACTGGGTGAAGCATCCGTAAAATCCATTTCACCGTAACATCTATTTTTATCATAAAATTTTTTACTGTTCTTTTACTGTAATATTTATTGCATTACCGTGATTCAGTGATTATACTGTAAATATTACTATAAGAAATACGATATATCAGGTTTTTTCTCTCGCAAAACTTTGTGATAAAAATGGATTTTATGGCAGAAACTACTGGTACTCTGAGTGCCGGTACTTTTCCCCGACATTTTTTTACAGTGTACGACAGTACAGTGAACGTACAGTGTAAGTACAACACAAGTACAGTACAGTGTACGTACAGTGCAAGAGCAGTACAAGTAATGTACAGTGTACGAAATTGTTTACAGTGTGCAGTAAATGATAAATCACTGATCAAAACATATAAAAAATAATTGATTTCATTTTTGTTTTTATTGTTCACTAAAATTTCAAACATTCATAATAAAGTAAATGTCCCATACTCTCCATGACATTACAAGTCTGAACTTGCCTTCCATCTTTATTTAATCGGCAAGAGATCATAAATAATGCTTCACCAAAATCTGTGTGTTTTTCTTCAATCCGCTCCTATTTATATGCATGTTGACTGCTATACTTATTCCTATCGAAAAAAGTACATAATGATCAAACATTTTACGAACCGATTCCGCAGAAAAAAGTTTGATGCATTCTAAGCTTTTAGTTTCTTTAAAATGCAATGTATTTTGTTACCATTCCCAGTGCATGAAATAAAGAAACGCATTTTGTCATTTTTCAACTTTCCATTCGATAACTTATTCGCATTGCAGTGCACATCCACTAGAGTATGAAACTGTATTTCAATTTTGGCCGAGGTTTCATATTCCTTTTTGATCTCTTCTGACAGTTCGCTACCATTTGTATCCTTCACTGCTTTCTGCCTTTCCTCAAACCCCTGAAACAAACACAAAAAAGGAATGTAATTTTTTAAACATTTAGTACATTTCAAACTATTCCCTGGATTTCTGATATTGATTAAAAAGTTTTTAAAGAATATGTTAAAATTTAAATGTACTTTTGAAACATTTAAAAAAAATATTTGGTGATAATTTTGGGTCTTGGAATAAAATATTAGTTTTTCGAAATGTTATATTAATGTATTTATTGAAATATATATTAAGATAATTTCGTCCGAGATTTCACATTCGTATTTGATCTCTTCTGACAGTTTGCAACCATTTGTATCATTCAGAGCTTTCTGCCTTTCCTCAAGGCTTTGAAACAAACAGCACGAAAAGAGATGTTGTATTTCTTAAACATTTAAGATTTTTCAAAGCATACCCAGATTTTTCATAATAACCATAGAGTTTCTAAGCAATTTGTTATAATTTTTTCTTGAAAAAATCAAGCAGTTTTAAAAATTATTTGGTGAAATGGGCTTTGGGTATTGAGACAAAATATTAGTTCCGATAATATTTAGTATTTATTTACATGTATATTAGGATGATTTAGGTCAATTATTAGAATAATAATGTCGCAAGTAATTGTAACCTTCAGCAATTTTCCTTAATGCTCAAATTAATAACATGTAAATGCTCATAATAGTTATATTTAAATATTTAGGACTCTACAAGACAAGTTAAGATTCATGATGACTTTTTTAAATAACTCTTACTTATTAAAATGTAATCTCGAGTGCCCAAAAATTTCTTATAAGAAAAACGAAAGGAAATAAAACTGAAAAGTTTGCTGCATTATTTTCACTAAACCAGAAAATTTATTCTAACTAAACATCAAAATAAATAATTAAATTCATCAACAGAGGGTAATGCCGACTGTGAAATTTGGCTTCCAAATACTACCCTTAGTAGCTTAAATGTGGCTCTGCCAGATGACAAAATTAACTAACGACCATTGCTATAGATCCAGTTAGAATGTTCTAAGATGCCAGTAAAACACCCATTTTCTTTGATATGCTGTTTATCGACCGTGTAGGTAACTAATTTAATCATCTATAACTGATTCTAAAAATATATTGCAAAGTGGACATTAGTAAATTTTGCATATTGTAGTTTACATGAAATGTAAACTTTTAACCAGTTACAATTTGCGTAATTTTATTGAAGAATTTACCATTTCATACCTTCATAAATTATCGTTTTAACCATCTATTGCGAACGATTACCATTTCAAGCCTGAAACCTTTGTCATGTGATCCCCCAAATATTAAGTAATGATATAATAAGGATAGATATTAAACGATTTAACGTCATTATCAATGGCTCAATCTCCGCAAAGTAAGAAGAGAATTTGATTGGAGAGATTATATTAAAGCAGAATCGATTGCCGTTGAGAATCAATTTAGTGTCTCAATGGTAGTGCTCATAAAATTTATGACTCTGTGAACTTACCTTTCTCAGAATCTTCTAGTCATAAAACAGAGTCATTTTAGAAGTTATAAAAGTCAAATGCTCAGTCGTAGAGTAAGTTATTTTCAAAATTTCTTTAATTTATGAAAGGCTGTTAACTTGCTAAGAAGACGTTTAATACTTAAACTTCAAAAGATATAAATGCACAATTTTGCCTGGAGCATATAATTTTTTTTTTTTTAATTTTTTTATTCTTTGTTTTCTTTCATTACGGGCTCTCAAAAACATGATCAGGGTTGAGAATTGTTTAAGATTTTCGGGTATTTTTATTACCAAGCTCATACGAGAACCTAATCAGGATCGGGGATTTTCAGAATTTTTCTAAAATTTTAAAAATTAAAGCCCATCTGAGTACAGTATTAGGTTCGGGGATTTTCAAAGATTTGGAATTCAGCCAAATATAAACATAAAATTCGAAATTTTAAAAATATCGTTTTTAAGGATTTTGTGACATTTAAGGATCTTTTGGGATTTTTCAAGGACTTCGATGACACGAAGTACAAGAAGGCGTGATCCATAAAAAGGATCCTTCAAGCATGCCAGATCAGAGCTGCTGCCATCTATTATCGTAGTTAGGGAAATCTTCTAATGGCAACATCAGTTATGTTTTTATTCATAAATATTGATTTTAAAAATTAAAAAAATAGAGGAAATTTGCCTAAAGAATACCAGTTTTCACATAAAAAATTTATTGCACACAAATCATTTACAATAGAAGTATTTTAATAATAAAATATAGTTATTCAGCTACTTATAATGTTTTTAACAATAGTATTTGTCCAGTAAATAATGAAAATTAATTATTTTAACGATGCCTGCAAGTGAAACATTTTAAGAGACAGTTTTGCCAAATTCGTACCATCTGCGCCCTAAATCATGCCAACCAATAAAATACTTAGTATTTACAATCAAGTGTATAAGTAGACAATGTCTAGCACGAAACAACTGTATAATAGCATAATAAAAATGTACTATTAAATTTTCGAACTGTTATAATCATGATGACCCAATATTAATGATGTCTGATGTTACGTGTTACGAAGTTCAATCTTGAAATAACAAATACATCTTAATACTACTTTTTTGGGAACTATAACCACATTTTTTTGCTTTTTTGTTTTACTCTGAGAAAAAAAGCATAGTCAAAACTGCCATAAAAAGGTAAATTTTACAATGTTTCTGGATGTATAGGAACATCGAAAATCACAGTAATTATTTTGGTAAAATTAACAATATAATATTGTTTATTAAAATATTTTGTGTAAAGATTTGTTAATGTTTTCATGATACCTTAGATCATGGTATAAAAACTAGTTATTTTGTTAAATTTACTTTTCAGTTCTGCATTTTTTTTGTAAATGTGTGATTATAAGAATTTAATTATGGAAATCAGAATTTCTGTTAAACCTTGGCCGTATGAACGGAAAAATTACCATCTGAATGGTTTAAATATCAAAATTTTTTGTTTTATTAACCAGAATAATTGCTTTTTTGACCAGAATTATTGCTTTTTTGGCCAGAATGTCATGTTTTGAACAAAAATGTCATTTCTATGTAGTACGGTAGTTCCACCAGAACTTTTATCTCCATATGACGTATATCGTAGCGTATACTTTCCGAATATTTCTGGTTTTATTATCAGAATTATGATATTTTTTTTGCCAGAAATGTCAATAAAATAGAGTACAGCATTAAAATTTGTCATTAAAATTTGACAGATTATTTTACAGTGTCTCTTTAACTTTTTTATCTAAAAAATAAATATATAAAATAAATTCAAAAAACATACAATATTTTAACTTTCGAAATAAGACTAAAATCATTAAAAATCTAAAAATTAATCTAAGAACAGGGATTGCAGTTTATATCCTAATGCATTAAATTCGGTAATTGCGCAGCGAAGTAGCTCCCCTCTCTAAGTTAATTTATTTCCTGAGTAACTTACAGAATTTGCTAAAGGTTATTAAATGCTACCAACCTCGAATTAATTACAGCCACGTAAATAATTGTGAATCAACACAACTGCATTTCACACTTTTCTAGACAGTTGCTCTGAATGTAATGAGGGCAAAAATAACATAATATTTTATTTTTCCCTCTCATTTCCTTGCACATCAACGAGATAATGAAGACAGCATTACGGTTGGGTATTTTATTTTACACCCAAATGACATGTTTTCTCATTTTTGCGTCTGTTTTCAACGGGCAGTGATGTCGCTGTTGCCTTCACTTCTTATGGAAGCCGCAAATTTAATTATCTAATCTCGTAATCTGAAGTAAAGAAGGGGATTTTTTTATAAAGATCTGATAGCTGAAAAGACTTTTACCTTTTGATTAAAAGTTAATTTGCGTAATGAATACTCCGACTGTTAATTCTATTAAAAATCTGTAAGTAATGTTTACAATTTGTTGAGAAAAACTTCTTCAAGTTTCTAAATAATTAGGATTCTGATATATTTTCTTCTCATTCAATCATTTAAGAAAAACTTGAAAGATAAGTGATGATTTTTAGGGAAATATAATATACTAAAGCAGTTTATATTTTAAATTTTAAAACGGAATTTAATTAACATTTTGCTTAGTAGCGTATGCATTCAATCTATTACTATGTTTGCTTTCAAAAACATGTACAGCAACAAAAAAATCAAGATACCAAACTTTTAATTTATTATTTCACACATTCAAAATCACTGCATGCCTTATTTCAATTTATAAATCTGGCCTCAACTCCGATTCCAGGGGTATTTCTATGAAGTGGGTGTGCTACATAGTAAAAGAAATATTTTAAACTCTGAATTGAAACAAATTTGAAACTCTAATCCAAAGATGTTTTAAAAAAGTCTATTATTTCAAAGAAAAAATCAATTTCTTTATTAATGTTCTAATTTGATACTAAAAATATTCCAATTACATTGAGAAAAAAGTATAATAAAAACTACCAGGATATCTAATATTTACCTCGCTTTTGGCTCCGTAATTTTTACCGAAGCGTCTTGGTAATGATTTTGGGAAAAGAAAGAGTATCGCTTTATAATATATGATAATATATATATATATATATATATATATACAAGAAAACACTAAGAAAGTTAAGAAGAGTTCTATGTGCTAATCCATATCGTGCAAATCCGCGGCTGAAATTATTTGCAAAGCAGGCAATTTATGTTTCTCTTTTCAATTTTATATTTTTTCTTAAATAAACATCTATCTTCTAAAACTATTTATGATCAATTTTTAAAATTATCCAGTATAATATTACCTTGTGCACATCCATTTCGGGCCCATCCTTGGTAACTAACAAATCAAAACTCAGAATAACAAATCACTTCAGCAGTGCAGTAAGAACGACACTTTAGAACCCTTTTGTTACACTCAATTTGCGCTTTTGTTTTCATCTTTTGTTTTCATATTTTGTAATCTGGCAATCTTTCTGCGAAAACATTTTTAAATCATTCTTGAAAAATA
>NC_092204.1:104533444-104561384 GCF_043381705.1 Parasteatoda tepidariorum | reverse complement strand
ATCTCGAGTAAACTCGTGTATATATATATATATATATATATATATATATATATATGTTAGATAAGGAAAATAAATTGTATATCAATAGTCTTTAAACAGCATCCAAACCTTTACATTCTAAGCCTAATGCATCTCGATCCAAAGCTATTAAACATTTTGATTTTTCCTATTTCTAGCAAATCACCGTCTTCTGAAATTTAATTTTCGGAATTCGTACGAAAAATCATTCAGATGAGTGAACAACATTATTTGAAAGGAAACACGCTTCAGTGTTTCACGAAGAGAACGTTGCTTATCTGTCAGAAGAATTTGTGAAAACATAGTACGGAAATTTAATTAAATATAGTTTCCTTCACTTCATATAAATTTCCATTCATTTCAAGAAACAAATAACAAAACAAATGCAAATGATCAATGCGAATAATATATTATTTTTCAAAGAAATTGCTTTAAGAAATTGTTAAACCATATATTTTTTCATATAAACTAAGAAAATACTAAATGATATTTTTCGAAATTTTATAAGTTTTTTTCTACAATTTTGCATTTTTAATTTAAACTAAAATTTACAAAAATTTTGAATTGACTCACATTTATGTAATATAATTTTTTTTCCTTGAGTAACCAAAATTTTACAAAATTTCAAAAATATCAGCAGGGAAATGAAATAATTAAAGAATTAAAACTTACAGTGTATTTCGTAATGACTGCCTTTACTATTTATTTCAGAATCCTTGTCAATGAAACATGCACAATGGGAGTCGCAAATCAATATCAAGATAGGAGAATACAAAAATAGCACTGAAATCTGTCGAATATGTTGACTGTAAGTAATACCGGGCTTACAAAATCGCGCAATATTACTAATTTCCTGCGTAAACAGAAAAGACTTGAAAGACGATTATTATAAACACATTCATGCTTCTAAGGCAATCAAACAGGCTTTTTCCTTTTTTATACCCACTCTCCGATTTTTTACGCTAGGATGCATCTGATTTCGATAACGTTTTCTCCTTTCTAATATTTCTGATTGAACTCTATACCCCTTACAATTTGATTGAACTAGTTTTTAGCTTCCATTTTAAACGAGAATTCTAAAAGTATGCATTAAGCGTGTTCACTATAGAATACCTGCATGTAAGACATACCATTTTCTGTTTCTTTTATTTCTTTTTTTTGTCTTTACATTTTGGAATGTCAATGGTTTACTTTATTTAAACAAAAATATGTGCAAAAAGCAATTTATATGATTATTTCACCCCTTATTCGTTATTATTTGTAGTATTATTATCTTTATATTTAATTTAAAAAACTGCTTTCTCACCTCACCAAATATATGAAGCGTTAGCAAAATACAGCCAATTTTAACTTCTGTGCCATTAAACTCAACTCTCAACAACAAATTTTTATTCAACACTTATAAATTTATTCAGGAAAGAAAGCATCTTAATTTTATGACATAACTTTGTGGCACCACTACCTACTCACTTAAAGTCAACACTTTCCTTTTTTTTTTAAAAAAAGAGACTTATTTAATAATAAAATATATAATTGTTATAATTTTTCGTAACATTATTCGAATGCTTCTTATTTTCTACTCTAACGTACACCCTGTACAGAGCGCCATAAAAAGGCCACCCAGAATAACTTTTGATCTAATGATTGGATCTTCACGTTCTGGGACTTCTGGACTTCTAGGACTTATTTTTTATAGTTTGAGGGGGTGAATTAAAGTATGTAATTAGTGCAGCCGATGTATTAAGTTACACAGAAGCATGCTTTCTCTGAATAAGGATATCCTTTTTTCTCTACGAAATCGGATTTCTGACCCTTAAAATATAGGGGATAGCTGCAATCTGGGAAATATGGTCTCCATAGTTTGCTCAGGAGAGCGATCCAATGTTTAAAACCCTTAATGTTAATTTTACTTTTTGCGTATTTCTGTATATATCGAGAGCTTTTAAATTGGAAAACTTTGTGCAGGATTAAAAAATTCGCTAATAGATAGATTCGTTAATAGATGGATAGATTCGTTATAGATAATTCCATGCAAAAATTAAATACTAGTAAATATTTATTTTTATAACTAATTATTATTTTATTTAACAATGGTCAAGAAATTTTGAATTTTAAGCTATAAAGTTTTTACGTCATTTTAAAGTATGTAATTTTGCTTGGAAAAATTCAAAATATGAGCAAAATCGGATGAATAGTTCCTGAGAAATGGAATTTTAAATTTGCAGCTTCTTTAAAATTCAATTTTTCAGGAACTGTTCAACTAATTTCGATCAATTTTTGAATTTTGTCTTGTGCAATTACATAAATTAAAATGATGGAAAAAATCTACACCTTGCAATTTAAAAAATTTTCGACTTTTATTAAGTAAAATAATAAAAATTAATAAATACTTATTAAACTTATTTTTTTGCATGGAATTATCCTTGGGTAAAAGAATTTTATTATTGTGTGCAAAAATGTTTTAATTCGATTAAGCAGCTCTCGAGATATGGCGCAATAAGCAAAAAGTAAATTTATCATTAAGAGGTCCCATGGGGACCATGTTTCACAGATTACAGCTACCACTATACTTTAGATGTCTGAAATCCGAACCTGTTGAAAAAAACTGTATTTTTAACCGGAGAAAATGCGTTTTTGTAACTTAACTTAAAATATCGTCTGTTTTGATTACTAACACTCCCTCGAACCATTAAAAATGACTCCTAAAACATGAAGATCCGATTATTAGATTGAAAGTTATTCCAGATGGTGAGTTTTTCTTTTTTTCTTTTTTTCTTGTTTTTTTTTGGCATCCTGCACATTTTTTAAGCACCTCTTAAATTTCATTTTTTCAAGTCGCGTAGTTTTTGAGCTGCAAAATACAATACACACAGTAAAATAATTGGCAAAATTACTGGTTCGTATGGTAATAATATTACTGCTAAAAAATTTAAAGACAACTGTTCAATAGAATCAAATACATATGATAACGGTTCACCTGAAATTCTGGTTTTCAAAATTATAGTTCTTATGACCACTCATAGGGTAAAAGATACAAAACTCAAAATTAAATTGAGTGAATTAAGTGGTTTTTAAGTCATGCTCAATGGTATCATAAAAAGTCTAAATTTTATTCCTCATTATAAAACCGTATTTTATTATTCATCTTCTAAAAATCGTTACAAAAGCACTTCGATATAAATTACCGAACTCTTTAATGTTCCCGCACGTGATAAACTTAACCGTATTCAGGTAGTTATGCACATACTTTTTTTTTTCAATGTAGCGTTAAGTTGAACTCCCAAATCAGCAGTGCTGGCCTCTTTTCGATTTTCTTTTTCGGGAAAAAAAATTTCAATTTCATTTGTAACAAACTAAATAAAAATATTAAATACTTGAATAGGTTTAGATAGATTTGTACAATATTTTTTAAAGCAAGAAAACATATTATGCTCTGAGATTCGAACATGCTGTTGATTTATTAACATTATTGCAAATTTGTAACTCAATGCCTTTATGAAACTACAGCTCTAAAAGTTATGATTTCAATTCAGAATATTCTCTCGTCTAGCAAATCATCATCTTTTAAAATTTAATTTTGGAGGGAGAAATTGTATTCAGATGAATTATCAGTATTATTTGACAGAAACACGTTTCACTGTTTCATTCATGGAACAATGTATAACTGTCCAAAGAATTTATGAAACAGAGTGTAAAATTTTAATTAAATTTTGTTTCGTGCTCCCTCAGTATGTAAGTTTTTGCTTGTTATTGAAAAATGTATATAAAAAAATATAATGCAGTAAATATTAGAATTTTTTAGATTAGAATTTTAGTTTAGAATTTTTAGAAGACATCATTTAAAACATTGGAAATGAATTGAAATTTCGCTATATGTCTCTTTCCAATTATTTATATATATATTTTTTAAATATGTATGGTAAATTAAAGTTTAATTTACATACATGAAATTATTTTTAGTTTTAAAATTCACAGTTACTTAAATTTATTATGACGATGAATTTAATAAGATAATGTAAGGAATATTGTTTGTAATTAAAACTTAAAATTTAAGTATAGAAGTTAGTTATTTAAATAAGCATAAAAAGTGTTAACATAACAAGTCACAAAACGATCAAAGATACGATTTTATTTCAGTCTGAATTTTAGGATTTTTACGATTTCACTGGCTGAGTCGACACTGTAAAAAAATTCCGATTCATATTACGGTAAAAAGTACCAGCACTTTGGGTACGTCACCTGTAAAATCAATTTTACCGTAAAATTCAATTTTATGGTAAAGTTGATTTTTAGCATAGTTCAATTTTAAGGTTAAGTTGATTTTTAGCAAAAAATGTCGTATTGCCATTCTTATAGTATTATTTTTTTAATTAGAGTGATTCAGCCATTTTGTGGTAATTATTACTGTTAAAATTTCTTTCTGCATATGTTTTTGTTCCTTGACATGTTCCTGTAAAAATGGTATTTCAGCAAAAAGTACCGTCAGCCTGAATGCCGACACTTTTTACCGAAATTTAATATGGAATTTTTTACTTTGCGAAAAGAATTGATAAAAATAGATTCTGCGAATTGTTTACATTGTTCAGTTACTGATTTCACCCTTCTTATAGAATCAATAATTGGTAAAAAGTAATCATAGTAAAAAAAAAAAAAATTTCTTCGGAAAAAATTAATATGCTAGACATTTTTTGGCAAAAACCTTAGTTATGTTATTTTAAATAATACCTGATTCCAGTTGATAAGACGAATAGTTTTAATGTTATAAAGGTTTACTTCAAAGTGAGTGCAATTCTAAAATAATAATTTTTATTCGAAAAAAACTACTTAAACTTTTGAAAGATTTACTCCTTTATTTCGTGTTTGGTTTGATTAAATCTGATAAATAAGAGTATTACAAGATTCAAACAATAACAGATGTTTGAACTCGGATGAAAAGAGTAGAGTTGAAATATGATTGTTCGAAACATGGTATTCACCTTCCGTACAATCATTTGCCAGATATCGCTTCAGTTTTGTTTTAATTACCCTCTAAAATATTAACTTGCATCCCAGAGTGTGCATACTTTCATGTTTTCATTTTTGGTAAGATTGAGAAAATACATATTAAGGGCTGCTTTTAAGGAAAATCCAACATCATGATCAAACTATTTTTGACATCATCCAAATGTTATTTGACAGATTTCGATAACATTTCGGTTTTTCCCTTGCTGAAATATTAAAATGCAGCCCTCCGGTTTTGCAATTTTTTAATTATCTTTTCCTAAGAGTTCTAAAAATACATATTAAGAATGGTTATTGCAGAACATCCTGTATTAATAATGAAAAAAAAATACATAATTCTTGATTTAAAACTTTTTCAGTTACATTGTTGACGCTTCGAGATAAATGCGCTTGATTTTCCACATTTATTTTCTTCTGCGTTCTCAAATTGACAAATTTGTTTTTCTTAAACTCAATTTTAAATTATATGTAGAGAAAAAGCTTTTATCTAGGCGCCAGTTTGAAAGGAAAAGTATCTTGCATAAATGAGTTTTATTTTTTCCCGAATTGTTTCCCCTTTACTGCGTGCTTAAAGTAAATGATTTGTGACTTCCAAGGAACGAGAACAAATCAAGTGGATTTTCTTTAAATTGATAACATAAAGCAAGATTTCGGAGACTGCTTTATTTTTAAAATTTTCTACTGTAACGAAAAATAAAATGGAACATTGAATTTATTTAATTTTCTTTTATCTCTCGTGTTGTAATGCATTATTCTTTTTCACACTCCGCTGCATGTAACAGTAGTAACAGGTTCATAAAGCATTAATGAATTAATAGGACATTTTATTTAAAAAATATTTTCAAGCAACGCATAATATTGCGCAATGAAAAATTATGCATTTAAAAAACTTCAAAAATATTCAAAATACAAATTGAAGTTAGAGGTTAAAGCTAAATTTTTAAATAAATTGTACGAATTAGATGATTGAAATGATATTATTTTCAAGAGCTAACAGTATAATTGTAAAAGAGGAATTAATAAGTACAAATTTTATTAATAATTGCAGGTATATAATTTTTATATAATTTTAAATTATGCAATTTTAGATGGTAAAGCGCAAAGTGCGAGGAAATCGGTTGAATAATTTCTGTGAAATTGAATTTTAAATTTACGACTTTCTTAAAGTTCGATTTCACAGGAACTATTTGACAGATTTCGAGCAAATATTCTATTTTTTCGTGTAAAATTACATACTTTAAAATTATGTTAAAATTGTATACCTTACAATTTAAAAATGTTTCCAATAAAACAATAAAAAAAAATTATGAATATTAACTGAAATGTAATTTTTGCGTGAGATATATTATTATCTTTGAATAAACGAATTTCATAATTGCGTGCAAAAATTTTTCAACTCACTTAAAAAATTTGGAGATATGGCGAAAAACGCAAAAAGTAAAATTAACATTTAGGGGTGCAAACCTTAGATGACTTTCCTGACCAAACTATGGGGACCATATTTCCCATATTGCGACAAACTCATATATTTTGGGGGGTCAGAAATCCGAATCTGTTGGAAAAAAATATGGTATTTCGAGAAAGTACGTTTTTTGTTGGTCATTCGTAACTCGTTTTGTTGGTTAACTTGAAATATCACCTGCTGTAATCAATTAACATATTTGAGGTTAAACCCTTTAAACCACTAATATTGAGTCCTAGATCGTGACAGTAAAACGATTTGATCAAAAGTTATTCTGGGTGGTTCATCTTTTTATTTGGCATACTGTACGTCTCGAATTCAAATACTGAACAAACGGCCATCTTAACAAATTTTTCGGAAGCTCCTTGCAATTACAGCTACTGTGTTTTCTTTCTTTTAAGAAGAAGCTGATCGTGTAATTTAATGGTCAACTCCCCAATGTATTAAAAATTAGTATTGGAATAGAAAATTAATGGCGAAAATTAAACGGCCACAAATGTTTTGAGCTGATGAACACGAAGCATAGAATCCAATAGTTACTTTTTGAATCAATACTTAACAACATTTTTAAATCCTGATTAGCTCGTTATTTTGTACTTGAAATTAAAAAATCGTTCATGGACATAAGTATAACATAAGTGAAAAAATGACTTTCCTTAACATAAATGCATTGTTGTTAATTTGAAAATTATCATTTTTGTAACATCATAAAAAATTCATCTTGAGGGTTTTTTTAAAATTATTTTTAAAGAAAGAATTACATATTTTATTACTATTTATTTTAACGATTTTTTGGTAAAATGTCATGTTAACCGATGTATAAATCATTAGTCATTTGACTATAAAACTATTGAAGTAGTCGCGTTTTTTTTTATTATTCCCAAAATGAGTTTTTATATTGTTTACCTCTATTTCAATTTTTCAAGACGAATTATACACATCAATTCATAACTTGTTTTGAACAAATCAATTGTGCTTTACTTTTTATTTTCATTGGTTATATTTATTACACAGGCTCAAATAATTAACCAACGCTCCCAAGAGACATTATCGATTTATGATTCCAAGTCTTGTTCATAATATTAAAAACTAATAAACAAAAAGGAGCATTGAGAATTATTTAAAACCCAGTATCTATTTAAAAAGTAAATTTTGTACATTTTAAAAATAGGTTTTATTTAAATATTTTAATTCCTTTATTTTAGTTACAATTTGAAAGACGAATACATTTCGTCTGATAGTAAATAAATTGTTTTGTAAATTTTACTTAATATAGAATTTAATTCTTTAAAAATATGTTAAAATAAATTATATATCTTAAGGAAAAGAAATGGAATTAAGCCTATACAAATCATTTTTATCAAATTTATACTATCTCATGGAATTTTCAAGTTTCAAACTTATTTAAAGAAAAAAAAATCGACAGTAAATTGGAAAATAATATCATGCTTATCTTAAAAATATCTTTTTTGCTTCTCTTTATTGGAACAAATAGTTTGTTTTCACAAAATATATTGAGTCGCAATTTTAATTTTTTGAATTATTTGCATTTTAATTTACAGCCTTTAACTTATTATACTATTTAAACATTAATGAAATAGCAGTTCTTACAAAACGTTATACAATAGCAATAATTTTATGCATCTTCAAATCGCAATCATAAAGTTCGAATTATGTTCAATTTGATAATAAGTAGAAAACTGTTCATTTATTTATTATCAGAAAAGAGTTGTGTTTAAACAGTAAGGAGAGAACGTTATAGGTCGAGTATTGTACTTTGTAATATTTTTATACTATAGAGCAATAGATTAATTACTATAAAAAAATCACGGGGTTCCAGATAGCTTACAAAATTCATCCCCCGACATGTCAACATTACTTTTGTTTAACTAGCACAAAAACTCTAACGTAAATAAATACTAATGCACATGCTAAAAACTTGAAGTAAAACGCGTTTTTTTATAATTTAGGACCATAGATAAACTATCAGGTGGCATTAATGACGCTATTTAAAAAATAAATCGCATGTAGTTTTAATTGGAATGATACGTTATAGATAACGTAGGAAGAAGTTCGTTTCGTACAAATTCTATCCAATTGATCTAAATAAAACTTTCAAATGAATTCTAGGATCAGGAAATAAAATGGCTTCTTCCTCAGAACCTGCTGTGCAATATCCTAATTCAAATAATTACGGACTTATAAGAGAGACACATAACACAGTAAATGACTTAAAGAAGTATGTCCAATATAAACATAACTAACACTTAGTAGTAAATAATTATCAAAATAGTAATTAGAAAGTGCCCCTTCCTGCCTATTATTTTAATTTAAGACGTTGAGATTGACATTCAGAGTCAAATGTAAATAATCCTTGAATAGTATGCAATAGACTCCCATTGAACCTTGTTTTCATTCATTTAGTAGAGCTATAAGGCAGTAAACAATAAAGAGAAAAAAAAGCAAAGTTAATTTTAATTGTAACAATACGTATCGCTTAATCTATGCAGAAAATTCGTCTTCCATTTATTTAAAGTTTTATTTTCTTCTGTTTACTACAAACTTCAGATTTAAAATAAAACAGAAAAAAATTTTAAACGTTTTGTTTTTGTTCTTTTTTTTAATTTTTAACGTGGATACACATGCATCTCTCAACAAGAGTAAATTTTGCTGCCAAATTTTAAGTTTTTAAATAAATGGCAACTAAAAGGACAAAGTGAAGTTTTAATTCGACACCATTCTTTTTTTGTCTTTTTGTCTCATTTTGTTCATTTTCCCCACTTTGTATTATTTCCATTAGCAATGCTTTATTTCTTGTTTTCTACCCTATAAAGTTGCTTGAGTTGATGGACGTACACTGAGAAAATAAATAGGGTGAAAACTTCCGGAATATGAGTTAAAAAAATTACCGTTTTTATGATTCTATAAGAACACCAAAGATCTCGGTAATTTTCACTGAAGTGCTCTAATTATTTTTATAAAATAAAAAATAAAAAAATAAAATGAAAAATTTAATTTAGTTTTATAATATGTGGTAAATGTGGTAAAGTTTATTGCTTTCATCACGATTCCATTTATTTGGCTAAATATACTTTTCAGTTTTGTTTTTCTACTAAATGTATAGGAAAAACAGTAATTTTAAGACCAGAATTTCAGGTAACCCGTTATCATATGAACGAAAAAATTATCGAATGAATAATCTAAGTACCGTATATTTCGGTTTTATAAAACCAAACTAAAACATGTTTTTCCTTAACCAAAATTTTCCTTACCATACATTACGTTAATTTAACCATAATTCTTGAATTATTTTTTCGGTGCAGTATAGCCACTTGCCTTTAATCCAATACAGCAATGGAGTTGGATGGGACTTTGCATTTTTGTTATTAATAAAAGACAGAAAATTAAATATTAATAATTGTATAACGAAAGAAAGAAAACTAAATTATAAAGTGACTAATTTGAAGTAAATATTTAATTTGAAAGTGTAAAAATAATAGGTATATTTGAGCAATTATAAGCTGTTTCATTAAGTTGAATATATATTTGTGTATCTTATTGTTTTATTTGGCTAAGGAAAAACAAAAGCAAAAAATTATGAATAAAATTAGCGCATTGCTGTTTTTAGAAAATATTTAAACGCTATAGACTGCGGATTTAGTTTAATATCAAAGACAGATCAACCATTTCAAATTCCAACACAATTGTTCCTTTTTCCTTTAGCGGATGAGTTTAAACTGATCACTAAAAACCATCATTAAAAATGTTTCCCATTTTTTTAAAATTATAAATAAATGCATTACAAATATTTTTTTTTCATATTGTGATATTTTGTTTGGCATACATAAAATGAAAGTTAATAAATAAATGAAACCAGTACATTATTGTTTTGAAAGCAAAATTAAACACTAATAAGGCATAGAAAACATCAAAGGCAGAGGTACTTATTTAAAACCAAACTCAATTTAATTTTGATTTTTATTGAAGGGGGTAAGCTGATCATAAAAACCTGTTATTAAGAATGTCTTTCATTTATTTTACCATAAAGAAGTGTAATACAATATTTTTGCAATAGAATTGGATTTTAGGCCATTGCATTTTTAAATATTATTTTATTTGTGTACTTAATAGGTGGCGAACTTAAACATCAAAGATAGCGGAACTGCTTCAAAACCAAACTCAATTTGATTTTTGTCTTATCGAAAGAGTTTAACCTAATCCTAAAACACGTCTTTAATATTTTTTGTTGCATATTTTAAACGAAAAAAAATGCACAGCAATATTTTTTTCTGAAAAGTTTTAATTTTTTCAGCAATTATATAATAAAAATGAAAAAATAGTGAGAAGTCAACAAAAAAAAAATGAAAACACTTGTACATTATTGTTCGGAAAAAATCTTAAAATACTATAGACTAAGGATTTCAGCAACAAAAAAAAACATAAAAGACAGCAAAATTGTTTTAAAACCGAACTCAATTTGATTTTCTGCCTTATCGGAAGAGTTTAAACTGATCATAAAAACACTTTAATAAGAATGCCTCCCATTTATTTTAAAGTTTAAAAAAAATGCAACTCCATCGTAAAAAAAAGGTTTTAGTTCGAAACAATTAAAAACAAAATGGCTACGCTTATTCTGAGCCAAAAAAAATTGCTTTTATTAAAAGTATATTCCATTAAACTTCTCCAGAATCAAAGCTTTAATGAGGTAAAGCATAATAATGCATCTCGTTAAATGTAATTAAAAGTTGTACGTTCTAAATCGATTTTCCTCTAAAAGCTAAAAGGATATTTATTTATTTATACTTTTTCTTATTAAATGAAGAGATATTAAGCTTTTTTTCTCATCTAGTTTTCACTATATATTGCTCGAAATTTATTAGCATTTAATCTATTAAAGAAAAAAAAGTCTGAATTATAAAAAAAATAGAAATCTTTTTTTACAAAATAACATACGCAATAAAAATGTTTACGTGTTATAAAAATAAATGAGTTTTAAAATTATATTTTTTACTTTAGTTTTAAAAACATTTTATCAAGGAAAAGTGTTTTAAAGTTGTATATTTAATCCTTGAATATTTTATCTCTCGTTGAATATTTTACTATCCTCCAAACACTATTTTAAAAAATGCAGTTGTAGTTACAAAATTACATAAAACTTCAGTATTATTCAGGACGTTTACCGACCGTCATTTATAATACTGACTGACATATTACCGATATGTTACTGACACTGTATTCTAGAGAATACAGAGCAGGAAATTGCTCAAAGTTTACATATTGTTAGAATATTCTTTATAACTAAGTCACACGGCGAAATATTAAAAAAACTAATAATTCTCACATAACGTATTCCATATAATAACTAATTCAAAACCAGTTTGCATTCTACGGAATGACCAGTCAAAGTATGTGTAATTCTCAAATTTCAAACGAAGCCTTAAACCTACAGTTATTCTATGCCACTTGGAGGTATAAGTTCTGGTAGAATTGCCGTACTATAAGGAAATGACATTTCTATTCAAAACAAGACATTCTGGTCGAAAAAGCAATAATTCCGGGTAATAAAACGAAAAGTTTTGGTATTTGAACAATTCATATGGTAATTTTTGCTTTCATGTGGTAACGGTTTACCTGAAATTCTGGTTTTAGAGTTACAGTTCTTATTGCAGGGCTCGAAAAAGCTCAGAAATTTTACCCGTCCCCGAGGACGGCTTGTCCAACAATGCACCCGTCCTCCGTTGAAACTAACCCGTCGCTTTTAAATAAATAAAAATGTAATTTTCTCCTATTTATTACAAACATTTATATAAATTGCACAATGAATTAGTCGTTACTAGGATTACATTATACAGTAATAAAAGAAATACTAGGTTACTAATAGTAACCTAGTATTTCTTTTATGAAATAATTTAAATGACAAGGGTCAAGTTATCTGGAATGTCAAGTTATCCGAGGGTACTGCGTTTTTTAAATGAATCAAATATGACGTTTGCCAGTTCCACAATCAAGCCAATGATTTACAGAGGTTTCTGAACAGAAATCTGAAAGGGGTTTTCCATTTAGGTAGATGTTCATAATTGCTTTTAAAGCTTCTTGTTTAAGACCAGTACGTATTGTGTTTTTTTGTAAGTTTATTGCTGCAAAGCCCCTTTCAACCGCTGCAGTACTCCCAGACAGAGAAAACATCAATATATGCGCAGTATGTAGCTGTATTGTGGGTCATTTTGCTGCCTTGTAACTTACAAGACTCAAGAAAGATAACAAAAATTGAAAATGAATCACGAACATTAACGGGAAAATGGCCGTTCGCGCGGACGTCGGATTCAAGAAATTCGTTGTCCGCGGAGAATTTTCGACAGTCGAGGACGGGCGGACGGGCTGTTTTTCGAGCCCTGTTTTATTGTATCACATTTATTAAACAATATAAAACTGAAAAATAAATTTAACCGAATAAATAGACTTAATGCGATGCTCTAAGGTATCATGATAATAGTGCAAACTTTAGCGCAATTAATAAATTTCATCATATATTATAAAACTACATTTAATTATTAATTTCACCAAAGAGCCAGAAACACAGTAAATTTTACCGTTTACTGATAGTTTTTATCATTTTTTTCTCAATGTAATTAAAAACCTGAAGGCATTCTATGCCATCATTTAGCATTCATTAGAATAAAGGTATCTCATACATCGATAGAAATATGCATATTATTTATATTTAGAATGAAATGGTAGTTTTTAGGGTGTCCCAAAATTCAACCTACAAAATCAGGGATGTGCTAAATATCATCAAGAGGATGAAAAATTATAATAAAAAAGTATCACAAACCACATTGAAGGAATGAAAATCGTACAAGCTTCGACGTTAAAACAGCAACAAACGATACTATGCACACTTGCTAACAGAAAAAATATTTAATTGAATATCTATGGTGTTAGAAGTGGCACCCTCTAACGTAAATGCATGGTGCACTACTGAGTTAAAACAATCCCTGTACACGCTTAAGGCGACAATAATAAGCGTTATAAGAATGCCAAGGGTCTGCATAAAATGGTAATTTAGGATGATTCTATAGGCAAAAGTCGCATGAACAGAAATTCGAGAAGCCATGTAACGGATACCGGGCATTCATTTAACTTCTTTGGATGCGCTAGATAGAGGCGATTACACATATTGAAACTTAATGTGCTGCGGCATCATCATATAAACGTATTTTGATAATTTTGAGGTCCTGGACAATACTAGTGTAAGGGAGAATTGGATAAAACCAATCAGAAGTCACTTAAAACTTGTTCCAGACAGTAACGGAATTAGACAATATAGATAATTTGTTCGTAAACCACAATGTTTCGAAAGTTTTGAAAGCCATGATTAGTAAATAGTAAAATTTGTTCCTTTTGGGTTTTTTTCTTCTTTTGAGAGGCAAAATTGTTTTGTCACATGCTCACTGGTAACGCTTTCAATGTTCATAAAAGCTATCATATCTTTCAATGCTACTTTGTATTACTAGCAATGATTTCATGTCTCAGATTTTATTTAATCTTTTAATTAGCTCTAAATATGAAATGACTATTCGGATACAATTTTATTTTTAGAATTTATTTTTAGAACAGAAAGTTGTTTGAACAGAAGTAGTAGTTTTAGAACAGAAAGTAGTTTTAACAAAAGTAGTAGTTTTAGAACAGAAAGTTGTTTTACCAGATATTTAGAAACTAATTAATAGAATTTTAGCTCTAATGTTAAAAGTAAGGCAAAGTTTACCTTGACATTTTCAATGTAGAAATTAGATCTATACTTTTACGCAACTTTACCCAAAATATTGCACGTGATACTGAGTTCCTTCTGGAGAAAAATTTCAAAATACAAACGTATAATATACAAAGATAACTAGCACATATAAAATAAAATTAACCAATGTTTGCTAGAATAGTTTCGATCAAATTTTATAGTAGGTTGTGCTTTTATATAACACTATATATTACTTTTATATAACATAATGCATTTATTAATTTAATTAATTATTAATTTAATTAATTTATTAATTAAATTAATTTATTAATTAAATTAATTAAATTAATTAAATTAATTAAATCTTATTAATTTAATAAATTTAATTTAAGTCAAATTTATTTTTGATAGTATTTAATTAAAGTTGAAAACTATTTTTGAATAATATTTAATTTCTTACTAAATCTAAAATCCTTATCCCTTTTCAAAGCTGTTTTCTCATATTTTGTATAATTTCTAAACTCTTTTTGAAATAGTAGACATTATAATTACATGGTATTTGAATCTTCATCTTAATAAGGGGTGATATTGTGACATCAGAACAGCAGCTAATATTTCTTTCTTTTCTTCTTCTTTTTTTTATGAGGTAAGCTTTATTTTTTATTACAAAAATAATACTTGCACAAATATTTTAGAATTCCTGCAAATACTTTCGACTTAAGTACCTCTTCGATTTGTGTTAAAATACTTTTTTATAAAAGCATTCATTTTTGTACATTTAAAGAAATATTCATAAGAAAGAAAACTGCAAAAAATCATACCATAAATTTTTCCATCCAGTTTTTGTAAAACTAAAAAAGTAAACTTAGTTTATTGAGGAATATGAACTTCATACTTAATATCAATTTCGGCAACTAAACAATGATAATACTTTTCTGTCCTTGTAATTTGTACTGAATACTGTGAGTCGTCTTATAAATGCACTTAGTACTTATTTGAATATACTAATTTCTATTTATGAATGCGTAATGTTAGTTCTGAACAGCAAATTTGTCTTAATAATACCTTTTTAGGTTTATAAATTAACAATGTATTCATTTATTTTCTGTCATGCATTGGTCCGAACCATAGTGTTAACTTTTATTTAAATAAAAATCTCATTATCTTAGCATTATATTATATTACAAATTATATTATGTGAAAGTTGAGGCAGAGTAAATTAATGTTTGTTACATGATGTTGCAGCAAAAAAAATTTAATGCACCGAAATTCTATATAAAAACAAATTTTTGATAAAAGTATTTCTATCTTTAAAAAAGAAATAACTTATTTTTAAGAATATTTAAATTATATTAATTGCTTTTTAACTAAATATTCATCCCAAATACTATCTTTGTTTATCATAAAGTAACATTAACAAAAATCATAATGTGAAATGGTATTTAAATCATTTTTAACAGCCATTCAATGATTTACAACGAACAAAAAATGCTGCGATGAAACATATGTTAAGAATGTGACGTCATAAAACGTGTTGCAGTACCAATGTGAAAAACTTACTCAGAAATAGAAAAAACTAATGCGTCTACTAACTTTTTATCTGGACAAGTTGGACAAAACCGGATAGTAAGTTCAAATATTAATTATTTTTTTACTCCGAAATGCGTTTTTTTACATAGAATTATATTTATTTTTAAAACTAAAAGGTTATTTTATTGTTAAAATAAATATTAAAAAAATTTATTTACGAAGCTACATAGAAAAAAAACAGGCAGCTAAATGAACCAGTTGCGATTTTCCAATCAAGCGATGTTTAACGACCCATTCCCCTAATTGACATTTTTTTTAAATTGATTCTTCTGATGATTTAAAATAAATAAAAGCTCTTATTGTAATTGATGGGACTAACTACAAAGACTACAGAGATTAAGGTAGAGAGTCGTTAAAGGCAGCTGAATTGTAAGTTTGCAACCCCGTTTTGCTAAAAACTTTCTTTTATGCCATTCTTACTCAGTTTCTTAAAATAATATTTTTAGTTTTTGTAAATAATTACCTTGCCTCCAAACTTGTTAAACATTTGAATTCTGAAATTATTTTTAATGCCAACTTGTAAAGCAACAAATATTTAGTTTAAGAAATGTAAATATCGCATTGCCAATATCAATTTTTTATTGAAAAAAATAAACATTTTTGTATGAATTAGAAAACTTTCGGTCAAAATCTGAAACCATTCCGATTTTTCGTGCTTCTTCGATTTAGAAATATTTATTTGTGTATTTTACCGTTAAACAAACAAATGGTTGTGGGCTGTCAGATAGAATGAAAAATAAATGGGAAAGCAAGGTAGAAATGCAGTTACAGTTACACGCATCGGTGACTGTGCAAAGTGAACGCATCATTGTGTCAGAGAAAAATTGAAAAACGACAGTCAGTCTTTTACTTTCGTCTTTTTTGCAAAATATAAAATGCATCTTAAATGGATCAAGTATTTTCGAAAAATGTTGTATAACGTAATCAATTTATAAAAAGAAACTTTACGCGATTTTCCATCATTCGCAATAAGTCAAAATCTATTTATTTAAGCTTTGAAATGTAACAAACATTTGATAAGTAAAGTGACGCTTTGCATTAGATATGAACACTCCTGTTTCGGTATGACGCATTTACGGAAGTATTAATTTGCGCGCGTTATTGCCAGATGAATAAATAAAAAAATAAGTAAATAAAATAAATAAATGAATAAATAGTGTCATAAATGTCATGGTTCATGAAAATTTGAAAATAAAGAGAGCAGGACTGAAAAAAGAAAAATGTAAAGTTGTATTATTATTAAAAGATAAAACTGAAAAAATTCTTTTGAATAATGAAAAATCACGTTTGAATCTGAATTCGAATGCGAGTTAAGAAATAGTTTTAATTTTTCTTCCATTAAACTATAAGTGATACTGAAGTTTTTATTGTTCTTTTTTACTTTGAAATTAGAAGAAATTTTATTACTTAAGCAAAACTTAAGATAGTTCAAATTTTGGATAATTTTAATGATCAAACCAAATGTTTTAAAACTATCTGTTTTATGGTTAAAAACTGTTTTAATAAGAATAAATGTTTTAAGACTATCTCGTAAAAGGTTTGTGTACGAATTTCAATCCAATAAAATAAAAACTAATGTTTGCATTTAAGGTAAAGTATGTCAGATTTCTTAAAGACGAGATGCATGGTACCTTTATCAATGTAACTTTGGTACCAATGTACCTTCAGATCAGACAAATATAGACATCATTTCTGTGAGAAACAAATGCATCTTTTTAAAACAAAAAACACCGTTTTTATAAATTTTTGACATTTTTTTGGAGCTAAGACAATTTGACTTTAAAAATAAATGTTTTTGTCAAAAAATAAATGTAATGCAAATAAAATAAAAAAATGTCTTTAAATGTGAATAAATAAAATAAAATAATTACTTTTTTTAAGTATGACAAGGGTGATAAGTATAATAAAATTTGTATTATAAGCATAGCTCTATTATTTATTTACACTGTAAAAAAATTTGTGATTCTTAACAACAAAAATATTGGCAAGTAATTTTCCCCAACGTGGTGTGTTTCACTGTACCAAGAATTAGAAATAGTTCCTGGTGTAGTAAAACCTCAACACTACAATTTCTTACTCTACTTGGAGTAACGTGCACCGTAACAATTCTGGCGTACCATTTCCTCGAATTTGATGATGAACGGTTTAAAAAAAACATGAAAGAATACTTTTTGTCAAGTTAACACCAAATTGAGCATTCATTTACACTGTAAAAAAGTTTGGAGAATAGTTCCCACTATTATTGGCGCAAACACAAACTAAATATAAGTTCAGAAATGTAGCTATCGTGCAACAATTATTTAAAATTGGCAAAATAACAATTGTTTGAAAGAATTAGTGCGAACGTATTAAGAAAAATTTGAGTGTTTTTTAAACGAAATGTTTTCGCAATGAAGTCATAAATTGATTTTAATGCACATGAAAATAGGGCTACAAATACACAAACGAGGAAAAAAATAATATATGAATAAATAAAGCTATAATAGGGAGAAAGATAATAAATTGTGAATGTAATGCGATAGAAAAATATTTGCTTTATCTCAATACTGGAAATGGTGGCAACTATATATTAAACTTTTTTGCAGTGTAAAAATTTTAAAATGGTGTAGTTGATTTAAAAATACTTATAATGGAGAATATATGTGTTACCGTTAAAGTATATAATGCAGTTATTTCATAGAATATCTAGTTATTCCATGAAATAACTGATCGTGTCAGTTAAAGTGTAAAACTGTTTCGTATTTTATGATTTAACTAGTTATTTCATAGAATAAATATCTGCAGCCCGTTAAAGTGTAAAGTACCGGTCGGTTGCTACAGCTCAAAGTTTAGGTACTGGTCAGGGATTTAAAAAATGTTCGTGTAAAACCCAGTGTGTCAACAAAAAATGTTTTTGCTTTAGAAATAATGTTCTTTGAAATTCCAAGTGTCATTTTAGTAATCCTTGTTGTAACAAATGATTTTATGGTACGTTTCCATAAATACCATTTATACGCTGCATAAATTAGATAAATTGCTTCTTTTTCATTTTAATTGTCTATCATTAGTTTATTTATAGAATACCTAGTTATTTCATTTTAGATAAATTGTTTATTTTACACTTTAACTGTCTCTCATTAGTTAATTTATAGAATACCTAGTTATTTCATAAAATAACTAGTTAAAGTGTCAAATTAATAACATATTACACACTTTGATCAGTTATTTCATGGAATAACTAGGTATTCTATGAAATAACTGCATTATATACTTTAACTGTAACATATACACCAAATATCAAGCATCCACACTTTGTGTTTGCCCTTACTAAATGTATGCATTTTTTTTCAATAAGAATAGTAATATTTTATTTTTCTGTCTCTGTAAAATCTAAATAATTTTATAACATATAATTTCTATTTTCTCCTGCTCTGTTAAACCTAGTTTGAATTTGTCTCTGAGCATCGCGCATGTTTAATTTATAAACTATTTTTATTTGAAGAATTAGCGTATAGATGCATACTGTATGAATGATTTTTACTTCATGTTGTCTCGTAAAAATAAACTTGACTCTTAAGTGTATTTTATTTTATTGTAATTATAAATATTAGTGTTAATGAATACCGAATCATGGTGACAGTTACTTTGCACCAAGTAGTATAAAGGAGCATCATTGGTGTTTTAGAGCAGTACTTTTGGTGTACAGTAGTTGGCACCATGCTTGTTATTCAGTAACACTAAATTTCATTAATTTCTCAAAGCTATGATACACATAAGAATCAGTAAAGTTATTTTTACAGTACAATATGAAAAAAGATCAACAATTTAAAATTCATATATGAAATATCTCTTATAATATAACTAATTTGTTGATCAAACATACTCTCAACAAAGTGAGGATGTTAATATGAATATTCGAATTATGCTTGACAATACCTAAGTGAATAGAAGTTGAATATGTCACCATCTTATCATAAATGTAAACAACAATTTCCTGGGAAAAGAAGTAAATTATTACAATTAACAGATGTCAAAAGTTAATCTTCTTACGAGGACATAAACATCTTTCTTATGCAACTAAAAGCATACCTGTTTCTCATGCAAATTTTCGTGATCAGATTGTCAAATCAAACCGTTAAGGCGATTAAAATTACTTGGAAAATAATCGACTGCAATCGATATTATAGTTCAATCAGTAAAGAGGATTGAAATTTACTTGGTATGAAATAGGCTATGATTAGTTTGGTAATTCATTCCGACAAGAAGATTGAAATTATTTGGCGAATAATCGACAATGATCTTCGAAATTACTCTCCCGTATGAACTGGGATCAAAAGCTAAGTCTAGTTATACTTCGATATCCATAATTACAGATAAAAATTAAAAATATACATGTATATTCAGAAATAATCTCGATAATTAAATTGTTGATCCTTATTTCGTCTTCTATATCTATATCACTTCTAACACATCTCACCTTTATTTACCAAAATTTTCAAAGCATTCAAAAATGTAACGTCCACCCCACCGGCCTGTTGCCAATCATGAATGGAGTAATTGCATGGTGTAAGCTTTTTCCATTATTCTTGTTAGGATTTTTAAACATCCTTAAAGTGCTAGATTCAGAATTAAATTGAAATAACACAAAATCGCGAAAATTTTGCAGCATCGAATTCGGATCGCTTTTATTTTATAGTTTAAACACTGTTTCATTTCTTTTTTTTAATCTAGTATTTTATAATTTTAGGAGAAACAACTTGAAGAATAACTCGAAAGATATTAAATAAATTGGAATGGGAAAAATTTACAGCTCGTGTCCGATTATTCATTTATTTTATTTTCAAGGTTTTAAATGAAAGTTATTCCTAAAAATCCGCGTTGGACAAGTTTGTTTTGCAGAAGTCTCTCAGATATATAAACGCTATTTTGAAACTAATAATTTTTAAAAAGAAACAACGACGCTCATTTTTCTTTTGAGCTTATTTTTTCCAGTAACTTGTAAGGAATTTGGTTTCGTTTGTTCTTTTTTAGTCACATTAAAAGCCTTTATAAAATTGAAGTAGCTAAGAAAATATAGTGATATGCCACAGATTCTTTTCTAAATGTGTCATTTTTATATCAAATTCTTACTCAGTATTGTCTCCAACAATTTTCGCGTTTCCATTATTTTTTTTTCTACCTCATTTCTCAATGCACTAAAATATCGTGTTTTCTACACAGAAATCATGATGTTTTTACCAAAGCAATAAACATAACACTCTCAAGAATCGTATCTTGCTTATCATTATATTGCCTTAACCCTTTAATTATAAAATATCTTAACTTTAGATTGAATCATAAATCTTATTTCACTACCAAGAATGAAATACACAATATAATCAAATCATATTGATTTGAAATTCTTTTAGTGCTTTCTTCAAAGTATTTCTCTAGATTGATTTTTCAAATAAACAAATATTTAGAAGGAAAAAAATTGGTTAGAAGTCGCATTCTTCTCATAATAGTATTTGTTTCAGTTCAGCATATTGATGACGGCAAATACATAACAAAGATAAGAAGATAAGAAAAACACCGGACAAATAACAGAAATAAGATAAGAAAGCCACAGAACAAATAACAAGCATCAATTTACACAAGCCTTTCATTCTCTGTATTGCATTCCGCAAGAGAAGAGCTCTGAAATGTAAGATGCGTAAAGAAAATAAGTGCACTGAAGGCAAATTAGTTTGTTTATTTATTTATTTTGTCATGGTTTATTTTATTTGGGATGAAAAGAAAATATATTCTCAACACCAATCAGATCTGAAATATAATAAAATATCAATCAATATATTTATTGAAACATATTGATATTATGCTGATAGATGCACAAAAGCTCTTTAAACGATACTATTCTAGTAAAGTAATTTTTCAGTGGTGGCAATAAAAAATTCTTAGGCTATTAA
Source organism: Parasteatoda tepidariorum (assembly GCF_043381705.1). Classification (NCBI taxonomy): domain Eukaryota; kingdom Metazoa; phylum Arthropoda; class Arachnida; order Araneae; family Theridiidae; genus Parasteatoda; species Parasteatoda tepidariorum. Next base: position 104,539,657 of record NC_092204.1, on the reverse strand, counting down.
AAAATAGCGCTTTCATGTACGTAATATTCTGAAGTAACTTCAAAAACTCGCGGCATAAATTACTGAAACTGTATTTGCATGCGATTGTAAAGTTCATAAATAGAGAGATTTTGCACTCTCACATAGCAACCAAAGCGCTAAATTCTGCGCAGCGTAGTTTCCAAAAATAAGAACCTCATTTTTGTACAGATATTGTACAGAACCTACCTAGGGGAGCGTATGAGTTGCTACATGAGAATATCAAAACATTCTCGTAACTACAGAAATCTATCTAGAGAAATTTTGGACATTCTGCGCAAGCTCTTGGGAGAGTCAAAATTGTTCTATATTTTTTGTGCTGAGTAGAGCATACATAGATAAAAATTTTGATGTTACGTGAGTAAAAGTATTAAAACTATCTATTAAATATGTCTGCACGGTAAGATCTACCTTTCTACACGATAATTTAATTATTTCAATGAGCTTCATGGGAGTAAAAACTCTCATACGTAAGAAACATCTTTAGCTTTGAAAAGCCCTTGTCTCCAAGAAAACGTGTTATTTTTTTAAATTCGAAATTAGGAAATCAAATTGCATTATATTTTAATTTTATTTTAAGTTATTTGATTTGATTTGAATTGACTTTATGTGATTTTAAATTATTTGATTTGAAATAATTTAATTTGAAACTATTTGATTTGAATTCATTTAATCTAAAATTATTTGATTTGATTTGAAATTTTTTGATTTCAAATCAAATTAAATCAAATTAATATAGTTTAAATGTGATTTATATTGCGTTAATTTAAATTCGATAATTTGAGTTACATTTCTGGAACTATCATTCAAATCTGGACTTTTTCCGGTGTAAATATGGACATGAAAACCTAAAAATAATAAACAAATATTTATTCTTTGAACGTTTTAGTATGTTTGTTTTCAATTCACTGTTAAAAGCTGAGGGTGTAATACCTATCCGAGTCTGATATTAAAAAACTCTAAAAATGGTGTATTTGTTCCAAGTTAATAGCGAATCAAGCATTCATCCACACTTTGGAGGGTGTAGTTAGATTTAAACTCCAATAAATATAAATGCTTAAACTTATATCAGACGCATTTTATTTCATTCATGATTTCTTTTTGCCATATTTAGAGTATATTTGAAAACCATCAGGCAAAATCAGTTTGTTTAAAACAGTTTTTTTTATTTGTACAATAAAGAGAGTTATATTCCCATATGAAGACTAAAATCTGACACTTGTATTAATGAATTTGATAATATTTAATTTTTATTCATTTCGGTTTCGTTAAGCTTAGTTCGAATTCAAGTTAGTAATCTTTCTGCGCTGTGAGTATAATTGATTAACCAACCAGAGTTATTTTAAGACATATTGAATATATGAATCCCAAACTAATGATTCTGGCTTTAAACTTATATTGTATCGTAACTTTACTGACTCATATTTGCATCATATCTGATTGAAATTGAAAACATAAGTTTTACTGACTCCAAGTAATGTAAAGAAACATTTCTGACATAGTAAAATACCTAAATCCAAGGCTGGTGATATATATGATGTTTAATTGCACCATTTTGGTGTTAAGTAGTTGCCACAATTTTTGGGTTTGAGATACACTAAATTTGCGTACAGTATTATTAATACATTAAGACTGAGAATTTAAGACCGATTGTTAAAAGCGACGATTAAAGCGATTGCTTTAGTTGTTAGTAACAAATCTCTTGACAACCATGAATATGAATGAGAAAAAATTTAGGGTCGAACTTATTAGTACATGTTAAAATTTACTGTGTTTCTGGCTCTGTAGGCACACCAAAGAGATAGGTAAATTTACCGAAGCGCTTTGGTAATGGTTTTGGTAAAACTAACCATCAAAATGAAATATGGTTTTATGATATGTGATAAAATTTGTAAAATGTGGTGAAATTTAGAAATTTTATCACGCTACTTTAGAGTATGGCATAAAAGTCATTTATTTTGTCAAATTTAATTTTGAGTTTTGTATTTTTTACTAAATGCTTGGTCATAAGAACTATAATTTTGAAAAACGGAATTTCTGGAAACCGTTACGTGAGCAAAAAATTATCAAGTAAATAATACTTTAAATGCCGCTTAATTTGGTTTTTGTTATCAGAAAAATATTGTTTTTTCTTTTTTTTCCACCCAAAATGCCATTACTATACAGAACAGCAAATTTACAGGACTTTTTTTCTCCGTGTATCAAATAAAGATTTATGTTTATAGGATAAGAGAAACGCCTCATTAATATAAGTCTGAATTAGAAAACTATTTATAGAGTTAAGTTTTTTTCGATGAACAGCACTTTCATCTAATTAGCAATATGGAATATTTGATGTTTTTTTTTCCAAATGAAATTCCTTTATTCGCTTATTTAGAGAAGCATAAGTGGAAGCATTTTTTAAGAATGCTAGAGCAATAAGATAATAATTACAACGACTAAATCTTGAAGCTACATTGCCACGTCTCAATAAAGACTAATTCAGAGAAACCGCTTATTTGCCTTTAAAAAAATCATTTCAACCACCATATCCACTTAATTTGTACCATCTTTCGCTGTTGCTTAAAGAAATGTTTGCATCATTTAATTCACCGTCGCTTAAAGCAGTGAAGGAGAAAAATCAAAATGAATTCAGTTTTTTTTTTTATATCTTTCATCTACGAAATGAAAAGGAAGCTGCTCGGAAAAGCGAAGAATTCTGGTGTGCTTTGTTTTGGCTTACCAAATATTTCGCAGCTGCAGTGAAGCTAAGGTTGATAGGTTTTTAATAAACGTTTAATGGTTTGTGCAGTGTTGCCAAAGTGAATTTCCTGATTCATTAACTTTGAAATTAAAATTGTTTTTGTTTGCGGTGGAGAAAGACAATTGAGTTTCAGGGTGATGGAGTTAGAATAAGTAGGAGATAATTATTTTGTTGCAAATGTTATTTTTCCTTTATTTTTCTCTATTTAAAGCTCATTGTTTGTAAGATTCGTGAAGAAAAAGAATAAATTAGTAACGAATGAAAAACATAGAATAATTGTCTTTTTTTGCCACTGTTAATATTTCAAGAAAATTAATTTATTATTTCTTAAAACATATCATTTGCTAACATTTATTTTTACAGAAATATTCCAGTTTTGGAATTCGTGAATTAAGTTGTTCTATAAATTCGTGTATGGTCCTTCTAAGGGATAAAACACTCTTGTCATAATTTCTAAAACTATAAAATCTATTTTTCTTTTAAAACAAATATTTTCATAATAATTTTATATTACATTTTCGAGAATCAGTAAACTTTTATTTGTGGAAAAAAATTTTCCCAGAAAATAATTTTTTTATGACAGTATCTATACTTATATAATAGTAAGCTATACTTATTCATATTGTTGAACTAAAAACAGAATTTTCCCTAAAAGACAAAATACTTCCAAAATTGAAAAACGTGCTTTTTTGCTAAAAGAATAAATAGAAAAAAAACGAAGACGAAGAATATATACGTCAAATGATATGATCAAAATAAATTTTTCGCATTTATGGGTGTGAGAAATATTTCTATGCCATATGCAACATAATAAATGCAATCTAATAATTATGATATAATATATCAAATCCTAGATAGTCTATTATTTATGATATAGCCAGTTTTGACATAACATTTTTATAGAGCATTAATGTTTTTACTAAAGTTAATGTTATAACTATGTAATGTTATTGCAACGTTATACGTAATTTGTTTTTAATTTAAAATTCCATGACTCTCACATTTAGCTAATTATACACGGAGGCAAAAATTCTGATAGTATTACCGATATTATATTCTGATTCTGATTGTATAGTAATAACATTTTTAGTAAAAAAAAATTTAAAAAAATAAGAATAAAAACATAATTTTCGTAATAAAACCTTAATAAATAGTATTTAAACCACCCATTTGATAATTTTTCCGTACATATATTAGTGATTCACCGGAAATTATAGTTTTTAAAATTATAGTTCTTATTATCATTCATTCAATACATACAATACTGAAAATTAAATATACCGGAATGAATGGTTTTTATGCCATGTTCTAAGATATCATGATAAATTTGCCAAATTTTAATAGATAAACCAAATTTTATCACACCTTGAATAACCATATCTCATTTCTAATTTTAACAAAATCACTGCCAAAGCTCTTCGTTAAAATTCACTGAGCTACTTGGAGTACCCGTGTAGACAAAATCACTACAAATTTTATGATAATCTAATAGTTTTGAGCATATTTTTTTCTCAGTGTATGATGTTACGTTAGTTTGTTTATAATATAAATCTCCGTAACTCTTATTTATCATTAAGTTTCTATTAACACCATTTCTTTTTAGTGAGAGCGGAATCTGGAAATCATATATTCGACCATTTTTGGACTAAGTAATCTGAAGCAGTCTGAGCTCAGTGAAAAATTCGAATAAAAGTTTCAATCGTTATCTGATCACTGCAAGTGGTATTTGTTTTTATATTATCAAATTCCAATTATTTTCTGGCTAACTAGAGTACTTAAATTTTAAAAGGGGGATAGTGCCTGATGATAATGTACGTCACCTCTGTACCAATGTGCGTCAACATATATAGATATATAAACCAAGGTCTATATATGTTTTTATCTATTTTAGTGTATGATGTCTTTAAAGCATCTAGTAAACCTTTGGTACGGAAATGGTTGAGAAAAAATATTTTAGATTATTATATACTCTAATTAATTAGGTGGGTTCGGTAGTTAATTAGGTAAACTAGTTAATCAGGGTAATTAGCAAATTCAAACCACGAAAAAGTCCTCTTAGTAGGTGATAATCTGATCACTAAGCAAAAGTTATTCTGTTATCATTGTTTTCTTCCTTTGTAATTTTATAATATAAAGTATTATTATATATAACTACTTTGTAATTATATATATAATACTTTGTAATTATATAAATTTAATGTATCAAAATGGCTTCATAAAAGTCCTTCATTAGTAACATTATTGTTACCAATAAATACATAGTAAAAATTCCGCGAATCTAATTTCTTTAAAGTTTTAAAACAATTTAAAACTGTACAAAATATTTTCACATACCTAATTATGAAAGCAGCGTATTTCAAGTTAACCCTTTTTGAAGAACAGAAAATTTGAAACTAAGATTTCTGAAATAAAAGAAGCTAGAAATTATTAAACTTTGAGGCAATTTTAATTGCTAGTCTAATTAAGTAAATTTCGGTATCACACTAAATCGAAAGTTCATACAAGCATTATTAAAATTTTAAATTGTCGAATTTAATTTTTATGTTTCCGAAATTATTTTTTACACAACATAATCTTAATCCTTCTGAGTCACAGTCTCTTGAACTGAAGTTAAAATAATAAAGATCCTACTTTATTTTTTAAACAATTTCCAATAGTAAACAAAATAATTTATTCCTTCAAGATCAACCGAAATATTATAATATATAAACAAAAGATGTTTTAACTCACTTTCAAGTTATTACACCAAACAATTTATATTTTTTATCTAGTTCGTTAATTTTTATAAACAACTAAACCCAGCACACGTTTTAAAAATATTTCAGCTTATAAAGAATAATTTCATTTCATATTCTTGCTGCATATAATTATTGCATCATCTGTACTTTAGTTTTGGAAAAGTTTGTTCATTACTTATAGATTCCCTTTTCTTATTCAATTTGCGCCAACAGACCCCAAAGATTATTAAAGTTTGCTTCTATTTTGGCGAAAATATGCTGATTACTTATTTTTCTTAAAAAAGCGGCATTCTTTTCTTTGACTTTTGCCATAATGGTTTCAGAGTTTTGTCTTCGTAACGTATTTGCATTGCTAATTAATGAACTTTGGAAAAGTTCACATCTGAATAAGTGAGAACAAAGACTATAGAGCAAATTGGATAAGAAAAGGTGAAATGAGTCTTTTGATTACACGAAATATGCCCTCCAAGTTTTCTTCTAGGGTGTTCATGATTTAAAGCTCGCGGGGTTTATAATTGTCTTTCTTTCTTTTTACTTAGTGGGTATTTTGGTATAAGTGAGTTTTGACCACATAACATATGAAAATTATATTTTTTTTTTCATAATGCATCAACTAATAATATTCGTTTGTAATTGCTAAGAAATTTATTATTTTTACATCAATAAGAACTACATTTAATTACATGATATTAATCAAAAGATTATATATATATA
>NC_092204.1:104528914-104532765 GCF_043381705.1 Parasteatoda tepidariorum | reverse complement strand
TGACAAGAGAAGAAAATTATTAACAATAATTTTTTTTAAAGTATTTAAAATTTAAATTATAAAGTACTTATTTTTAAATACTTTAAAAAAATTATTGTTAATAATTTTCTTCTCTTGTCATTATTTTTTATTATTTTCCATATTTTCTTAATATTTTAGCTTATTTTATGAGTTCTATATACTTGCAGCTTATGCGCAGTTAATAAAACTTATTAATTATTTTCGTTTTTCTCTTTGTTTTTGTTGTACTATATATATATATATGCATAATCACTTTGTAATTCTTTTTATTTGTAAGTCTTATCTCAATAGTACTGTCGGTATAAGTTCGGTTAAATTTGCATCATCACTCTATGTTGTAATTTTCGCAAACATGAGTGTATTGTACAGTTTTGTTCAGAGACTCGAGGAAGTAATCATTTTTTCTTTCTGTTTTTTATGTAGTATTCTGAAAAACCCTTCTTTAATATATACTGTGGTAATTTAAGTTTGTTTATTGCCTAGAAAAAGACTATTTTATAGAACAAGTAGAACTGAAGTTTTTTGGAATAAATAATATACTTTAAAGTAAACTATTAATAAGTTATAATTTTTCATACAGTTACAATTCTTGAATCGCTATATGCAGATAGGACTTCAGAACCTCTTATTACATTTCGAGAAAGCTAAATTAAAAACTGTTTTCTGATATTCAGATCATTGTACAAAAAACCTTTTAAAACATGTTTAAGAACAAGTGCATGAATCATGAAGATTATATTTTTTCAGTTTTCTTGATAAGAAAGCAGATTAATTTTTTCTCTAAAAATTGGCAGCAAGATAGATTTAAGTCCATTCTGCATGCATCTATACATTTCTTAAACTAAAATTTGCACTGAGAAACGAAATAGAGTTGACAAAACTACCAAAATATAGTACAATCTACCATGTTTCTTGATTATACGCATATTTTATCGAGGCACATTGGTAATGATCTTACCATAAAATATGGTTTTATAATGTGTGATAAAATGTAGTAAATGTACTAAAATTTAGTAATTTTATGATGATACCTTAGAGCACGGCATGAAAATCATTCATTCAAATTTACTTTTCAGTTTTGTATTTTCTATTAAATGTGTGGTAATAAAACCTATAGTTTTGCAAACTGGAATTTTCATTTAATCCTTTCCATATGTATGGAAAAATTATCAAATAAATGGTTTAAATGCTGTGCATTATGGTTTTATAACGAAAATTACGTTTTCATTTTTTTTCTATTTTCTTTTACTATACTTGTTGTTACGATGCAGTACGTTAATACTACCAGAATTTCTGTCTCCATGTATATGAACGGACCATGCATATGAAGGGAAAAATTTACCAAAAGAATGGTTGTTGTTGTTGTTGTTGTTGATTTACGTCGCCCTAGATCTGCACAATGAGCTTTTGGCGACGGTCTGGGAAACATCCCGGAGTATGATCCGAAGACATGCAATCACAATTACCAAAATAATGGTTTAAATACTGTATATTTATATTTTATATACCTGGATTATGCTTTTTATTTTACCAGAAATGTTATTACCTTACTGTACTGTAATTTTACCATGGCATAATTATAAATTGGAAATAAAACGATGCTTTTACGTATGAATAATTTGCAGAAATTTTCTTTGTATTTTTTTCACAAATGAATCATTTAATTTAACTGTAAGTGCAACTTCGTTCGCAAATCTTATAATACCTAAAAAATCAGTATCACATTGAACAATGTTCTAGTAAAAATTCACTACAACTTTAACGAAGTATTTAGTTTAACTATGTTCCCGGTTCAGTTTAACAATAAAATTGCGAAATCAAATTAAAAAATCAAAATATTATATGCTCACATGACATCAAAACGATCAAATTAGCACAAATTAGGTATATTTGAACAATCTATATATATATTTCTCTTACACGGCACCAAAAAAAAGCCTCATTGCAACTCCCCGAATGGCAACGTTAGANGGATTATTACCCGTTAAATTTTCGAAAAACGTACGTAAATTGGTGTAGATATTTTTTACTAATTACCTAATACAAAAAAAATACTTTAAAATTAAGTGAAGCATATTTCATAAGTACGTTTGAAATTGAACAGCAAATAACAAAAATATTTACAAAATACATATCAATTACTCTCCGTTTGTTACTAAATTAAATTGCGCTTTTAATTTTCCAACACGCATCCAAGGCATCAAATGTACTCGGTCTATTATTAAAAAAAATTAACATTATCTTAGCTGAAGTTTTTATTTCATTTTCTCTTAAACTTCTAACTTATATTAACCTATAGCACTATACTTACTTTAATGAAGTATCTGTACGTTTTAATTAATTTATAACGCATCGCAGAGTAAAGTCATTAATTTACAATGTTTTGACTGGACAGCTACTATTAATATCGATGAAATGTGGAAGAAATATAAAATGAATTGCGTATGAGACGAAGATTGAGAGAGCCTTAATTATTTTGGGATTATTAATCGCCCTAGAAATGATTTTGTAGTGTTTCTATATTGCAGGCGATAAAAGTTACTATTTCCATTAATTAGTGTGATGAAAACAAATTATTAAGAGTATTGATGAATTTATAAAGTTTATTATTTTTTTAATAGGAATATTAGGTAGTTGTGGCATTTCTGTATATAATGAAAATTTAGAGACTTATTAAAGAAGTTCCGTTGTTTGTTAAGCACTGATTTAGATATTTAAATTAACATCATTTGATTATTACTACTTAAAAGCAAAAAAATTTTAAAACGTTTTGTACAAATTGAAGTTTTAAAAGTGTAATTATGTATATATATATATATATATATTTCAGAGAATAACATTAAACACTCGCTTAGAAACCGTTTGACAGACGACTCCACATCAGCATGCATTCTGCTTAAACTAACATCTTACAACCCTAATATAAGTTATTTGTCATCTAATCTGCAACAACAGAAGTCACACTGATGTTACTTTAAAGTTAATGCTTTAAAGTAATTACTTTAAAGTTATGCATAAAACTGATACATTGCAAATTTTTTTTCGTAATAAATAATAAGTTTTGAATTAAGAAATATTAAGAATTTCGTAATAAATAATAAGTAAATAAATAGTTTTGAATTGATAGTATTTAGTATTATTAATTTCCCAATAATCACGTAAGTCAAAATTGTTTGATGGCACGTCTATGACCTCATTAAACATTTTTCTAGAAATAATGGCACGTTGATACATAAAGGTTCCCCACCCCTGGTATAGAATATCTTTTCAAGTCAATGGGCCACCGGACATTAATTGTTATATTAAAAAAAGATTATTTTCAAAGTTTCAAGTATTTATGCAGCTGTTAACATGGTAAACAATAGTTTTGAAAATATGTTGAATACAGTAGTCATGAAATTAAGAAAAATTTGTTGAATGTTTCGATTAAACTTCATTTAAATACTAAAAAAAATAATTTTTTCTATACATACAGCATTAAAGTATGTAGTCTTAAGTTTAATTTGCACAAAGAAAGAAGTTTATATGAGAAAAATTGTTCGAGTAATTACAAATTTACAAAAAAATTGGATTTCGGGTAGCCCCGCTCACATGAATGTCGGTTGTCACCGCCCAATTTTATTTCGTCGATAAATTTTCGGTTGCGAAGATTATCATTTTATTGTTTCAAATTGGAATGTTATATGCATTTTTAACAACAAATATTGTTGTTATTAAATGATTATTATTAAATGATAGAATTCACTAAAAGTATATAAATATGTAATAAATAAAATAATTTTGTGATAAAAATGATAAATTAGGTTTATCTATTGTCAATACATTGGTCA
>NC_092204.1:104516223-104528087 GCF_043381705.1 Parasteatoda tepidariorum | reverse complement strand
GGAAACTACTATCACGTTTAATATAAAAGGAAGATTTATTAACTAAACAATAAAATTACAGCATCGCAGTTCCAAAAAACAAATCTCACACTCACTCAAAAAAACAATTTACCTTCTAATTAGTCACCATAGCAACCACAAAACTCTTCTCGTTACCATCTATAAACTGATATATAATAAATAAATTATTTAACAAAAAATACGATGCGCATAAGCACATAATATTTTACACTCTGGTTATTTCCGTTTCCGTTTTTAGAAGCGCTATATGTTGAGCCACCCAAACTAGATTTGGCATGTGACATTTTTAGCGGCAATTATTGGTTGATTTTCTAGCGTTGCCATTCGGAGAATTGTAATGAGGCTTTTTTCATCGCCGTGTAAGAGAAATATATATATAGATTATCTGCGTTGATTTGCATTTTCGTTTGATACAAAGTACGCCTAAATCAGCTGATAAATCAAAACATTCAACAAAGCATGGAAACAATAATTTATACATTTTTAAAATTACCTAATCAACAATTATAAATTGACATTCTCGCTGCGTATCCCACGATTTCTACTGGCAGCGTAGAAGTAGAAAAATTTGAGTAACCTCTGATTTTTTTATACAAGTTTTTCTTTTGACTATTTTACTTTGTAACCCACTCTTTTGACGCTCCTTTTTTGTGATGCTTAATTGTTTATTTAGATCTATGTTAACAGGTCCAGTTGTTCATGTTTGCAGAATTGTTGGTGTGTTTATTTTTCGGCATGTTTTGTAGCATTGTAGAGCGCACTTTTCAAAGAGTGCAGTTTGTTGCTCAATAAAAAAACTAACAAAAAGGGGAAAAAAAGCAAGAAAAAAAATGTTTTTTCAAAAGAACGCAAAATTAGTGCAAGAGAATGTGAAATAGGACTCTGCTGTGAGCCTCGGAAAAAAGGAAATCATCGGACTTTGCTTGAGTTTCAGAATTTGTCATACTAAACATCATTTCTAATAAATATTTTGAAAGTATTTCGGATATTTTAATTAGTATATACGTTTTACCTTTGTATTTTATTAACTTGACATTTAACTAAGATAAGTTTTTAAACTTTTGCTTTCATATGATTATTATTCAATTTAAATTTTCCAATATTTTCTTATGATCAAATTCTCCATTAAAAAAAAACTCTTTTACAAAAACTATTTGCAATTTTTAACACTAATACATGTAGATTTGCAATATGTAATAAAAAGTACTAAAATTTCGATCCTTTTTTTGTAAAAACCGAAAAACAAAATTTCGCAGCTAGAGGGTTAACATCGTTAATCGTCGTGTAGGTGAAGCGTCGAAGTCTGATGCCTACAATGAGAACAACTTAAAACTAAAGCAAATCTTTATTTTTCATAAATCATGGTGAGTTATCACTCATTTCTCATCCTCAATCTCTCCGATATCCATTGCCGATTTCGCAACGCCATTAATCGCAGCAACTTGATATTGTCAGTAAACGCATTTCTCTAGAGTCAAACCAATCAATGTTCTCCCATGTTTTTTTTTTCAACAGCGCTTAAACGTTTAAACCAGCACAATAATTCAATTTTCTGTAATGAATCAGAAATGCACATGTTTTGAGATCCTTTATCCAATTTTTAACAAAGTTCTATGTTTCTCATTGTTTTATTTTTGCGAATCGTTGATTTAAATTTGCTAGTCAACTACTCTCTTCAATAATTTACTGATACCTATTCTGCATCAAAGTTTTGTGATCCTTGAAATCAGCGCCAGACCATGAATATCATTCAACATATGATCATGTTTAACTTTTTAAGTGTTTATCAAAATGCCTGTTCATTGATCGAAACTTTTGGACATCCCTTGTAATTTGTTTTAAGTAGTATAAAAAAGTTGCAAAAAATACCTGAACCATTCTAAAAATAATAAATTGACTGTTTCTTATAGAATTGACTTCTTATATTCTTGATTTACAGACTCTTTATTTATAGTATTGTTTGACCTTCTTATCTGTCTGCATCATGTTAAAACTTCGTTCTGTCTGCATCATGTTAAAACTGCATCATGTTTTAACTACTTGGACACAGCTTAACAGTAATTCTGGAATAGCTAATAGTATTTCTAAAATCCTATTAAATTGGATTCAGCTCTAAAATGTTATAATTAATTCAGGTGACAAACATCTGCCACCAATTGTGAAAATTTGTCGGAAACTGATATGAATTTTCTTTTAAAATTTATCAAAAGGAGATACTATAAGTGTGTGATATGTGATAAAGTCGAAAATTTCAAATGGCTTATTAAATTTTTTTTTAAAAATAAATACCTAAAAAAATTTTAAATTTACTAAGTACAACAATCTTTGTTAATAATTATTCTCATTCTTCCATAGAAATAGTAAAAAGTAATTTTAAAAATCCAACAATATTTATAAAAAGGATTTGATTTTACGAATGGGTTAATACTATATTGTTTCAAAGGATACTTTGAAATGCGGGCTTTTTTATATTCCATTCGATTTTTAAAGTGACTTGACCGGAAATAAAAGTATTTGAAATATAGATTTGCCTTAAAACATTTCCCATTTTACAAGAAAAGTCACTTTACGAAATCCTTTTTTTCTTAACATCGACCATAAGACTTTCCTATATATACCTATGTATATTTTTCTTAAACTTCAGGTCATATTTTCCAAATGCTTAAATTTTGGTATAATTACACTACAATAAACTATTATTCACCATTAGGCTGTTATATTAGATAAAAGCTAGCTGCTTATAACATTTCAAAAAAATTAGTTTCAATCAGTGGTCGGAAAAACTACATTTTTGTAGTTTACTACAACTACAACTACTTTGTTGCAAATGAAGTTAACATTTTTAAATGCAGTGACTACAAATACTTTGGAACTGTAGTAACTAATTCACTACTTTAAGAAGACGAACGAACTGGAGATCTTGATAGACAAATACGTCCAAATATAATACAATTTTATAAAATTTGGTAAATGTGATAAAATTCGGTAATTTATGACTCTTATTACCGGAATTATTCCTTTTTTACGAGAAAAGTCATTACTATCCAGTATGATAATTTTACGAATTTTTCTCCTCTGTGAAAACTTGATTTCAATGTTAAACCATAATATCGGAACCTTGAACGTTAAATTTTCTCCAATTTCAATAAGGTATGAAATTTATTCCCACCATCATTAAATTAAGTATACGATAATTTATCTAGATAACATAGTGCGGTTCAGCAATATTTTTAGGTTTGAATTAAACCATACGATATTGTAGTTCAATGTGCCCTATCATTTTTAACAATACGTATGGTAGAAATGTTTGATCAAGTATATATCAGTCAAACATATTGTCGGACAAATTTCTCAAACTCTTTTTACTATAATTTTATTCAGATTTAAAATACCTTAACTTTTCAAAGTTTTTCTTACATAATAACTAAATATATAATGAAATAAAAGCCCATAGGATACCTTTAACCTTTCTACGATAATTATTTTCAAATTTTAGAATCCTTAACTTTTTTAATTTTTTTTACTTAATTAAATAATAAAATATGTAATGAATTAAAATCGCATATAATTTTATCCTCGACGTCAATCACTTCCTTCAATGAAAGCACCTTTTTTGCGATAAGTTTATTTGATTTTTAAGCCTTTTAACTCATCCAAGTTTTTCTTGCTTCATGAACTAGAATAATTTTGCTCAGATTTTTAATTCCTTAATTGTTCTTTAGTACTTAAGTTTTTCTTACTAAATTTAATAAATATTTATATAGAAAACAAAGACACATAATATCATCCTTTTATGTCAATCTTTTCATTTAATATGAACAAAAAACATATAATAATTTTATTTGGATTTTGAATTCTTTTACATTTCCAAGTTTTTCTTACTTAATTAAATAAATAATTATAAAATAAACAAAAAGCACACATAATATCACCCTTTTATGTCCATTGTTTTATTGAATATTAAAAAAATCTAAGACAATTTTATTCTGATTTTAAATTCTTTTGCTTTTTTGAATTTTCTTATTTCATTAAATAATTAACTACGCAATAAACTAAAAGCACTAGAATTTCATCCTAGACGCCAAAGTAAATAAGCTTTTTTTACGATAATTTTATTTTTTATTTGGATCTTAAATACCTTAATTTTTCTAGGTACCTCCAACTTAATTAAATAATTAATAAAACACTACCATTAAATCATTTTTGGGATTATTATAAACATTTATTAATAATTTTTTCACACTCTAATGAAAATTGTAAAACTTCAAAATGCATAGGAAAACATAAAAAAGTTTTAAAATTAAGCTACTTAAATGAATGATATTTGTAACTATCTCCATTTAAAATTATTTCTATTATGCAGATAAACAATTCATTATCTTTTCATTTGCTTTTAAAACATATACTTTTCATTTAAAAAAAGTTTTTTGAAATAACAAGATTTTCCCTTTTTAAGATTAAGTAGCTGATATTCCTTTTCTTTGTTTGGTTAAAATTTAATGAGTACATATCATTATTTCCATTTTTAATGAGACTGTCGAAATAACTATTTGTTTTGAGGTTTTAAAATTATGTCGGTAAGCCTCAAGTTTAAGGGATATCTCATTAGTAACTGATTAAAGGAACATTCATAAAAAGTTTAAATATATTTTAACAAGTCTAAAATATCATCTAATTAATTAAATAAACAATAGAATTTCGTGGAAATAGTTTTAAATAAAGAAACTGGGAATGGAAATGAATTTAAAACTCAAGTATTTCTTTTTTCTCTAATTATTTTTTAATCATTGGTGATTTCTTTTTGGAAATAATATATAATAAATATTCATATTAAATACACATTGAAGAAACACAAAGTGAATTTTTCAGTGAATTAAGAAAAAACTTGTTGCTGAATGTTAGTTGTAACAAACGAACATTAAAAATCAAATGTTTTTGAAGTTACAAGTTAATTTGTGTACTTGATCAAATGTTTTAGATGTCATGAATCAAATTATGTGTTTGATCAGATGTTTTATATGACATTCATAAAATTATATGCTTTATCAAATGTTTTAGATGACTTTCGTAAAATTACGTGCTCGAACAAGAGTTTTTACATGTCGTACGTCTAATAATTTGCTTGATCAAAAGTTTTATTTGTCATAAGTCGCATTATGTGCTTCATATGTCTTATCAAACTTTTTTCATCATTTAATATTTTACTGAGCAGTCAGAAAATTTGGTTCAACGCTACGATGAGCAATGATATCGGGAAAATTTGCTGACACCATATTAAGATTAAACTAAGCAATTTTTTTTCCGGTTTAATTTGAAAAAAGTACTTTGTAGTCATATTACGATCACCATTATTTTGATCATTTTTTTGCAATTTCTCATGTTGTTTGAAACTCGTTAGCTTTGAAGCTAATATTTTTGTATTGTTTCAAAGTATACTGTGTCAAAATTTTATTCTTTATGTTGATTATTAAAATAAAAAATCATTGAACTTCTCAAAACAGCCAAAAGGTATCATTTTGAACTCTATAAGAAAAACGTTAATTTTTGAAGTTTCATGCCCGTTCCTGATTTCGATCATACTTCAAAACTTGTGAAAATTTACAAAATAGAAATAGGGGTCCATCTTCTTACAAAACATTTCCCACAATAGTTTTCGTTAAATTTTATGTTATCTTAGATTCGATGCGCAAAATAGCTTTGTTTAACTCATATTAATTTTCAAATTCGTTATTGCGTCTGAAAGAAACCTTGTACGTCCTAATTGTTAATAGTATTTCTTTTCTTTATAATCCTGAACGAGAAGGAACTGAAGAATTGAAAAGCGAATAGTCATTGCCATATAAGTAAAAATACATATTAATCGCATGATGAAAATTTCAAATTTTTGCTTTTAACTGAGATAAAATTTAAAAAAAAATTTTTTTTTTCAATGGTTATCTGCATTTATTTAAGTTTAAAAACGGCTTTAACTGAATCATAAATCTGGGAAGTATGGTGCTCTGAGTTTAAAACAGCACCTAGACTCCGAATGATAATAATTTTTTTCCCTCCATAAAATGCTTTTTTATGGGAAATGCTGATGAACTGAAGTACCCTTACGCTAATGTCTTTCACATTTTAAATTATGTTACGGGCTAATGCGCGTTGTTTACAAACGAAGTGTTTGTTTATTTTCGTACGACTTGCGTTCCAGTAAAAGAATAATCTGCAAGACAATATTGCGCTATATTGTTATATTTTCATAATAAAAAATCTCTATTTAATTTCGAAATCTCTTTTTTATTTAATCTCTAAAGCACCTTATATTTTGTACTTTTAACAATATTCATCTATTATTTAGGAATAATTTATATTTCTAATGAGGGTCAACTTGACCTAAATGGCGGGATTAGGTAAGACCAAAATATGCTTGTTATTGCGTTAATTAAGAATTACGTTTAAAATGCTACCTATTTAAACAATATTATAATTAATTTCCCTACAAAATTTAAAACGACTCCACTACAAAATTCCTTTTTAAATTCAATATTTAAACAATCAATAAAAAAAGAACTATTCATTCAAATAGTTTTAAGAGGCAATTATACAAAATAAATTAGTCACATTTAAGAGATTGAAGTCAAAATTACTGACATATCACCCTAGCACTCTAATCCCTGAGCATCGGGAGCAATTTGAATTTATTTTCAATTGTCGGGATTTGAACCGAGGTAACATCTTAGAAAGACGAGTCTCCCCTATGCCATCCCGTACTCCTGTAAAACCGTTTCATTTAATATTTTATTTTATAATAGGCATTTAATAGTTGATCCATTTTTGGATTCACTGCCCTCAATCTAATTATATGTTTTTAACTGAAAAATTAGTATACACTAACAAAATTTAATAATTTTATTTGAAAAGCTCATATTAAAATAATGAACTTACTCATGTACACTTTTTTTAATTTATGTATTATTTTGAAAATATAAACAGAATTTGATTAAGTAGAACTTTTTATTAGATAATATACTTTTTCTGATAGTTGGAATATATATAAAAACTAGATAAAAAATTATTTCTAAAAAGATAAATGTAAGTGAATCTTAATTACTGTTAATAATGAGTATTTGATGAAATAAAATCTTAAAATCTATTTTCCAGGATTTAATTAAATGGAAACAAGGACATGAATTATTAAAGATTCTAATTAAAAAAATAAAAATTTTCATTTTTTTAAATATTATAACTTTCAACTTCAAAAAATGTGTAGAGGTAAGCAAATTAAATATTTAGTCATTGAACTGTAAAATAAAATGCAGATGTCGCAATTTTTTTTTCTTTTTTCAATGCAGCTGATTAATGAACGGCAAAGCAAGCTTGTGAAATTATAAAAACAAAGCTTAAATTTGAAAAGAATACTTTATATTATCCGAATTTCATCCAGTTTACTTTTAATTATTTTGTTGAAATTATTTTTTGAAAAAGTGCTTTTGTTTTCCTATTCAATTATAAATATGAATTCAAAGTATAAATATTTTTCTATATTGTATACATCTCATTCTATGAATCACGTTCTCCGACCACCATTCATTATGTTTTTATGTACTCGGTTTAATCTTCATTTTTATGTATAAATGCCGCACAAGTTTCATGGATGGATAATTCTACCTTTTTTGTAAAAGCAAGTACAAAAAAGAACACGTTTCTATGTTCGTCGGCTATTTTTAAGTCAAAAATGAACTTGTATTTAAAAAAAGTAAAGTAATATAAAAATGTGCAAGCTAGTTTTAGAAAAATCATACTTTATCAAATCGAAAATAGATACTTTTTTTTTTAAAAAAAAGTGGTGTTCCTCAATTTTTTTATTGTTATCAATTTTAAAAATTTTTAATTTTTCCAGAACCATTTCAAAAGTTTCCTTTATTGCTGGAAATTGTTCAGGATCTCATCAAGAAAGTCTTTTTTTTTTGTATCTGATCCATTTTCACACAAAAGAGGTACATAAAAAATTGAGTAAAAGAACCTTTTACTGGTGAGAAAAAGCGGGTTTTCAATTTATTGAGGCTATAAGTGACTTTTTTTATTTGGTATTACGAGAAATGACCGAAATTGAGTTGCATGGTCTACGCAACAAACAAAAGTTTCGACTCTGTCAATAGATTTAAAAGGTAAAAATCTTAATTGACAGATCATATAGACCATAGCACTGAAAGTCAGTGGGCTTATATCTTAAACTTATACCCTCGTTATATCAAGTTAAAAAGAAATACGGATGCGAAAACAATGTGGTTTCAGTTAGAGAAGTATCAGGTTTGACAAGAAAGGGCAACAAGTCGAAACATTTGGAAACATTTGTGGAAGACTTTCTTTCAAATAAATTAATAATAATTGAAGATAATAATGATAATAAACTATGAGGGCATGGAAAAAAGCAAGTTAACCTATTGTTTTCAATTTTAATGAATCTCAAAGTACTGAGCAGATTCCGAATACTGAGTTTTCGTAAACTGATTGGATATCTTATATTGATTTGACTAGGATCCATGGTAATCGCTTCAATGTTTTATCTACATTTCCTTTGCTTCACCACTTGAAATTGTTGTATGGGATGTAAGCTGAAAAATTTGCATTGTACGCAGTTCTTTGATTACTGCGCAATTTAATAAGAATGTTGAACAAAATAAATCTCGTTACGTTCTAGAAGTTTGTGAGTTAAAATCCGTTTCATACGCCCCATATAACCCGTAACACAAATGACACGAAACGGTGAAATACCAATTATACTGGTTCTATGAACGATTTCATGGAAAATAGAGAAAAACAGAATGATTCTAAGGATCCTATTCTAAAGGTGATCCAAAAAGGAGAACATTTCCATAAAACCTATGCAAAGTATTCCTGATTCGGAATGAATTCCCATTTCATAAATCATTTTGTTAAGTTATTAAATTTTGCAAGATAAACCCCGGTAAATACGCTCCATATGACCCCTTACACAGATGATACGAATCAGAAAAGTGCCTATTTTATATGTTCAATTCCATAGAAGATACAGGAAAATAGAACAATTCTTAGGGTCATATTCTAAAGGCGACTAATTCTAAAGGTGATCCGAAAAAGAAAGCCTTTCCATGGATCATATATAAACCATTCTACGGGTGACACGGAAAGGGATACCCATTTCGTATATCTTACAATCCATTCTATTTGTCATAGGGAAAACAAACCATCACTCCATGATGTCTTATGCAGAACCTATAAGTTTAAAATCCTATTGAACAAAAAGAAGTGTGCAAGAAAGTACCAGAGAAGTATTTTTCTACCCTAAATAGCTTTTTTGTTGTATAGTGATTGAGAAGAAAAGTAAAAACGTACTTAGGCCAAGATATCTAAGTTGAAATTCCGATAGCGTCAGTAGTTGTCCTTTTCTTTTCAGAAGTACAGCTCTTAACATCTGTACTTTACATTTGCAAGCACATAATAAGAAAGTATGTCGATTTCGAAAGAGTGTTTTATGCAATAATGGAATCTTTTGTAACTTAAGTATTAATAATTACATTTAATGACTACGTTGTTGCCAACATTTACATCCAAAGCGCCGTTTGATAGTAGTGTAATTAGTGTTTATTCGTTAATTAAATTAAGCTTTGATATAAGCCATTGATTTTGTTTGATGTCATTGTTTTCAAAATTTTGCACAGAAACGCTATAGAAATTATAACATTCTGTAACATTTTAATGAAGTGAATGTTGTTCCAGTTTACTCTGGAACAAGTCTTATCATTTGCGGATCCGTATGTCCCTAGCTCAAAATTCTTTTATCAGGTTATACCAGGTCTTGATACCAGAGTTGGCATGATTGGTAGGGTTGTGAAATTATGTCATTTGATTTTTTTAATGAAATCAGTCTCTTAACTCAACTAATATTTTTTTACAAGGAAATCATTGATTCTAATCATTTTTGTTTGTGTAATGTTTGTAAATTATTAACTGATGTTTAAATCTGACTAAGAAGTGGAAGGGACAAAAAATGGATTAAGAAAGTATGTAACTTTTAAACAATAATTTTCTATTCGCGTTAATTAGAATAATTGCAAACACATTTAAGTATTAATAGCTTAGTTTTATATGCTTATGAAAATAAAATTACTTTTATAAGCTATTAATCTGCAGTTCACATAGATAATGAGGGAATATTTTTTTCTATCAAGAGTAATTTAGAATACGAGTACTTGGCTTTTCTTATGCTTCCAGTCATAAATTAATTTCTTCATCCGATATCTAACTGAAACAGTAGATCTTTGTCTTTACAAATTATTGAGCTTGAATGAAATAACTATGATCTTATTTTTAAAGTGCTTAGTTTGTATTAATTATATATCAGTTCTACTCATTTCAGTTAAAAAAATTAAGTGCTTAAGTCATAATATTGATTTTAAATTGGCTTAATCATTATTAATGTATTTTGTCATAAATCTGGTTGATTCGAGTTAAAAATAAATAAAACATTTTTGATCTAAAAAAAATTGATTGAAATAAAAGGAATCCAATTAATTATTTTTTCTTGAGTCACAGTTTTAGCCAACTCTAATAGATACTTATCTAAATTTATATTATACCAACGTAGAATATAAATTTAGATAAGTAACTATTAGAGTTGGCTAAAATTGAGGTTTAAAAAGAAAATTATTAATTGGATTCTTTTTATTTCAATCAATTCTTTTTATTTCCAAAAGATTTTTTTTATTTTTTTATTTTTTTCAAAAAGATTTTTTTTATTTTTTGAAATAAAAAGAATTCCAATACGCTGGAGCAAAGAGTAACACGGATCTTTGCATCTAGTGTGAAATAAAATTATTTTGATTTGTCTGTTTTTAACAATTTAACGTTTATTTATTTTGAAAATTAGGATTCAGATTTTCTAACTTTAAAGCCACATAAAATTAATAAGTGTATCAATTTAAGTCATTATACTGAAATAAGGCAATTTCTTATTCATTCTTTTCTACTATGATCTCAGTCTGAATGCAAATAGCGATGTTTTTCGCGTGTTGTTAACTAGAAAAAAACATCATTAAAAAAAAAGAAAATAGAATTTTTTCTTTTATTCCCTTCCGAAAGTTTTCCAAGACTTTGACACAAAAAAATACTGAACAGCATTTTTATGCAAATTGTACGATTCCTTTACGAACGAAAAAAACTTTCTCAAAGAAGGTGGATTTTGTTTCTACCTTAGGCAAATAAGAAAAAGGGATCAACTTTTTCCACTTCCATTGAGATTTCATTTTTAATTACAAAATTTTAATATAAAAAATTATGTACTTTGTCTAAACAAACTAAATATATTCGTATAAGATTTTATGACGTTTTAAAAATCAGATAATCCAACCATTATTTTCAAAATTTTATTTAAAGTTTGAAAGTAATTATCAAGCAATTCATGATTTAATCATGTTTAACTGCCATTATATATATATATATATATATATATATATATAGGACCTGCACTATACTCGAAAACATTTATTTTATCAATGCAAGGAATTTTTTTTTAAGATAACTCATGTTTCGATCATTCATTTACTAAAGTTCTTATATTCTTTTTATATATTATATATATACAGTACGGAACCCGTTATCCGGAAATCAGAAAACCGGAAAACCAAAAAACCGGAACGAAATTCGATAAATTTTCCAACCATTTTTGAAAAAAAAAATTTTCTTTCCTCATAAGATTTTAGTATTTTTCTTTCTTTTTCGAAAGATGTTTACCTTAGAATCATTTTGGAAATAATCATTAGTGTATTACTTCATCATTTTTTCTTCTTTTTTAGATTATTTCCAAAAAAAAATTTTTTTTT
>NC_092204.1:104500725-104516125 GCF_043381705.1 Parasteatoda tepidariorum | reverse complement strand
AAACTATAAAGCGAGTAGCGAAATCAGATGTACTTACATGAACGGGAAATTTTTCAAGAATGATTTAAAAATATTTTCGCAACAGGATTGCCAGATTACAAAATATGAAAACAAAAGCGCAAATTGAGTGTAAATAGAGGATTTTAAAATGCCGTTCTTACTGCATTGCAGAAGTGATTTGCTATGCTGTGCATTGATTTGTTAGTTACCAAAGATGGCCCCGAAATGGATGTGCGCAAGGTTATATTATACTGGATAATTTAAATAGTTGACTATAAATAATATTAGAAAATAAATATTTATTTAAGAAAAAATATAAAATAGAAATGAGAAACATAAATTTCATGTTTTGTAAATAATTTTAGCCAAGGATTTGCCAGAAATGGATTTGCACATGGAAAAATTGTATAAATTATCAAAGAAAAAAATTTTAGTAGATAATTTTAACACGGATTTGCCCGAAATGGATTTGCACATGGAAAAATTAATACAGAAATTTTTAGTAAATAACTTTACCCACGGATTTGCCCGAAATGGATTTACACATGGAAAGATTATAATAATTAACAAAGAAAAATTATTTTACTAGAAAAGTTTTGCCACGGATTTGACTGAAATGGATTTGCGCATGCAAAAATTTTATAAATTAATAAATAAATTTTTAGTAAATAATTTTACCCACGGATTTGACCGAAATGGATTTGCACGTGGAAAAATTATACAAATTAACAGAGAAAATGTTTATTAAGTATATCCACAAAAATGTACGATTAATCCAATGATTTTATATAAAATTTTATTACTTTAGTTGGGTATCCATTGTTTTTTTTATCAAATTTTGAAAGATTTTATCGATTTGTTTTCTGGATAAATAAATATGACTACAAATTCTTTTAATTCTGTTCATTTCATTAAAAGTGGTATTCAAATAGATGCTCCTAGAAGCATTAGAATTCCAAGTAATTAGTTTAGTAATATTAAAATTAAAATCATTTCTTTTATCGTATAAATCAACAAAGCAGATATTTTCAACTTTTATAATACCCAAATCAAAAGAATTGAGATTAATATTATCATCATGATTACGAAGCAAGATTAATTCCTCAGGGTAAATATCATTTAATGAAATAGTATAATCTTGAAAATTAAGGATAATTGAGTCATCAATGTATCTAAAGACAAATTTAATACTAAGAGTATAATTCTTTTCATGATAATGCAAAAATAAGTTAGCTAAGAGAGATGAATAATTAGATCCTTGTGGTATTCCATTAATTTGAAGAAAAATATCCTTTCCATTGTAAAGATACTTACTAAAAAGACAAAAATTAATCAGAATTTCCCAATAATCAAAATCACAATAAAGGATATTTTTAAAATCATAGTAATAATTCAAAAGGACATCTTTTAGTTTGAGAAAGGGGAATGCTATTGAAAAGATCCTGGAATTCAAAGTCGCAATAGAATTAAGTTTATTATGTTTAATGAAATCTAAAATGGGTTGATTATTAGTGCCAGTAGTTAGAGAAAATGGTGCCAGGTTTAGTTAGATAAGTATTAGATCCACATGTAATAGTTCTAAATTTTACACGAATTTTATGAAATTTAGGACTGATAATTAATATCTTTTATTTTCCGGTTTTTTTAAAAAAAATTCATCCTTTTTTTATTCTTTTCTTTTAATCAGTTGTTTGTTATTTTTTTCATTATTTTTTTCATTCCCCCCCCCCTTTTTGCGTATGTCCATAATTTTTCTTTGTTTTATCTTCATTTTGAACTTTGTACAAATTTGTTTTTTATTCTTTAGTTTGTTTCCTGGTTTCTTTTTTTTATTTTAACAATTTTAATTATTTTTTTGAAATTTGAAATATTTTAAATATTTTTTCGTGATATTTTTTCTTCGTCTATTTTAAAAATGCTTTTCCTTTTTTTTATTTCTTTCCTTTTTTTCTTTGTATTTCTATCTTATAATAAGGGCTCCACAGACTAGTAACTTATGTAGCTAATAAAACTAAATAAATCTTAAATTCTTAATTTTACTTCATAAATTTCTTTTTTCTTTAATTATTTATCGTCTCTTTATTGTGTCACAATTGTATTATAATATTTTTGCCTTAGTTCACTACCACCAAAAAAATTTTTTTATTAACAGCAACGCAATTTTTGAATAGTATATGTTTATGTCTTGATGTAAAATTTATAGCTATCCTGTAAACTTTATGGCTATGTGTGTAAAACCTTATCTCTGAAATCAATATCATGAAACAAGAAGTTATCACCATTTCGTCCAGAATTTTAATTCATTTATTATGTTTATTCGGTTCTCTCTATTTTCTAATTATCTGAAAGTTTAACTTTACCAAAACAGAATTACGTTCGCCCATGTAATTTTAATCAACATCAGGCGACATGTTTGACGCCTGAACTGGCAACTCTCTCTTCTGAGTTCCACTTTAACAGAGAACAACTATTTACTCTTACTGGAGTGATCAAGATAAAATTAATCTAGACTAGACTCCTGAATTTTGTTAATCGTGCATGCTAGATTTTTAAATCTGAAGCTTACAACTCAGATTCTCATGTCTTAGATTCAAAATAGAACTCTTTGATAATTGGAAACTATTTACGTAACAATATATCCACCCAGATTTAGTTATTGATTTTGAGCATGTAACTAATGTAACCAACTGTTTGTTTGCCTGTCGATCCCTGCATTCAAGTATTTATTATATATTTTTTTATTGATCAAGCGGCATTACATCTGCATTTATTACAATTATTCCATTATTATGATAATTAAAACCCTAATTATTCAAGACTTAGAATTCATACTAAATGATTAAAAATGTAATTACTACAATATTTATCTTCATTTCAGTAGTACTGTAACAACAATAAGTTTTATTTTTACAATAAATATTCATTCCATAATTAAATTAACTACAAATTGTGTTATTACAGTAATTAAATTATTCATTGTTGCAATTTTGCGATTGTTTTCCAATATTTATTTAGAATTTGATTTAGGTAGTAAATGCTTCAAATAATAACAATTCTTAAAATAATAACAAATTCAATCATTGTTGTGAATTTCAGTAGTGTAATAATTTACTATTTATTTATAATATTTTTAATTTATTTACAGTGATTACAATATTTACAATTTATTTTCCCTAATATTTATTTTACAAATGTTTAGATTCTGTGCAAGCAAGTTTCCACCGCTGTTCTATTCTAATTTTTTTTTAAAATCTCTTCCTCATTTCAGTCTGTATAGTTTAGCTAATTTGAAACTTCATTTTTCATGTTTATAAATTTTAATTGTATCCTAAAATTTCGAAGCATAAATGTTACAAAAGTAACGCCTGATTGGCCCATATGCAGTTTAAATAAATTATTCCACTCCCATCTTTTAAACAAAAAAACATACTAACGAAACTTAGTAACATTTTATTTTCTGATAATTTTATTAGATAAACTTTCGAGTTTGCGTTTGAAAAGTCTCTCTTTCATTCTATGTTTTGGCATGAGTAATTTTTCCTTTCAGAGAGTATGCATTTTCGATGCGAACCTAATAGAATTTCATTGAAGAAGGGCACTCTCTTCGAACTTACAGTACCTCTGCGAATATTTTATAAAGGTTTTGATTTAGGGCGTGGATGCTCCCCACTGCCGTTGTTTGCCAATAAAAAACTAGGCAGGGAATTGAAGTTGTAATTCAATTTTTAAAGAAAGTTGCTGGATAACAGGAAGAAAAATTTATTTTAGAACCTGAGTGTATGCTCTGTAAAAATAACAATAAGTAGAGATTCTTTGGAAAAGTCTTTTATGGTGCGTTTCTTTGGAAAAGGTGTCAGCCAAACTTTAAATACTTTTTTTTTATCAGTTCCGAAATGTTTAAATTTTTATTTAATGAGTAACAGCACTTATCTCAATTAAGATATATAAAAGCCTTGATGCTTTATATTTGACTATTTGAATGTTAGTTTTCTTTTACGGGTTGAGAAAAATCAATAAATAGGTGCTGATCAACGAAGCTGATAGATTTACCTACACAATTTATACTAATAAAACTATTCCATTTATTTGCTTATTATTTTTTTCCCTTCCACGTATCTTTACGTTGTTAGATTAAGAAAAAAGTGTTTTTAAAAAGTCCATACCATCAAAATAAAGATGAACTATAATCGATATCATTTGGAATAATGCCATTATTCCTGGTAAATAATAATAGAGTCAAAAATTACTACAATTAACAATTTTCTCAGTGCTTATCTCCTTGATTGGAGCATAAGAAACCTATTGCCTCAGTATCTTGGTGGCAATATAAGCATATTTAGCACAGATTATAAAGCACCTATTAACATAAGAAAAGTGATACCCATTTACAATATTAAATGATTATTGGCGTAAATAAGAGAATGGTAATTTTTTGCTGGTCTCACGTACGAATAAATATTTTTCATAAATTTAACTTTTAAACGCAATTTTTTCTATCTGTATAGATTACCGAAATTAATTAACTTATAACAAAAATAACTATTAACGAAACTAACATTTTTAAAATCCTTTTTAGCGAACTATTATCAGTACTTATTTGAAAGGCTGTAAAAAATAGCCCAAACCATTATTGACAGCAGTAATGCTTAACTAAATATAGTATTAAATACTATTAACATTACCGTCATATGCACTGTGGTAATAAAAACCTATTATACCATTGTAAGTATGTGCCTAATATAGGTACTGTGGAAATACGTTTTATACCTACCTCCGACATGGATATGTATTGTAATATCATCATACATTATATCATCATCACACACTAATGTCACTTAATACGTAAAGAACTTTTATTTTAAATTATTTGTTGTATATTTAAGGCTTCATACTTACCATAATCTACAGCTACATCTTTTTCTTTCTTTTTTTTTTTAATTTTTTTTTCCGAGACAGCGTATCCGCTTCTCTCTCTTCACTCTAAGTTTGTATTTTTTAGAAAATTTCAGTGCAAAAAATTCCGGCTGAAATTGCGATATACACTAAGGGTACCAGAGCGTTTTACTTAAGCGTCCATTTCTAACGAAACATATTACGGAACAGGAAATCTGATATACAGTAATTGTTACAGTAATA
The DNA here is from genome assembly GCF_043381705.1 of Parasteatoda tepidariorum. Lineage (NCBI taxonomy): Eukaryota > Metazoa > Arthropoda > Arachnida > Araneae > Theridiidae > Parasteatoda > Parasteatoda tepidariorum. The sequence continues at coordinate 104,510,989 of NC_092204.1, read as the reverse complement.
ACTACAGTAAAATCACTGAATCACTCTCATTAAATAAATATTACTGTACAAATTAAGGTATTTTATTTTACTGTTAAAATAGATTTTACAGATAAGGCATCGATAGTTCCCGTACTTTGTACGTTAAATTGATCTGGTATTGTTAATGTTAAACATACATTCTTTCATGATGACTGAATACGTATTCTGTACTACTCCGTATTATGTAATTTATATTACAATATTTTGTAAACTTTTTTTTGTAAGCCAAAAAAAATCCCCCCCCCCAAAAAAAAACAATTGTTCTTTTCTATGATAAACATTGATTTTACAGAAAAAAACACTGACACGAAGTTTATCAGTACATTTCACTATAGATTACCATTTTTTTTTAGTTTCATTTTAGGTTTATGGGTAGGAAGTTTTTGTACCCCTAACGCTGCTATGTTGTTGGCTGGTATATATCTTTCCATGTATTAACTGACTTTGTACTCTATTCGTACATTGTGTTAAAATATTTACTTTGAAATTGATTCAAATACAAGCCTGATTCGAATCACAAAATAACACCTGTAACTCTCAAACCCCAGTTTGCCGACCAATGGAAACAATTCTGAAAAAAAAAACACTACAAAATTTGAAAACTCTTTAAAAAAAATCTTTAATTTTTAATCCTGAACTGCTCAGTACATAATTTCGCAGATATAATTGAATGCAGCTCTTTCACATTCTGTGTAAATTCCAGACATTGAACAGCCAATCGAGATCAATATTAACATTTTCGGATTGGTACAATGGAGTTTGAAGGAGATTGTAAGCTGCATCATACACTTGTTTCAGAATCACAAGTTCATACGTGAAATAGGATTTGAAAGCTATGCATTTTTTTCAATTTGACATGGATGGTGAATGAATAATTTAATATTGCGTGGAAGACAGTCTATGGTCTTGTGCAAGTCATTGAGTGCGTTGACAATGGATGCTTTTATCCCTAACTGGTGATCAACACCCAGTTCTCGTATTTGCATGAAAGGGGTTCGGAGAACCACCATTCGTTCTTCGATAGGGTTCAATTCTGTCAATAATTTTGGGACTTTTGTGAGGAACGGGCTTCATGCTTGCGTTTGCAAACGGAATCCTTTCGTTTTTCCGTTTGTGTATAACGCTTAAGGTATTCCCGTCTACGTTCTTTAGCTTAGGATTTTTCAGCCTCGGTGAGTTTAGGCATTGGCATCGTTTTTTCTTGCTTCAACTCTAACTTTTGGGCCTGTGTCAATCAGTTTGGGACCCTCCTTAATTGTGATATTCACCTGAATTAGTATTGAAAACGATACAGTTTGAACTGTAGGTTAGAATTTCTGATTCTTAATTAAAACAATAAAAACAAAAATATCTTTCAAATGATGAAGTTCTCCTTTATTCAAAACTCAAAAAGTATTTATGGGATCTCTCTGGTCCCATATCTCAGAAATAAACTCACCAATTTAATGCATAACAAAATTAAAAGTGAAAAAAAGAATTCTGAAGAAATTATCAAACAGCAGCGGTCGCCATAGCAACGCATGCAATGACGACTCCTCCACACTGTTTACTATTACTCTTGAACACAGTTGAAAAGTGTGATGACGTCCAATTAAGATGCGCATGCCATCAAACCCAAAACAAGACCCATTTTGCCAATGGGTAAGAAAAAAGAAACACGAAAACAGTCCTTTAAATATTATAATGAATTTAGTATCACTAATCATGTTCTTACAATGCATACCAAAGTATATTATTAAATTTTGCCTCATTTTTTTTTAATAATCTTTATATCCTTATATCTATTGACAAATTTTATATTCCTCACACATTTTAAATTTCACATGAAATGTAAGATCAAAAAATGCATGGACAAAACTACCAGAATATGGCAAAATTTACCATGCTTCAGGCCTTATGGGAACACCAAAGAGCTCAATAGTTTTTACCAAAACGTTTTGTTAGTGATTTTGGTAAAATTAATTATAAAATATATTTTTATAATATACTAGCTGAAGTCCCGTTCTTCGTACGGGGTGAAAAAAAAACGGATCAATAAATCTGCACTAAATATACAAAAAATCATACAAAAAAATTTATATAAGATAAATACCGACGCAAATAATAAAGTTAGAATGATTCTAATGTTTTTATTTATTATTATTTGTTGTTCTCAGTTGCTTTACATTATTAGATTAAGCAAAGCTGATTTTTAGTAGTTCATCCAATCAAAATAAGGGCTAACTGTATTCAGTATCATCTGGCATCAGTTACTCTAGGCGACTCGCGATATTTAAAATTTGCCACAGTCAAGATACTGTCTCCTGAACATATATATCATAAATCTATCATAAAAGTTTACAGTATTGTAATCAGCATCAAACTAAACTAAACTCAGTGGCGTGACAGCCCATAGAGGGCCAAGGCCTACTGTACCCATCTCAGTTTTCTTGACCTTGGGCTCTGGGGTGCAGGAGCAGATGTTCCGGCCAGCCGAACGCTGAACCTCCAGTGTTTAGTTCCCAAGCATGCTTGGTACTCAGTTATCGACCCACTGAAAGGATGAAAGGCTGAGTCAACCTTGCCCGGCAAGAGGATCGAATCAGGGACCTGTGGTACGACAGCGCGAAGCGCTATCGCTCAGCCACCGGGCGGCACCAAATTTACTCTAAAATACGTTGTCCTTATATAAGAGTATATTTGGAACTTGTTAAAGCTGCACCAATTATCATGCTGTACTGCTCATTACCAAAATTAGTCATCATTAATGTCAACAATAGTATAGGCCGGGCAAGGTTAACGCAGCCTTTCTTACCTTCAGTGGGTCGATAAATGAGTACCAAGCATGCTTGGGAACTAAACACTGGGGGTTCCACGTTCGGCTGACCACCTGACCGGAACATCTGCTCCTGCACCCCAGAGCCCAAGGTCAAAAAAACTGAGATGGGCACAGTAGGACTTGGCCCTCTATGGGCTGTCGCGCCGCTGAGTTTAGTTTTAGTATGGCTACTTTTTATGGTACCTCATAATGAAATAGTTCCATTTCTTCATTAATTTTGTTTTTCAGTACAGAACTTATTTCACAATTTTAAATTATTGAGCTTTATAAAAACACATTTTAAAAGAAAATCGAAAATAAACATGATGGTTTCAAATAACCTTAGGAATATTAATTTGGTGATATAGTTTGCTTATGCCACCAAGATAATGTTAATCCTTCAGATAAAATTGCATAACAAATAAATATAATTAAGCATAACAGAGAGGCGCAAGTAACATCTTTTTTGATCGAATATATTAACAGCAAACATAACTGATATTTTTAAAATACTTGACAACACTGAATCATCTATAACTTATTTTAAAACACTGGCTTCCAACAAGCGAATGAGAAAATTCCAGTTTTTAAATTTCTCTGAATTATTTTAATTATAATTAAAAAATCAACATCCGGCTTCTTAATTTGCTTACAATTTTACTCATTTTAAATCTCGCATTCTTACAGCTGAGGGTATACCCCCAATCCGGTTTACCCAAAATCAGACAGACATACACAGAAGTTCTATATTTTATTATATATATCGATTATTTGCTGCCTTTCTCGATGGATTTGCGTTATTAGATTAATCAAAATACATTTTTAATGTTTCTAGCAAACTAAAGGCTAACTGCATTATTCAATATTATCTGGCATAATGCTGTTTGTCAAGGCAATTTATGATAGTGAATATTTACCACAGTCAAGCTACTTTCGCATGTACTTATATCTTCGAGGAGCCGAAAGAAATTTATTATAAAAATTCACAGTATTGGTGTCATTAATACAATGGCCACTTTTTCCGGTTTGATTAAAATTTCCCGTAACGAATAAGTACATTTTCTCCGTTAATTTAGATTTTTAGTTCATACCTTTTTTTTTTTAGTTTCAATTAGTACCTATTACCCAAAAGTGATTAAGCATCATTGACATTAATATTAGTTTATCGATTTTGAATGTTCTCTTAAACGAATTAGTACCATTTGTTGATTAGTTTTCCTTTTCAGAACATGACATGTTCTTTACTTTAAATTGTAACTATTTGCCAAATATTAATTATCATTGACGTCGATTTAGCTATCGGTGTTTCATTACTTTCTCTTCAACAAATTAAGAGTATTTTTCCCTCGATTTTGCTTTTCAGTTCAAAACTTTTTTTTATTATTTAAATTACTTTTAATTTTAAACTATTTAGTTTCATAAGAACACATTTTAAAAGCATAACTATAAACAAAATAAACGAGTGGATTCAATGAACCTTAAAAATATTAATCAGTTGACGTAGTCTGCTTATGCTAGCTGGATCAGCGTCTTTCAAATAACCCAGCATCTATATTATATAAAACGCTAATGCGTATGTATCAATAAAACCGATGATATTTCTTTTCTCCCGTTGGCAACAGTTTTCATTTTTAATTGATAGGCTTCGGCGTGCAAGCGCACGTAGTGAGCATCATATGGCTAATCTATATTATATAAAACGCTAATACGTTTTAATTCATAGGCTTCGGCGCGCAAGAGCACGTAGTGAGCATCATATGTCTATTCGGGTGAATTCTCACCGAATTATTAAAAAACTTCTCACAAAATTATCTTCATCGAAGCCGATGCTTTACATCCGGCGTTCAGTACTATTTCATATTGTTTTACAACACATGGTTTTAGCCCTCTGGTGGGAAAGACTTTAAAACAAAACTTACAACAGTTACTTTTCTCAACAACTGAAATTTAGAATAGTGTGATTAAGAAAAATATGTGAACTGTTTGCAATTTCAAATTAATATTGAAATGCACAAATTTAGAATTTTCTACAGTGAAAAGTTTTCGGAACTTCAGTGTTCAAAAAAGTATACAAAAGCTAGACGCTAAGAACGTATCCAATGAGCGAGCAAAGCGAGCATCGGATTGCTTCGCAATCCGAAATGAACTGCGAAAGCAGTTCCGGGGGTTGGCGAGTGCCAGCGAGCAGGGGGCGAAGCCTCCTTGCAACAAATAAAAAAACAATTAATTATTGCAGAGCGAGCATTAAATAAAACATTTTAATTAGAGCTATAAGCTAACAAACACCACTGGTGTTGTTTTTAAAATACTTGACAAAACTGAATTGTATATGGCTTATTTTGAAACAATGACTTCCGCTAAGCCAATGAGAAAATTCTGAATTTAAAAATCTGATTAAAATTTGAAAATCCGGCTTCTTAAAAATTTTGCAATTGTACTCATTCCGCCTCATGCTGAATTTTGTATTCTCAGAGTCTGCCGTTTACCCGAAATCCGGTATACACACACACATGCACAAATTCTTCATTTTATTACATGTAAAGATGGTAAAATTTGGTAATTTCATTGTAATACCTTAGAGATTTGTTATATAATTATATTATTTCATCACTTCATCACATCTTTCATTTTATAATAAATAACTGCCGCATTTGTATTAACCTAAATTACTATTCTTTCATAATTGTATTTTATAAGAGAAAAAAAAGAAAAGTAATTTCGTAAGTATTTGTTTTTTTATTTGAGATTTTTTTTCTCGATGCTTCAATGCTTCTTGATTAACCATTACAGATGTTCCTTCTATTAAGGCAGAAAATCTCTGTAGATTTTTTACGTGAAATAAATAAGTTTTGTTTTTTTTGCTTCCTTTTTTTTTTTTGGCACTAAAATAACGTGACTTAAGTGTAACAACTAAAGCTAACGAGTTTTTTCCCTGCGCGAATTGTTATTTTTTTTTCTTTTTACATTCATATTATTTTTATTCTAAACACTTTTTTTCGGTACTTTTTAATCTTGCTTACTAAAACAGATGGCCATTTCTCAGTAATTGTGTTTAGCCTAAAATCCTTTTATTTCATGAGAAATATATTCGGATATATAACGCTGGTCTAGTTCTCAAAAAAATATACACAAATCACCATTTTAACATTTTTTGCTAGTTTTAAATACTTTTTCAATTATTATTTATTATTTATTCATTTTAATTTTTAAAAAAAAACTAAATGCATTTATGATAGCTGTAAATAAAACTTAACGAATCAGGCTATCTTGAATGAATTTAAAATAATCTATTTTAAACAGAATAAAAAAAAAACAAGTTAACGAGTTTTTTCTTTACGAAAACAGTTTTTTTCAAACATTCGTATTGTTTTAATTTCGAACAATTTTTTGGAATGTTTTTAAATCACTCAATAAAGCAGATGTCCGTTTTTTACGTACCATACTCATCATTAAATATTTTTTTCATCCTGAAAAATATTTTAGGATAAATGGCACTGCTCTAATTCACTCAAAATACTAAAATCACTAATTTTAACTTTCTATTTTGCTTTTAGTCCGATTTTCACTGGTTTTATTAATTTATTTAACTATTATTTGTTTCATTAAATTACAAAATATGTTCGAATCAATGTATTTCATTAAAAAAAATGCATTGCTCAAAAGATTAGAGGAGCACATGGCTGTAACGAAATTACAGAAATATTTCTCCTGATAACTGAAGTAAAACAAAACATCCATAGACTAAATTTTAGCAGAACAAGGAGTAATGAAATTTTATTTGCAAATGAGCGTTCCTGAAGTTGAAAACCAGAAAAAGATAATAAGTGCAGAAGTCTGTATTTCGCAGGAGCTGCTGTCTTTCGTTGCCTCGTTATTAAAACTTAGCCTTTTGTTATAAGAAATGGTTACTCAAAAATGTTACAACAACGTGATCTATCAGAATCCATGACTTGGTGTATTATCGGAACGGAATGTTAGAGTGACAAGAAGTGTCATTTCTAAATACTGAAATCGATTCCAAGATGTAGTGCATGTTCGACGTCGTCCAGGACAAGGTCGTCCACTCGCTACCGCAACAAATAATGACCGATACATCCATTTAACTGATCATCATGACCAAACAGCCAATGACACGTTAATTCAAAGACTGTTTCTTTTGGCAATGGGACGAAGGATCTTAAGCCAGACAATCCAAAATAGGTTTCATGAAGGTGGTCTTTAAAGACGTATGTCAATGGTGTGTATTCTGTTGACATCCAGACTCCAAAGAAAGTGGGATGTTGAACGCCGAGATCAGATGCCACGTGTTTGAAGTCGAGCGATGTTTAAGGATGAAACCCGATTCAGTTTAGAGTGTGACACCGGACTTGCTTTTGTATGGCGAGAAAGAGGCACTCGAAATAATCTTATATTCGTTCATGAAATATCACACTGCAGACGAGGTGGTTTGATGTTATGGGCTGGAATCAGCCTAGGTAAATGCACTGATCTGCATATCATTCAAAATGGAAATTTGACTGTTCAAAGATATGCAGGCAAGAGACCCCATGAGATTTACACTTCAGCTGTCGGTGATTCCTTTCTTTTAATGCTGGATGATTCTAGACCTGGCTTGTGGTGAAATTTCATGAAGTTGAAACAATACAGCATATAGAGTAGCCAGCATGCTACCCTGATCCTGATCCAATCGGGTACGCTTGAAATGCACTCGGATGACGCGTTGCTATCCAAGGCTGTTTGGCATGCACTTGATCCCACTTCGTCAAGAGTGGGATATTATTTCCCAAAATCTTACTGATAATCTCGTCGAATCCTTGCAAATTAGGTTGTGCGGCTGTCTTACTTAGAGATCAAACAGCATATTAAACATCCTGTATCATTTCCATACAATGAGCAATTTGTTATTTACATGTCTTAAAATTGTTACATTGAAACATCATTTCACGTTTTTTATTCCATTCCAAATAATTAAAGTTCTCATAAAATTGTATTATGCTTCTTTTTCTGTCTTGAGTTGTGCTACAACTGTATTTTTCATTTTATGCCCAAGCATGACTATCATGCAAGGATTTTATCACATTTTTGCTTGCTTTTCTAATTTTTTAGCTGGGTATTTAACTGCAGTCGCTGTAATTTCGAATGAAACTTGACGAAACTTGACTAAGAAAAAAATAATTACTTAAAAATATGATTTGCTGATTTTATTTGATTTTATAACTGGCGTTAAACAGCCGATCCAACTCTGGGTTTATGGCTATCAATATTCAACAGCGTAGCCTTGTAATTTTGACCCTAATCCAGCAGACAAGGGATCACCTGGATCAAGCATTTGGACAAACTGAGGGAATTTTTTGATAGAAATAAACCTCATTTGTGTGTCAAATAGGGAGGAAAACACCGAAAACCTCCCATTAGCTTAATGGCAAGGGGACATATGATTCATCTACCACTGAGGATATTTTACGTCAGCATTGTAGTTGATGCGTGCCAAGAGCAAAATTCGTATAGATCATCCAAAGCTGGGATTCATACCTGGATTACCTGAACTAACGCTCTTTAAACTGAGCCACCATGATTTCTTATTTATTGATTGATACATTATAAATTGAAGCTGTAATAGCAAACAATGGTTAAGGCTATTCCATCACGTCGGTATGAGAGGCTTTCTTTCTTCGGGGAAAGCTAAAAGCTCACCTTGTTTGTCATAAGCACCAGCAAAGGCACCAGCTGGTCTGAACAGTAAAGGTAGCAAGTGCGTAATGCTGACCACATTTATACAACCATGCCATTGTTCATGAATTATATATCTTTTATCTTCATGGCAATCTTTGCCCCCAATGGGCAATTTCAAGAATTGCATGAATAAAGAATTAAAGGATCAGTGTACAGAATTAAGCATCAGTGTACAAAATCATAACTATCAAATCAAAGATATCCATATTTACAGTATTCACATAAAAAATATAGATTTTTTTTAAATTTAGAACAATTTAATGTTTTAGATTATATTTTCATATATAATAACGAGAGAAAAAAATTTCGAATTTATTTTTTAAAAAATCCACTTTATAAGCTGTTAAAATATTCATGCTCAAATTATGCTAAAAAGTACTGGCACTCAGAGAGCCGATACTTCTTATCGTAAAATCCATTTTCACTAGAACATGTTAGGGAAAAAATCTGATACATCGTAATTTTTACAGAAATAATGATGCAAATTCTCTGAATAACTCAAATTAAATAAGAATAAGAGTTAAATTAAATAAGAATAACAAAACTTACGGTATATAATTTTACGGTATAAATCGATTTTACAAATGATGCACCAAAAGTGCTAATACTTTATATCGTAATTTGATCCGGAATTTTTTACTGTGAGTACAAAATAATAAGTTCATACATTCGCCTTTCTCTAAATAATCAAGCAGCAAACTTATTCATTTTTTTAAACACAAATAAAGGTAAATGAATGTTTACGTTAATTCCCATCTTTAAACAATGAATTTAGATACATCGTGTCCTATTCAAACAATTAAAAAAAATGCTTTTAACCAAATTAAATTATCCAAAGATTTAAGTGGAATATTTATATATTAGCAAAGAATAATAATATTCTTCGTAAAAAAATTTAAATTTTATTTACTTTGCAATTTATAAATTAGCTTTAATTTGGAAATATTTAGATTATTAATTAAGGAAATCCTTTGTTTTAAAAACTTTAAAGGATTTTCTATTTTATTTTCTAGTTTAAATCGTTAATTCTTATAAAAAAAATTTTTATCCTTTGTTGCTACGTGCATTTCATCATTTTTAAATAAAAATGTAAGACAAACCTACTTCGACGAAATGATAATGTTTTAAATAAAGCAGTAAATCTTTTTTTTTTAAACTTCAAGTAATAAAGGATTTAAAACATGACTCCTTCGAAAAATTTCATTTATTTATCATCAAAAGCTAGTTTTTTTTTTCTTTTTTTAACAAAAATCAAATTAACGTATGATAATGATTCATTTTTAAATTGCCTTATAGGCATTTTTATTTAATTACATTTGTTTAAAGTATAAATAGTGCATAACAATAAAGAACTTTCAATTATAAGATGATTGAACTGAGTTTATCCATATTTTAAAAATAAATAGTATTATAAAATTCATTTCATACAGGGCCGGATTAACCTATAGGCACACTAGGCACGTGCCTAGGGCCTACGAAATTCAGGGGCCTACGAAAAACTTGGGAGAAAAAAATTTTTAAAAAAAAATCAAATGTAGTGGAATCAGAAAAACAGTTTTGTTTTTCTGATTCCACTGCGTTTAATTTTTTTTTTTCTTTTCACGATAAATTTCGCACTCGATAAATTCTTTTTATTCATAAATTTTATCATTAGGTTTTTTTTTTTTTTTTTTTTTTTTTTTTTTTTTTTTTTTTTTTTTTTTTTTTTTTTTT
>NC_092204.1:104327202-104499534 GCF_043381705.1 Parasteatoda tepidariorum | reverse complement strand
TTTTTTTTGCTTTTTCAATATTGTTCATCAACACGACCAAAATAGAAAATGTCAGGAAAACGACCTCCATCCCCACAGATACAAACATAAAGAAAAATATAACTGACCTATTTTCCCAAGTCTCGACCCAAGTCTTCGCCACACTAATTTCCCACACCTGAAATAAAATGAATTGGTCCATTTTTATGGTTGCCGTACTACAAAGGCGTTTTTCCCAAACTCGTCTCAGGAAAATCGCATTGAAATAATGTTCATTCGTTTTGTCTACTTCTTTTTCGACTCATGGTTTCTATGTTCATATTTTTTGTATACAGCGTTTACTTCTTTATTATTTTTAAATACTTCCTTTGCTTACACTAAAATGAGTGGATCAAGCGAAAGACAACGCATCTGTAATTTTAATTCCGAATGGGAGGAATCATATTGCTTCGTCAATTCAAAAGATAAATGTGTTTGCTTGTTATGTGGAAATAGTGCTGCGGTGACGAAAAAACATAATGTTGAACGTCATTTCCAAACAGTTCATTCTACTTTTAATGCGAGCTATCCACTTAAATTTGCAATTCGATAAAAGAAAATAAAACAGTTTAAAATCAAATTTTTCAGTTCTCAACAGTCACTTTTCAGAGGTACTAAGATAAAATCTAAAAATGCGACGATTGCTTTTTGAAAATTTCTCATATGATGGCAGAAAAAGTCCTTCCAGGATGGTGAGTTGTTGAAAGAAACATTTCTTTGTGATGATGATTGCTTATTTGAGGGATTTTCCAACAAACGTGAGATCATGTCAGCAATACGAGACTTACAGTTATTAGATGATAATGTTACAAGAAGAATAGGAGCCATTTCAAATGATGTGCAAACGCAGTTGAAGAGTGATTTGGAAATATTTGAATGGTTCTCACTACAATTTGACGAGTCTACAGACATAGCAGACACGGCACAGTTAACAGTTATGGTGAGAATGGTATTTATTGATTTTACAGTAAAAGAAGAGGTGCTAAAAATATTTTCCATGAAAGGACGGACAACAGGTGAGGATATTTATAACATATGCAAATTTGATAAATATGCCCCTCCAGGAACTGTTCGCAATAACCACTGATGAGGCACCAACAATGGTGGGAAACGTGAATGGTTTTATTGCTCTCTGTACAAAAGATGGGTCATTTCCAGATTTTATGTCGTATCACTGCATTATCCACTAAGAAGTTTTTTGCAGTAAAGTACTACCATTTGGACCCGTAATGAAAATTATTACCAAAATAGTCAACTTAATTCGAGCAGCTCCTTTGCAACATCGACTTTTCAAGACCCTGTTACAAAATCCTGATGATGCTGGCCTCATTTTCCATACTGAAGTACGCCTGCTCAGTAAAGGCAAAGTACTTATTAGATTTAAACATTTCATTGAAGAAATAAAAAATTATCTTGCAGCCAAAAATCAAATATTTTTAGAATTAAGCGATCCTCTTTGGCTAGCAGATTTGTCTTTCGTAACAGACAAAACCTTTATAATTTAAACTTGCAGCTGCAGGGAAAGGACAAACATATAGCAAGAATGATAAGGGTTATAAACTCGTTCAGAGCTAAGCTAGTTTTCACACACATCACATATCACATTTGAAAATGAAGTATCTTGTGCATTTTCCAAACATGAGATAAATGATAAACGAAAGTGACATTGACTTATCAACATTTATCATCAACCTCCAATTGCTTCAAGATCAATTTGAAAATCGCTTTCAGCAATTTAATATCATCGAGCCTATGGTCACCTTTTTGTAAATCCTTTTACCGACCAAATAAACGTAACCGAAATAGCAACATAGATTTCAGAATTTCTTCAAGTAAGGAGAGAAGAAGTGGAGATAGAAATTTTGGATCTTCAGAATGACATTATCCTCAAAACTATTATATCAGATGAGAAATTCTGGAATATAGTAGACAGAAATAAATTTCCATTCTTAAAAAGAGCAGCATATAAAATAAAGTCGTTTTTTAGTTCCGCATACTTATGTGAATCATTGTTTTCGACAATGAATATTCTAAAATCAAAATATAGATCACGACTTAGAGATGAACACCTTGACGATTGCTTGCGAGCAGGAATTTCATCCTAATCTCCTAATTATGAAACGCTGGCCAGTGAAATGCAATGCCAAAGATCACATTGACTTTATTTTATACATTTTATAAATAATTTTTATCTTTCGTATGTTTTGCAGCATTTAGTAATCATTTATTTTACACAAGAATACTAATACTAATTATGTACATACGTTACATTAATTTTTTAATTAAATTTTTTGTGCATTATATGTAGTGTGTATTATGTCTACCAACTATAAACCTATAGTTGGTAGTACCTATGTCTACCAACTATAGATTTATCTTGAAAAATAAATGGTGCTCACCATTCGACCAATATTCTTGTATAAGGTACAAAAGGGTTGGGCACTACACCATAACGAAGAAGGATAGTTTTTGGTGTAGCACCTAGAATGATCTTCTACACTACCACCATTATTGTATGAAATAACACTAAAAATACAGTAACATGTGATACACATACGAATTAGAAAGGTTATTTTTACGATACATTTTAAAGCAAGAATCATAAATGTAAGATTCAAATCTACATTATTTCTCAAAATAAAATTTATTTGCTAATCAAACATACAAACAAGCACACCGACATAGACATAAATATGAATTTAAACAAAATTAATTTGAATAAAAGTTAATTATTATAAAATTAGTTGATACAATTAACAGATTTATGTAAATCTAAGCAAAGTCTTATGTAAATCTTTATGTAAACTAAAAACGTACATGCATCTTAGAACTATTTATTACAGCAGTTTATCAACAAGAAGATTAAAATTACTTGGAAAATAATCAACGACAATCAATATTTTTTATCAATTAGGAAAAAGGTTTGAAACAATACATGGTATTAAAAAGTGCTATGATGAGTTTGTCAATTAAATAATATAAGAAGTATATTTCATGTGAGAAAAACGCCATGTCGGCTGTCAGATCATCAATTTCTTGAAATTTTACAATTATTAGCTTTTAAACTTCTGATAAGGGTCCAAAAACATTTGTTATAAGTTTAAAACACTCCATACCATTATTTTACACGAAAATTTAGTAAAATAGTGTTTGCGGAGCTCTGAAAAACATATTCTTCACCAATGAGCTGCAGGTTGGTGTGAACTTTATCAATTATTGGTGTTGAAATATGACTACACATTTTGAAGTGTATAAGAGTTTCATTAAAGTAATTGATCGAACTTATATTAAAGTAAGCATTCGCCCAAATTTTAGAGTTTCTTAACATCGAATTCTGATAAGTATTACAAAACTGTTTTTACATGATACATGCATATTTTTACGACGACCTTTTGTTTTGATTTTATTTTATTTTATAACCGTCGTTGAATAGCCGACACAATTTTTGGGGGGCTTACAACTACTAATGTTCAGTTCAGTAGCCTTGTCATTTTTAACGCAATCCAGAAGACGAGGGAACTCCTGGATCAAGTATTGGGAGAAATTTGTCTTCGTGAAAGACTTTTTGATGGAACTAACCAGCATTTACTTTACATGGAGAGAGAAACTATGAAAACCTCCCATGGTTAGCCTGACGGCAAGGAGACTCTAACCCACGATCCGTCTACCACTGAGAATATTTTATGTCAGCACTGTGGTCGGTGCAAGTTGGTTATGGAATTCGTATTGACCAGCCATCGCTGGTTCTCTATCAATTGAGCCATCATGGCTCTTTTGTTATGATTGGTGTACAACAGCATGGAAGACTTCCATTAAATAGTGCCAACTTGTATGCAAATGCAAACAATGTAAAAGCTTTATTCAAAGTTCGCCAACACCGGTGTTTTCAGAAGTGAAAATTATTCGCGATTTTCAATGAGTGAGTATTTAGTGTAAGCTGATTTCATTTTAGGTTCTTTAATTTAAATGCGACAGTTTAAATTGTATGTGAAAGCGTGAGTTGGTGTTTACAAGAAATAAAGTGTAACTTCACACACTTTTTTTAAAAAAGTTTTTCAACATCATATTCGAAGTAATAATTCAACACAGTTTTTGCAGTGTATAATTATTATTATTTTTTTTCGGTATAACAATTACACAGAAATAGATTGCGCCTGCGGTACATTTTACATTTAGATTTAATACCATTAAGAAAGCAACCGACAATAGAATTAATAATTGATGAAAACAACGATTTTAATAAATGTCTTAATAAATATTGCAAAATATAATTTCTTTCTATGGTGAGTAATGCATCCTTCAATTTAAAGTTGATTCTAATTTGATAAACAGAACTCTGCAAATAAAAAACATTGAGGTTCCGAATAGAATATATATATATATATATATATATATTATTATTATTANTTATTACTATTATTATTATTATTATTATTATTATTGTTATTATTATTATTATTCCCACCACTACATATAAATGTTTGAAGAGTTCAGGTCAAACGACAAATTTCCTCATGTGAGGCTTTGTAAACGTTGGCGAAAGCATCTAAATTTCTGCAAGTTTTAGTTTCAATGCTGTACCATTTTACAAAGTTTTTTGCAGACAGCGGAGCTGTTGTTGCAAAAATGTGGTTCAGCTTATCACCATATTAAATTTGCAGCAAATTTCATGGAGATTAAAATACAACGTGGTTTTGGTTCTAACTTACTATTCAATTCTAACATAGTACTTATTTAGTTCCGACTGCATAAAAAGCAAATATATGAAAAATTGGGAGAGAGAAACAAGTTTGCTTGCCAAAAAACATTATCTGTTAACTAAATTCTAATGTATTTAAAATATTATATTTGCATTTTATATGTTTATTTATCACACATTTGAAATGAATTATTATTTTTTTTAGTTTATTAGAATGGTGAATGGTCTGTATGCTGATAAAAAAATACTGAAAAATACTTTCGCTTAGATTCCTTCTGAAACTGTTTTTCATTTAGCAATATCGATTATTTAAAAAAAAATTAAATNTTTTTTTTAGTTTATTAGAATGGTGAATGGTCTGCATGCTGATAAAAAAAATACTGAAAAATACTTTCGCTTAGATTCCTTCTGAAACTGTTTTTCATTTAGCAATATCGATTATTTAAAAAAAAAATTAAATATCGAAGCATAGAATACTGATCCGTCGGAAATATCTGTCAGTTTTCAAAATAAATTTATTTGCATGCGAAGAGTATTCTTCTTTTTCTTTGCTCACAAACAAAAGTAAAACTATTGCCACAAAAAAGGTAAAAATTATATTTTCCTACTTTTACTTCCTTTCTTAACCAAATTTCTCTATGACTTTATCTGAAGAATGCAAACCACATTTTTGTTCAGGAGGTAAACTTTGTTTACTAACAAAGGAAATTTTTTTTCGCTTCGCTTGTTTTTGCTAGAAGCTTTTTTTTTTATATTCTTTCAAGAAATAAAATGAAAGAAGGTAGTTCCGTTTTGTCAAATATTTTTTTTGTAAAGTTATTATCTTCAAAAAGTAGTTATTAAATGTAGTGTTAACTTCTTTTTATAATAATATTTATCAAAAAAGTCTCATACGGTAAATATACATTTCAGTATTGCAACTTTGTTTAAAGTAAAATTTCATACCTTTAATTAAAAAAAAAGAAAAAGGAATGAGCTTATGTGCATCACGATGTATTTTACGTTTTCACTTAAAATTAGTTTTACAACTATTTTGAATTATTTTCTATTCGTTGCAATTATTTTTTACTCGCAGCTCAGTGCTCAAAATAAAAAACGGACCACCATGAATAACTTTTAATGTAATGATTAAATCTTGAAGTTCTAGGCCGAAATCTTAATGATTTGAGGGGGTTACCTAATATATGCTAATTAATTAGTAGAAGCGATATATTAACCCTTTAACAAGACGTTTATATCTAGAACCAATATATTAAAATAGATTTTGGATTGAACTTGAGTAAGGGAAAAAAATTAATTTCGCTTATTCGGTCAAATTAATTTGAATTTTAATATGATTTTTTTGGTGATAGTTGTACCATCACTCATTGGCTACTTACTTACAGATTTTTATTTCTTGTAAAGTATAAAATAAATTTCAGCTAAATTTTGGAAAAAAATGGTGGAATCCATAAGGAGACATCAAAAGCAGTGCACATATCGTGTTCTCTTTTGATATCTTTTAGTAAAATACGAATGGCAGCTTCTGTAAATATTCCTTAAAATTGTCGTTTGGTTACAAAATTTCTTCCAGGGTTTTTCATCTGATATGATTTTATTAACATATAGCAGCACAAATTGAAAGTAATAAAATAGTTCACCGTGAATATTTATAAATTGCTGATATTGGTGGTAAGTTTACTTACTACTACCTTAGAAATGGTTAAGCTACAAAATGAGTCACAAAAACGTACTTTTTCTATGTAAGCACACCTTTTTCTCGATGCATTCCAATTTTTGACCCCTGAGATATAGGTGGTAGCCGTAATCTGTCAAATAAAATGGTCACCATAGTTTAAGCAGGAGAGGAGTTGAAAATTTGCCCCCCCCTCAATGTTGACTTTGTTTTTTGCGTATTACACCAAGAACTTTTCAAGCGAATTGAAAAAGTTTCGCACTCAATTATAATATTCGTTTATTCAAAGATAATTTATGCAAAATAGAACTTTTAATAACTATTCTTTTATTCGTTTATTTTTTATTCCTTCATTTATTGTTAGTCAAAAAAAATTTGATTGATTGATTTGTTCATTTTCGTCGCGCTAGAGCTGCACAATGGGCTATTGGCGACGGTCTGAGAAACATCCCTGAGGATGATCCGAAGACATGCCATCGCAATTTTGATCCTCTGCAGAGGGGATGGCATCTCCGCTTCGGTAGCCCGACGACCAAAAAAAATTTGAACTGTAGGATATATCATTTTTTACATCTTTTTTACAAAATTAATTTTGCATGATAAAATACAAAATTTAAGTAAGATGAGTAGTAATAGTTTCTGATAAATTGAATTTTAAAGAAGACGTATTTTTATAATTCTATTTCACAGAAACTATTCGATCGACCTCGCTCAAATTTTGTATCTTTCCATGTAAAAATACTTTATTTAAAATAATGTAAAAAATTACCCATCTTACAATTCAAAATTTTTTCGACTATTATTAAATAAAATAATCAGAAATAAAAAATAGTTATTGAAAGCTTTTTTTGCATAAAGTTATTTTGGGGTAAGCAAAATCTTACAATAGCATGCTAAAATATTTAAATTTGCTCAAAAAGTTCTTGAGGTATGGCGAAACTTGCAAAAAAAATTAGCGTTGAGGGTTCCAAATTTTGAACCACTCTCTTGACCAAACTATAGTGGCATTATTTCTCAGATTGTAACTACCTCCATATTTTGGAGATCAGAATCCGTCGAAAAACACGTATGTTTATTTAGAGAAAAAATGCCTTTGTGTCTTATTTCGTAACTCAAAATATCGTTCGCATTAATTACTAAGCATGTTTGAAGTCACCTTCTAAAACCATTAAGACTAAGTCCTATAAGACGAAGATCCGATAATTAGGTCAAAAGTTAATCAGGGATGTCCGTATTTCTATTTCACGCGCTGCACACCAAAGATACCTCAAAATTCGTTGGAATATTTATTTAATTAGAGTGATTTCGGGATTTTACTATAATTATTACTGTAAAAACTACGGTTCATCAGATTTTTTGTTCCGTAACATGTCCCGGTTGAAATGGTTTTTACAGTGAAAAATACCGTCAACCTGAGTACCGGTATTTATACCGTAATTTGACTCAGAATTTTTTTGCAGAGTGGAACGAAAGCTAAGGTATCAGAATTTTTTCTTATGTAGATACAGCAGAAAGTACATTCTGATTTGAAGTGTTTATATAACTGCTCAACTTTGAATCAATTTTTCCAACTTAGTTATGAAGAGTATTCACGGTTTAGAAAATATAGCTTCAACTGTAAATCATAAGACTTATTTGAAACAATAATTTTACACTCTAAAAACAAATCTTATAATGATATAAATCTCGATTCTGGCAGAAAAAAATTAAATTTTCTGTAAGCTAAAGAAACAATTGACATATGCTTTCCGTAACAAAAAATACGCAAACTCTTTGCACATAGCAGATTTCATTAAGGCAGACTACGGTAAATTTTCCGAACAGAGCAAGAATATTCTGTCTATTGATCAAATTTCACTCTACCTTGCAAAAAGTTTTAGTACATATGTAACTTTTTTTCTGTTTGATTCTAAACGAAATAATTTATAATCAAATGCATTACAAGCTTTTTTTTTCCTTGTGTAATCGGATTTTTCTATTGCTCTGCAAACTTTAGTACTTTACACAAAAAAAACTCTCTGAAAAAAAAGTGCTTAAAATAACAATTTGCATTTACCGGAAATTGAGGTAACTTGCATATTTTCTTTCTTTCGTTCCTCTACTTAGTATAATGTGTAAAATTGAAGAGCTGTCATAGTCGTTATTGCTTATCTCCATACAATTTAAACAAATTAAACTAAAGTAATGATTCTCAAAGAAAACCAGAAGAACAAGTTTCAAGGGCTAGAAAACTCGAGAAACATCTCTCAAGGACTGATAAATTTGAGAATAATCTCTCAAGGACAGAGAAACATGCAAAACATCTCTCAACGACAGAACTTGAGAAACATCTCTTGAGGGATATTTGAAGAACTTGTCTCAAGGACTGGGAAACTCGAAAAACATTTCTCAAGAACTGATAAACTTGAGAATAAGCTCTCAAGGTCTTACAGTAATGTTGTAATGATACAATTAATATGCAGTTATATTCCGCTCAAAAATCCTGCAGTAAATATTTAGTAGTATTAACACTGCAATTAGATTATTTTAAGCATTTCACTGGGTTGTAATGGGTGGTGTCACCT
Source organism: Parasteatoda tepidariorum (assembly GCF_043381705.1). Classification (NCBI taxonomy): domain Eukaryota; kingdom Metazoa; phylum Arthropoda; class Arachnida; order Araneae; family Theridiidae; genus Parasteatoda; species Parasteatoda tepidariorum. The sequence continues at coordinate 104,490,578 of NC_092204.1, read as the reverse complement.
ATCATATGAGAAGAGAAATACTTCACTTTTTGAGTTAAGCAGCTATGTGGTGCTGCTATCTATACCGGAATGAGAGTTTCGTTTTTTAATAATCTAGGGACACCAATTGGGAAGTACTGAAAACTATTCAAGTGTTGAAGGAATGTAAGAACGGTGGGGTTCAAACTGCTGTTGAGAGATGAGATGGAAAGATAAGCCCTCTCGACTACAGTATGAACGCAGCTGCAAATAACTAAGTGTTTTTATAAGTTAAGCCTAGTTCGCAAGAGTATAATTCTGGTTGTTTAATTGTGCACGATCAACGATTTTTCAGTAAACGTCAATAAACGGTTTTTCTTACAGTTAAGAGTTTAAAAACCGTATTTTACAGTTGTTTGACTATTTTGGTTAAATAGGGTAAAATAATAACTAAATAAATTGTTTTTCAATCGCTTTTCTGAGGAATTTCTAGCAATACTGACTTGACGAACGACTGAATAAACTCTATCACATTGTTCGTCTTAGCTTCTTGTTTTGTCATTCTTTTTCATGTTTTAAGAACGAATTTTGAAATTTAACAGTTCTATAAATCTTATACTTCAATGTTCGACTGAAAATAAATACTATAAACCATATTTTGCAAACAAAGTTATTTATATTATGAATTATTTCAATTTGCTTAAGACAAATTTCAAAAGCATGCTTAAATTTATAAATTTATTAAATGGAGTTTATCATTGAAACTAAAATATTTAGGATTAAATATCCATTTCCAAATTCAATTAGGTAAACTCCTTTAATATGAAATCCAAACTAATAAATTTAATTTTTTTTAGAAAAAATGACGTCTAATTTTGGTTTTGAAATGGCTCTAGTTTAGTATAAATTCTAATTTTAAAAAAATCGTCAATTCACATTTTACAGTATTATTGTCTTTCCAAGAACTATGTTCAAGTAATTTTTTAAATCAAAATAAACAAGTTAATTAAAAATAGCCTTTGCTTATAAAATTACTAAAATAAAGAAATATTTAAATAGCTAATTTTACGCAGATTTTATTATTAAGTAAGTTGTGTACAAACATTACTTAAAATTTTTCGATGCTTGAAAATTATAAGTAATTACTATTATGTCAAATATATATTTTACGTTTTTTTCTTTATTAATGCAGGTAATGCATGGTTTCTCTGTCCTATATACTCATAAGCCTTATCAAACTCTAGGAAAATATTAATCAGATAATAATCAAGAGAAAAACAAAAACGGTATAAAGAGTAGAAAAATTATTAACGAAGGAAACGAGTGTGAAGATATCAAAATATGTTTGATTGCCGGAAGACTCTCTCACTCTAATCACAATACAAAGTAGCTGAAGTGTTTGGCAGATTCATCAGAAAATATTGCTCTGAAACAATGACTATGATTAATACGAATTCACTGCAATATAGTCACAAATTTAAAGTTTATTTGCTTGTTTTTTATAATTTATAATTTTAAATTGACTTAACATAACTAAAGTCAGTTTGTAAATAATAGATTAAAAAAAATTGAAATGAATAGCTGAAAAATTATTTCGCATTGGCTGCAAAATATCTGAAGCACTACAGAAAATCTTCAGTTGACTGTAGAATGACTTGAAAATACTTGGATTCCATCGAAAATTGCAGTTTATTTTTGGCTGGATTACAAAACCGTCTTGACATAAATCAATACAAGTTCAATATCTCTTATAACTGAGAGTCAAATTCTCTACAAAATGGAGGACTTATAACAAAAGAAACGCGCTCAACATAATATAATTAATCTTCAAGAGTTTAAAAGAACCTTGTCTCGCAAGGAGTCAATATGTCGTTGATTTAATACATTAGAAGAATTACTGCCAGACAGATATTCAATGGTATAGGTCATTTCAGATCAAAAACACAATTTTTCACTCTTTTCATTATCTTGTATAGTGACAAGCTTGATATATAACAATAAAAGGAGATTTTTTTTTCAAAATAAGAAAAGAATTATTTCTTTGCGCTTCTTACTTCTGTTGATACAATTTATCAGAAAAATATTTTGGTTTACTGTGGTAAATACCAACTATCACAATTTTTTCTTCATATTTTGAAAATAAATTCGCTACTGAGTAGAATTTTAATAAGATTAGAATATTTTTTATGAAAGTAAGCTCTGAATATTTTTTAATATTGTATATGTTATCATCAATGCATAAGTGCGAAAAAAATGTAGCTTATATTTTACATGTTACCGCCAATTTATGAAATTCGGCGCTGTATAGGATGTCTAAAATGGAGCAGCAAAATGTTATTTCCCGATCACACTTTGTCTATAGCTATTCAAAAAAATGACAAAATAAGTTAGAGAGAATTTTTCTTTTATTGTACACTTATAGGCCAAAGGCACTGTATAGGATGCCTAAAATCACCCCAAAAAGTAAGAAATGATATATTATGTAACGTTTTTTTTTTTTCAAATATAATATTTTGCATATTGCTGATCTATTCTATAGAGTGAAAAATATACAAATAAAAACGAATTAAATTTTAATAATATTGATTTTTTTATGTAACATTATGCAAAAAGATTATTTATTATATAATATATGTTTATTTACTATTATATTGTCAATTTATGACACGTGACAGCGTCTAAGATACCTAAAATTGCTCCACAAATGATTAATATTTCACACGTTAACAGAGCATTCTATATAATATTTAAGATGGAGATTAATAATTGAATTAATTTCCAGTACTTCATTCATTGACGGTAACATATATACATTTTTAAGCTAAAAATAAATGACGTTCTTAGAATTAGTACTAAATTTTACTTCTTAGTCAGCTGATTATTCCTTGCTATCAATAGCAAAGATAAAAATACTTATCAGAGTTTTTAAAGGACATTCCTCTCCTTTTGTTTCCGATTGTACAGTGCACCAAAAACAACGGACCACCCTGAATAACTTTTGATGTAATGATCGGATCTTCACATTCTGGAACTCAATCTTAAGGGTTCAAGGGACCTCAAATATGATTATTAATTTGTGTAGACAATATTTTAAGTTACGAAATCAGATACAAAACATACTTTTTCTGAATAAACATACCTTTTTTTTTCTTCAACGGATAGAGATTTCTTACCCTCAAAATATAGGGAGAAGCCGCAATCTGTGAAATAGGATCCCAATGGTTTAACCACGTGATTAGTACAAAGTTTATTAATTTTACTTTTTTAGTATATCCCTATATCTCGAAAACTTTTTAAGCGAATTGAAAAAAAATTTGACCCATTTTAAAATTTGTTTATCCAAATATATTTATTATACGTATGTTTTATTAATTCATTTAATGACAGTCGAAAAATTTATAATTATTTGGTATACAACTTACGACATTTAAAAGTACTTAATTTTATGTGATAAAATATAAAATTAGAGCGAAGTTGATTGAAAAATTCGAGAAAAATCAAATAAACGTTAAAGCAGCCGTATATTTAAAATTTGATATCTCCGGTTGTTAAAATTTTATATTCAACCGATTTCGCTCAAATTTTGTATTTTGCCCCGTAAAATTGCATACTTTAAAATGACGTAAATGTATTTCAAAACTTCTTCGACTATTATTAAATAAAGTAATAAAAAATAATAAATATTTACTACAATTTATTTTTGCATGGAATTATCTTGGGATAAACGAATTTTGTAATTTTGTGCAAAAATATTTCCTTCCACTTAAAATATTCTCGAGATATGGCAAAATACGCAAAAAGTTAAATTAGCATTACTGAGAAAAAGCCTTGGATCGCTCTCCTGACCAAACTATGGGGATAATATTCCCTAGATTGCAGCTATCCCTATATTTAAGGGATCAGAAATCAGAATCCGTCGGAAAAAAGGTATGTTTATTAACAGAAAGTCCGTTTTTGTGTCTGATTTCGTATCTTTAAATATCGTTTGCACTAATTAAGTAGTATATATTTTATGGTCACCATCTTGATCCATTTAGATTGAGTCCTAGAACTTGAAGATCCGATCAAAAGTTATTCAGGGTAATCCGTTTTTTTTTTCTTTTGCTCATTTGCTCCATCTTTTCTAATTTTCATATCTAAATGACTCACTATTTCAAGGGGTTATGAATAATGCCTCACTGAAAATATACCGATGTGTGATTTCTTCCCTATCCTTAACCCAACTCAGTAAAGCACGTTTTTAATAACTATTGTAGTTTTTAGATTTTGATTAAAAGTGATGAAGGATCTAAGTAACATTTTTGTGAATTTAAAAACTTAAGCTTTAAATTTCAGTTGTTGTTCTTTTGAGTGAGGAAGGAAGTAAATTTATGCTACACCAATTTTTCAAGCATATATTATTAAAAGTGCATAAAAATTGTATATTAAATTGTATATTAAAATGCATGCAGGTGATTGCAAATTAGACAGACAGAAATATGATTTTGTGCAGGATTTTTTTAGTAAGTGAGAACAAAATATTTTTTATGCTTTTCTTTTATACCTCTCGTTTTATACACGCAGGATGCAAGTGTTCTAAATTACTCTGATGGTTTCCAAAACTTTATACCAGCAAAACAGCTAAATTTAAGAAATAATTTTTGATCAAAATCATGTTACAGTGCATTAATTTTTCTCTAAAAATTTCTGGTCTAAGCTCAATTGCTTTTCAAAAGATGGCAATGCAGATAGCTACACTTAAATAAAGAAAAACTTGAAAATCCCAAATTGAAAAATATCAAAATATTTAAGTGGATCAAAATTATATTATGTAATTTCTGAAATGTCCGCCATCAGCCATAAACCAAACAACGAAAACAACGAATAACATACCACTATCAATTGATCAGTAATGAACTCAACTAGCATAACTAGATAGATGTAGCTTATAATAGATAAATAAAATGTATAAGAGATTTGCAGCGCCCTCTTCCAGAAAGCTTTCGAACAAAACCAGGAATTCTGGGAGCAAAAAAAAATGTCATAATATTGATGTAAGAGTTTTTTTCTTCTTTTTTTTTGTATTTTAATAGTTTTTTTAATATTAAATTTTCTTAAACTGTCATAGTAATGAGCCCTATACTTAAAAAATCTTGCTTTTACCACTTGTAAAAATATTTCTTATTGTATAATTTAAATTCCGAATATAATAGTTTCAAATCCCAACAGGAATATGTATAGATGTTTCTATAATTTTAATTAAATCGCAATTAGAATAGTACTTTTAAAAATTGCAGAAAAACTTCGAATACTTGGGAATAATTATTTCCTTATTTCCTGTTTAGAAATTCTTTCAAGTACAATTTTAAGAGGTTTATTATTCTTCGACTTTCTTAATTTGTTCCGACAATATAAAAATGTTTTCAATACATTGTGTAGAATTCCAAAGCTTTGAAAAATAAATTTTTAATGACCGACATTATTTTATACGAAATTCTGAAAAGAATCTATCTGAGCTAATTTTCAAGACTAATTAAGCTATAAAGGGCAGCTATTCGAAATATGAGAAAGAGGATTATTCATTCTGAGAACTTTACATTTTATTTTAGACTTAAATCTTGTTACTTTTAATTTTTGGAAGAAATAAATTTCCGTGAAATATCATAATTAGTGATTAAAATTGAAATATAGAAGCAATGCATCTTTTGAAATATTTTTAAAAAATAAAATTGAAGCTTAAGACAAATATGTCTGAAACAATAAATAATTCAATTTTACGAAAGCTCAGAACCAAAAAAAATTTTCTGTATTCATTGGTTTAAATTTTAGAACTACACAGGTCTTCTGTTTTCATTATCTAAACAAAAATTTTATGTACCTGGAAGCTCCACATGCCGACCCCCGTTCTAGAATTTTTTCTTATAAATCCGGTAATTATTTTAAATGATTAATTAATTAGTTTATGAAATATATAATTATTTTAATTTTATGTATGAAAATTTTGTAAATATGTTCGTCGTAAATAAACAAATGACTACGTATATTTCAAAAGGATTGTACAACTGTAAAAAAAATAATAAATTTGGGAATAATGAATTCGTGACACAATACGAAGAAATTAATGGAAAATTAATTAATGAAAAAGTAAATAATAAGAAGTAGGAAGTAATTTTCTTTGCCAGCAATTAAACACGATGACCTTATCAAAATAATGTTATGTTTTATTAAATGTTAGGATTTATATCTATCAATATCCAAACTCTTTATCTGATTTATTTTATTTTATTTATTTATTTATTGCTTCTTTTCACCCTTAGTCAACCACCAACTCATGTAATGATAACATTTAATTAACATTATGTAATGTTAATTAACATTACATTATGTCGACAGAGATAAATTATTCGAAAACAATGAATAAATAATAATTATTTAAAGCAAAAAAATCACAAGCTAAGCACTTAAAATTGCAAAAACTTTTGAAGCAATTGGAACTTCCAAGGAAACTCGTATTAAGTTGTATTCGTATGAAAATGTCCCATTAATTATTACTAATTACGTTAATTACTATTTTTATTAATTTTATTTCCTACGTATTTTTTTACTTCAGATTTAACCAATGATAATATTAGAACGAATAATCCAAATTTAATTTTTTTATTCCATTTTATTCTTTGTACACTGTAAAAAATGTTATTGTATTTTAACACCAAAAGTGGATGCAACTACTTTACACCAAATTAGTGAAGTGAAACGACATACATAACTCTTGGATCTAGTTTTTCACCACAACACCAAATTTCTTTTACACTACATGTGTAATGTAACCATCCCCATTTTCGTTATTTATCAATACTGTAATTTATAATTATAAAAAGAAATGATACACATAAGAACCAATAAAGTTAATTTNCTTTTATACTGCTGAATTGTAGTTGTAATTTTGTAGTGGTAGATACGCTACAAACCAATAAAGTTAATTTTACAAGGCAATATAAGATAATCATTTATTTAGGATGCATATAAACACTAGTTCCTAAAATAGAATTAATTTGTTAAAATCTGCGCATAGCTTACGCAATAAAAAATTCTCGTGTATCTGAGCACCAAAAATGGGACCAACTATTTTTCCCCAAATTGGTTGAGATGGGCGGACTCGGTGGAGTCTAAGTTTCTTGCAATTAACGAAAAGAATTGGATATCAAAGATAAATCGGAAGTCGTTGAGGAGAAATCTTCAGAGGAAGGCCTTGGCCCTCATTGGGCAGTCTGACTAACTATGATGATGATGATGATGATGATGTTCGACTCAAGTTTAAACATAGTTCCAAAGTACAATAAAAAGCTATATAAACAGGAAAGCAATAAAAGGCTCTATAAATACAGTATTATTAGGGTATATAAATGCAGAAAGCATTATTTTTGCGGATATAATCGTGTGAGATGTTTCCGAGATTATATCTTTTCTTTGTTCTAATTTCTAAATTTAATTAATTTTCAATTCTTTTTAACTTTTATTTTATTTTTGAAAGTTTTTTTCCTATTTTTTTTAATTTATTTCTTTATAAATTTTTCTAATCACTTTCGTATCTTGAAATGTACGTAAAGAAAAAAATTAAATCAAATTGCAAAAAGCACTTGAAAATGCAATAACCTTCGAATAAATTAAAATTCTTCAAAAAAATTTAATAAGTTCTTCATAAGGAAACGTGGTCTTTTCAGTCTGTTAAATATCAACTCTGTGGTTGTGCATTCTTGTCACCTGCAGAGTAACAAGCATAGTTTTCATTCTTAAAAGTTTAACTGTTTCTAGTTCTAAAACTCAAAAATTTTCAAAATAAAATAAAAAAAATTACTTTGTATTTCAAGTACATTTTTCTACATACGTTCGTAAATTTATGTTTTTAAGTCTTATATATTTTTACTCAGTGAAATAAAATTTAATAATAAGTTGAGCATCCAAAAAACAGTGACGACGTCATCGGCCCTTGCAATTTTTTTAGTATAAGGAGCATAAATACACAGCTTAAGTGCACATTTATATTGCATATTTATATCCTCAAAAAAAAGGCAGCCACAAGGATGTAAATTTGTATTTTTTTGCTTATTTTTTATAACACAAAACAAACAGATACAAAAAATATTTTTATTAATACTTTTATTAATTTATTAAAACAAAAATAGTTCAATTAGTTTTCCTACAAAAAAAAAGAATTGGTTGTCCCATTTTTTACACTTCGAATAGGGGAATCTGTAGTTCAGTTAAAAGAGAGTGTTCGTTTTGTATATAATTTAATTTGATATGTAAATTTGATTTTTCCATTGTTTACATTATAAAGGACATTATAAGCAAAGTTCAAAAATATGCATGAACATAAATATCACAAAAAATTTAAATAAAAAGCAGCGTTTTCCTTATTTATATTTATTCTTGTGAACAGAATATTTTTTTAATTAATCCGATGGCAAAAAAGTGGGGGGAAAACATTTTTAAACTAGTTTCAACCAAATTTCAAAACATGTTTTTAACAAAATTAAATATGTATGCCAACACTATCTTTACTACTCGATAATAGATACAAATTGGCATCATATTTGTTGTAATTTTTATATATACACACTTTTAAACAGCCTGTTATTATATAGCTATTTAAAATATAAACTAAATAATGTTACTTACCATCTCCTAATCGTTAAGGTTAGAACATTTGAAAATGAATGTTAAGTTTTTCGATAAAATCTTAGCCAATTAATCAAATATTACTTAAATCACCATCTTTGTAAGTATAACTATTTGTAATCCATTTTAAGAAAAATTTCTCAAAACTAAAAACTTCACACCTGAGAAAATTTACAATCGTATTTTAATTGTGAGAATTCTTAAAATTTTCCGACTCATGTATTTCAAAAGATTAGCTTTCTCGCATAAAAATATGTACCAAGAACAAGAAATGAAATCTCAGAAAGGAATATGCAGCTATATAAAGAGCAAATATAAAAATCAAAATATAATGAAATCATTGAGCATTGTTTACAAAAGAAATCAATGTTTCGTGATAAAAGTTTCAAAACTTTGCTTTCTAGTGGCCTGAGGAGAAAATTTCAAGACTTTTGAATAATAAGAAGAAAAATTATTCGTAGCTTTGGTGCTTACGAATAAGTTCATGTTGTTTTATTTTTAGTTTATCCATTTTATTAGAATTTAGTTAGTAAATATTTATTTTTTAAGTTCTAATTGATTTAGAATTCCTTACCCCTAAGGCTTTGTCACTAACGCAACAAATTCTTATTAAATTTCAACACCTACATAGGAAGGTTAAGTGAATAAGCTTATATAAGTCACGTCGCTAAAAAAATAATAAAATCAAATAACATGATTTTTTTTTATTGCTACTTAATTATTTTTTAATTTGCATTCAAATTTGCACTTATTTGCAGTTGTTTGGATCTAAGAGAAAAAAAATATTCTCCATTGAAAATTCCTTAACTTACAAAATCAAGTATTGATAAATTTTTGTATATGAACGTAAATTTTGTACATGAAAAATTTATTTTTTTAAACTAGGTTTTTCTTTTTGAATTTATATTTTATATAGTACAAATATAATTCACATATTCTAACACATTTTTTAGTAATTATTACACTGTTTTTTTATTACTAAAATATATCAAAATATATTTTTGCTAGTAATTAAAACGTCTTAAAAATATATATATGAGAGACACCGGAGTCCCATATGTGTCACAGGGTTGACGGAAACACTGAAAACTCACTTCGTTAGATAATATTAATCGATCTGCAGCCGATTGATTATTTAATCCAAAAATACATGCTAAAATGAGTAGTAACATCTTATGTTTTATAAAAGAAAGCACTGAAACTGTTTTGTGATGTTTTTATCGATCGCTGCAAAATAATCACATTGCTAATTATTTTTTAAATTACTTTTGGTGGCACCTATTGTAGATCTAGTACAATGAGTGAAAAGTTAACCAAGCTACACCCACTGGCTTAGAGCGTGATTTTGTTTATTGTATTGGATGCAAAAATAAGAAAATCTTTGGACAGAGGCATGGAGGAATTGCTGTTTGAAAAGGGCTCTCTGCGGTGTTCAAGACAACTATTAAAACTACATCAATAGTGAAACAAAGGGTACATTAAAAAAGTATTCATTGTAGGAGGGATTCTCTTCACAGAGGTGGAGATTCATTTCATTGCATAAAAGGTGTTCCGCAACAACTATCCCTAATATGTATTTTTTGAATCTCTATCAAAAATGTAAACAAATTATGCATATTGGGGATCTCAAATTAAGATTTAACAGGGTAAAAGCAAAAATGCTTGCGAAATCTATCAGATCGCAGTACAGGAAGGCGAGTGTTTTGTGTGAGTGATTTAGTGTTAATTTTTCCAAAATCATTTCCAAAGTGGTCTTGTAAAAATTACCGAGCTTTTTGGTGTTTCCAAAGTAAACACTGTTAATTTTGCCATATATTGGCAGTTTTGACCAAATTATTTCCTCAGTACTTAATTGGAATCAAATTTTTTGAAATTTTAAATATAATAAGAGATATAAGTTTATCAAAAATAGTTATAATAGGGGGAGTTCTTACAGTAGACAAACTATATATGGATCAGTAATTAGTACAATACAAGGTGAGGAAACAATTTTGGCAGGTTTTCACTTCGACAGTTCAGATTCTTCCCCATCAGATGATTAGATAATTAATAGAAATATCTAGTTGAGTAAAAGTTTTCCACCAAAAAAAAAACTGCCCTGTGAAATGATAAATACATACAAAATCAGCAATGCTAAGGATAGTAATCTCCATTCAAATCAACAATAGTCGGCCAACGTTTTGACAATTTTACAATCCCTTCTGCGAAGAACTGGGGTGTGCGCGAATCCAGAAAGTGATCGACCTCATTTATGATCTCGTCATTTGAACAGAAGATTGTGCCATCAAGATGCAGCTGCAGATGCGAAACGGATAGTAATTAATCCGAAGGCGCCGTGTCTGGCTGTATGATAGATGTTGCATCAAATCCCACTCCATCGTGTACAGCTTCCAACCGGTCATTGCACTAACATGTGGCCGGGCGTTATCTTGATGAAAGAGAACCACCTTCCTTCTAAACTCGTTTTTTTCGTTTTTCGCGAATGGCATCGCTAGCTTTGATTAGCATGTTTCTGTATATAGTACTGTTGATAGCCTGCCTGTTTTTCAGCCTGCCTTATAGATAATTCCACGACAATCGCACCAGATACAGAGAAGGACCTTCTTGTTAGTTAGTGCTCGTCTTGCAACCGAACTGCTGATTCCTCGGTGCTGACCAACCTCCTTTAGAACTAGTATTACTGTAGTATACCAATTTTTTTTATCACAGGTGACAATTCTGTCCAGAATGTTCTTTTTTCTTTGATCTCTGAGCAGAACCAAATAGGCCACTTTTCTCTTGCTCTTGTCTTCAGCAGTCAATTCGTGAGGCACCCAGCGGTAAAACTTAAATGTTAGATTTATGCGTTTGAGAGCATTTTTTATTGTTTTTTGGCAAACGTCAAGCTCTAACGCAATGGTTCGAGTTGAAACATTTCTGTCTTGATCAATAATTTGCTTTAACTGGTCATAATCAATCTGAATAGGGCGGCCAGAACGTGGTTCATCTTCAATGTTGAAATTCCCAGTATTAAACTTTCGAAACCAAACTTTTACTGTATCATAAGAAACATTATTGAAACCTAAACTTTCACACATTTTCTTGAGGCATTCAGTTGTACTGAGTTTATTTCGGAACTCATAGTACATAATCGTTCGGATCTGTTTACGTGATAGTTCCATATAAAAAAACTTTTTTGGTGCTCAAGATGATAAAGTTTTGACAAACAAATTGCACAGTTGTGTAGTTCCAACTTTAAGCTTCAAAATTAAAGCTCTGAAGAAACTAAAAATCTATTTATCAACACGTACCGAAATTTGGCCTTGTTGTATAATTAAGTTTTTTAACTCTTTTACCACTGCATTGCTATTTATTTTCAGAAAAAAAATAAGAAATTCTTCCCTCTGGTTTTATTCCAAATTTTCTTCGGGTGAAAATGCAACACTTTTAGCGGAGGATTTCAATACTTACTTTTGTTTTCAGTTGAACAAAAATTTGAAATTCAAGTTGATATTGGAAGAAGAAAAAAACATTGTTTTTCTTCGATCTGTCATTCGATGTAAAGGAGGGATTTAGAAACATCGCATTAGCATTCAGTTTTTATCGAGCCGTTCCTTGACAATTTCACCAAATGTCCAATCCTAAAGGGACATAAAAGTATCATAAAATAACAAATATATTCGAATTTTTAAGCAAATTGTTATATGTTGCAAGCATAAAACTATTTGCATAAAAGTAAATTGTTCAACAGTGAATCAAAATTCAAAAAAAAAAAAAAAAAGTCATCATTAAAAGTATAAAACTAATTGTTTAAATAAAATGTTACCTAGTATTAGTAAAAATATATTTAAAAGTAAAACATAAATAAAATTCATCCAATGATATCAAAACCAAATTCATTTTTTAAAAAAAATAATCATCGAGAATAGTTTAATTAATGAGTTACCATTACTTCTTACGAAGTTTTAAATTTCTTGAAAAAAGGTTTCATAGATTTAAAATATTTTACTCAATTTCTACAGTTAAAAGAAAGGGCTTAATTGCGTAAAATTGTGTTTAGGTTAAAAAATTTACTACGATGAGATATAGTATTGTCAAAACACTACCATGTCATGTCAGCTAATCATTCAACTTTTGCTCACTGGCAGTGCTTCAAAATTAATCTTCAGTTAGAAAACTGTATTAGAACAATAGTAGTTGTTAGTTTCAACGCTTTTTTTCGTTAAAATTTACAAATTGTTTTATGAGAAATATGGAAATATGTAATAAAATATCAAATTTCAAAGACAAATATCCCACTTCATCGCTAAGCAAATGACGTTATCAAGACATACAACTACTTCATGTTAATGTTTTATTAATACCAATTAACTAATTCTGAAGAAATTAATCATTAGCAGAAGTACGCAAGAGAAAAATTACATTTGGTGACAAACTTGAAGTGAATGATTCGTTGCCTCCGGGCTATCTATTATTTTATTTTAAATTATTTTAAATTAAATCTATAATTAAAAAAATAAAGAAAACTTCATTATCTTCAATGGTCTATGTGAACACACTTAAAAGAGGAATCGATCGTTATATTATAAGTGAAGAGCTTGCCAAGGGAAGGACACTTTTTGGTAAAGTAGGAAAGCGCCGAAAAGTAGACTTGGTTGGCGACCGTAAATAGTAAGGTTAAGGATGGGGAATTAATACCACGGATGTATTCCAATTATAATGCTCCAAGTGTGAAAGTTTGGCGATGAACGGTGAAAGAAAAAGCATTGGATATCCGGAATTGTGGCCACAACCACTTTTTCGAATGACTCTTCTCATCATTCTTGGCAATGCTGATAAGAAAAATACATTGTCTCACAAATGGTTGTATGCGTAGTATGAAGAATTTAGCTTTTTTTGAATAACTTTTTAGGGTTTAGTCATGATCCTAGAATAAAGAGGAACACCAGCTAAATGTTATTATCTAAGCGAGTCATTCCGAACTCGTAAAAAATTTGGTGGGTTATGCCTGAACTGTTTTAGATTGTTCCCTGATCAGCAATCCAGAAACCTCTCAATAAAGATCAGAAATTAATACAAGATGAGGATACAACTGTTACTTCCCTGTCAGCCATCCAGTAGTTTGTCTATATTGATCAGTACTTAATGAAAGGTGAGGAACAATTTTGATTGGTTCTTCCACCTTCCAGATTTTTCCCTATTAGGAATTCAGTAACCTGTAAATATAAACCAATTATTAATACAAGATGAAGAAACAAGTTTGAGGGGTTTCACTCCGGAAGTTCAGATTGTTCCTAATCAGCAATCCAGTAGCCTGTGTATAGTTTGTCTAAAGTAAGTTTGTCTATGGTAACGAGGTTTAACTATTCCAAATAGGGGTGTGGGTTCATTGTATAGGACAGGTTTTGGATCGGGTCGGAGCGAGAAAGGGAATATTTTACTTCGGTCAACTGTGTTAGCCGTAGAGAGAAGAGAACTTACCCTCCCTGGAATGCACTAATCTTGTTTCCATAGCAGCAGACGACCTCAGACTTTGCGGCAGGGAGAGTTCTTACTGTAGACAAACTATATATGGATCAGTAATTAAAACAATACATAGTGAGGAAACGTTTTTAGCAGGGTTTTCACCTCGTCAGCTCAGATTGTTCCCTATCAGCAATCCATAGATCATAAGATGATTAATACAAATACAACGAAATTTTCAAAGTAATGACGTAAAATTTAGAGATTAAGAATCATATGTCTTTCTTGGGTTAAAGGTGCATATATGTATATATATATATATAAACTCAGGTTTGTGAAAATTGCAACACCATGAAGGAATCGTCATAATTGAATGAAATTTACTACACAGTTGAGTGGTAGTGGTACAAATAAATGATTAAACTTTCAAAGCAAACAAACAATAACAAGAAATCAGAATCAGTATTTTGTGTAGCCACCACGCACCGTAATAAGCGCTGTTTCACGACGTGGCATGGAGTCAAGCTAATTTTGAATGTCTGTCTGAGGAAGAGCAATCCATATGGTTTGTATGCGTTCCCAAAGTTCGTCTGTAGAAGCAATAGGACGAGGATTACGAGCGAGGCACCGACCAACGAAATGACACACATGTTCAATCGGTGACATGTAAGTTGTTGAAATCTCGCTCTCTTTCGTCGAAGAGGCATGAATAACGTCTGAGCTATCGTTTACCACTAGCAGATAACCACCGATAACCATACACGCCTCGCTACAGCCGTCTATTTATTCGATTCCATCCGCCATTCAGAGGGCGAGCATACGCATGCGCTGCGGGTCTGAAATTCTAATCATTTGCATATTATGTTCTACTTTGCATTGCCTGAAAATTTCAGCTGCTCACTCGCGTAAGTCCTTCCTGGTGTTGCAATTNATATTAGAGGGTTCCGCACTCTGCTCGCTACCGCTCGCCAAACCCCAATAATTGCTACGCAATTACATTTTTGTTGTTACTTAAAGTTGTAAAGTCACACAGTTAAAATTGCTTTCCTGGAGATTAGCTGGCAATTTTTCCGCACCAACATCACATCGAGAAAATATGATAGGATTGTAAAATCTCAGAGGTGCTTATTATCAGCATGATAAACTTATATAAAGCAGTTTTAATCGAAACAATATTATAAACTTATATAAAGCGAGGAAGCGATATTATTTAACACATTACTATAGGGCATTAGCCGGAGATTAATCTACTCATCCGAAGCACGCATGGCAGAGCCTAACTCAAATCATTGTTGATCTTATAGGATGCCGGCCGCTCCCTATATGGTGCTTCATCTCCTCCTCCCCCCCCCAGTAACTTAAATTTTAAACTGAAAACAATTAAAACCTGATGAAAAAACTTTAAAATGTGGCAAACAAATTAAAACACGTAATATTAATAAGTTAGTGCTAAGCAATATATCAAAAGCAAATACCAAGTAATTGCCCAATTAACTTCAATACTGTTGACAGACAAAATATTTTAGTTTCTATCAGAAATTCTGACTATCTGAAATATCTGAAACTCGACAAATTAATTTAAGCAATTTAATTTTTTGGGTAGACTATATCTGACGGTGCCCCTTGATTCTCGCAAGTTGAGATCGCGGTTGATCGAAAAGCTGGGCGATGTTGAAACGCAATCGTGATTCTGATTGGTTTAGATTTTAGCTTTAGTTTTAAATGTTCAATGGTATGCGTAATTTCAGAGGTCCCTTAGTTCTACGTTGGATACCGGCAGGTGAAGTTACTTTTGCTTCTGATCAATAACATCGAAGGTATGTGGGCAGTCATAAAAAGGGACTTTAGAAAAAATTGTCACCGCCAGTCCGGTAAAACAGATGCTTTTTTCGATTCATATTTCGTCGAATTTATGCGGCGATAGAGGTACGCATGAGAAATGCCTATTCTAATTATGATATTCAATTCATGATAAATTTAGACAGTATCTAACTGCCATTAGAGAATTCTGTGCACCTAAATCTGAGGATTTTCAAGGTTAATGAAGAAATTAGTTGTTCTTTTCTTTTTCTTTCTGTGCTTACTCCATTAATTTTTGTTTCGATTCAAAATGCATTTTATTGGGTTTATTAATTTTGCTTATATTGGGTTCATTCAAGTTTTATAAAGTGTTGGCCGATGTTTTGTTGAAATTTTCCATTATGTTTTGGCAAACATTCCTGTAACCACGGTGTTCCACGCAAACAGGAATGGCTCCAAACATAAGTTGCCAATTTCGCCAAGGGGCACCCTCAAGTATATTTATACCAATTTTTTTGTCACACTGAATACTAGTAAAAACACAAATATAAAGTGAAATAATTATGTTATCAATGATCAATAGACATTTTTGTCAGAATTGCAATAAAAAAAATAAGGTGAAGACAATAAAGTTAAAAACTATTTACAATAGATCTCTGAATATTCCCAAAACCTAGCTATGTACATTTTTCATTGATTTTTCTTTTCACATCGTTTTATGTACCAATGATTTGAACTTTTATGCATTATTTAAGAAATATCTCAAACAAATATGAACTGTTAATTAATATATCTGGCTGAACAACTTTTTGAAAGTAAATAAAAAAAGTTAAAAGTAAGTAAAAGATATTCACGTCTAAAATATTCATGGCGATCCATTTTATGTAACGAATATATGAGTATTTTAAAGATAAACTCTGATTAATATGTTTCACACCTTCGATACAAAAAAAAACGCAACAAGCTTTAGCTGGTAAGTTTAGTTGTAACATTTCTGCAGGCAGCATTATTAAAAATTATTACCTTTTCACACACATGCGTTCTCAATTTTGATTGGCTGTTTTGTGCGTTACCAACCAGAAGCCTTCTGTTATTGGCTATGTGTTATCATTCCTTTCTCTTCTTATATTATATAAAGATATATATATGGGTCATTCTCACGAAAACTGTCATTTTTCAGTTCATAAAATCCCAAAAAAGTAAAGTGAATAAAAAGCTCTGAAACTTTCTATATTAATAGAAATATGTAATGGCATTATAAAGAAAGTATATATCCTATAAATTATACTTAATATTTAAATTAATTAATTTTTTAAATAATTAATTTATAATTATTTANAATAAAAAATAAAAATTGATAATTTTATTTTTATTCTTTTGTTAGCTTGCATTCTGAAGGACACTTTCCCCGAAAAAAAATTTTTCGTAAGTTGTAAAACAAACATAAAATATACTGGGGACATGAAAATGACTGTTTTTGTGAGAATGACCCATATATGCGATTTCTCATACTTTTCAATGAAAATTAAAGCTTTTCAGGGAGTTTTGAGGGAAAATTTATATAATCCAAGGCACATCATGTAGTTCTATAAAATCATCATACAAATATCCAGAACAGAAATCAGTGGAACTGTTAATAAAAAGTAAAAACCTTAACATACACTATTAAGTACTTTTTTTTATCAATTTTTGCTGTCATTTAAATAATCCAGGCCGTTCGATCCCTTGAAATGATCTAATTTTTTGACCTAAACTGCTGTATAATTAATATTCATCATTTATTTAATGAACTATAATTTTTCGGGAAAATAAAACCTTTATTCTTTATATTTGTTGTCTTAAATTTACTTAAAAGTGGGATTTGGTTAAAAAAAATTTATAAAAAAAGGGATAAGTAAACAACTATTTTGGATTTATATCGTTTTAAAAGTATCAGATCTTAAAATTAATGAAGAAAAATCTAACTTCGAATTCATATAAAATAATCTTGTTTGGATATTAAATTATAGATATTTTTTTAGAGAGTGGATATGCACATATAGGTTTTTTTAAATACATATACATTAAAATAGTTGTTAGAAACAGTTTTAAAATATTTACTGAAATTTTTGATTTCATTCTTATTATGTACCGTAACAAGAAATCAAAAATTTTAAGATCACTTTAATTAACAATTTTGTCATTTTACAAAAAGTGTTATTGATACTTTATCATACTACATTTATTACATGAATATTATTCAGTTATTGTTGCGTAGTGTCTCTTAAAATACAACATAGCTAAATTAAATTTAGAACGCGTTTTGATATCGTTTTAGGATTACAACATGCTTACATATAATTTTCATGTTTTATAAATTCGATAAATATTTGTTAATAATACAAGTACATGCAGCCAAAGTTTTTTTTTTTCAAATTAATTTTGTACTTAACATTTACAGTACCGAAAAACAAAGCAAATTTTGATTAACACACGCAACTAAAAAAACTAATATTTTTATAATTTATTTATCATGTGTAAATTATAACGTAAACACCCTTATGAAAAACTCTAATAAATAACAAAAATCTTAAATACATTCCCCAAACTCTATATTGGCTGAAGATAGATATTTGCCTAAACACTTAACCAATTTTTCGTTTACTTATCAGTAAAGCCGGAGACGCTTTGAATACTAATAAATTAACTGAAGGTGTAGTTTCTCAACTTAGCTGAAAACTAAGTGACACAATGGCATTAAACGTTTACTTATTATTCCACGTAAAAGTTTTGGCGAAGAAATCAATAATGATAAACTATTGACTCATATTTATTCAGACATTAATCAAATTAGGGAATCAACGAAGTCTCAGAGTTTATCTGTTTTGGTCGCCAAGAATTCATGATGAATTTCCCTTACGTATTTTGAAATGATTTATTGATTAATCTTATGAATAAATCTTTGAAATTGAATGGAAAAATGCTAGTGCTGTGAGATATGAGAGAATAATTATCTTAGAAAATATGAATATTAAATAAATATAATAAATTATACACATATTTTTAAAGTATATATATACACGTTAGCTGATATGTCACTATACTCATGCAAAAAAAAAAAAATTATGTTAATGAAGAAAAAGTCCTTTTCTTGCATAGAAGTATTCGTAATCTATAACACAAGGTAAAAAAATGAAATAAAAATGATGATTTTTAACTTCATGTGTTATCATATCAGACAGCTCATGTGAGAAAAACATAAAAAGTAATTAGGATTATTATATTAGAAGCAAAATTTATATTTTTATTGCGTATGTTATATTATGCAATTATCCGAAATGTTAATGCATATATAAAAGCTGTATCTTATCAAAAAAATGTTTTTAAATTCAACACTTAAAGAAAATACAGATAAATTTCTCAACTTATTTAATTGTTTGCATATTTTCTATTGCAACAATTGCATGTTGTACAGAGTGCAAAAAAAAAACTACCCAGAATAACACTTGATATAATGATCGGCTCTTCATGCTCTATTACTCAATCCTAATGATTTGAGAGAGTGATCTCAAATGTAGTGCAGACGATAGTTTAAGATACGAAATCAGTAAGAAAGGTCATGACTTTTTTTCGATGGGATTTCTGACTTCCAAAATATAAGGGGTAGCATCCAAAAATTAGAAGTGCCTCTTCCCTTTTTGTAAGGTAGTATGCACAGTACGCAAAAAAAAAACAGACGACCCAGAATAACTTCTGATCTAATGATCAGATCTTCACGTTCTTGGATTCAATCCAAATAGTTTGAGGGAGTGACCTCAAATATGATAATTAATTAGTGCAGATTATATTTACAGTTACA
Source organism: Parasteatoda tepidariorum (assembly GCF_043381705.1). NCBI lineage: Eukaryota > Metazoa > Arthropoda > Arachnida > Araneae > Theridiidae > Parasteatoda > Parasteatoda tepidariorum. Next base: position 104,470,882 of record NC_092204.1, on the reverse strand, counting down.
AAATTAGACACAAAAACGTACTTTCTCTGATTAAGCATACCTTTTTTTCGATAGATAAGGATTTCTGATCCCCAAAATATAGAGGATAGCCGCAATCTGGGAAATATGGGCTCCAATAGTCTGGTCAATAGAGTGGTTCAAAGATTAGATCCTTCAATGCTAATTTCACTTTTTGCGTACTTCGGCACATCTCCAGAAATAAAGCTAATTGGAAAAATTTTGCACACAATTATAAAATTCGTATATTCAATGATAATTTCATGCCAAAAAGGTACTCTCAAAAAATACTTACACAAAATATACAAACTACTGTACACTGGCGCGCAAAAGTTTTTGTTCAACTCGTGAAAGGCATTTTAACCTTTCTATGCGGTTTTTTTTTTCCTTTTTTTTTTTTTTTTTTTTTTTTTTGCGGAGATGGTTTCCGTTATATTTAGTCAAGTCAACATATATATTGCACTTGATTTCAGAATTTTTTCTTTTCTTGCAATTTAATGCAAAATGTAATCTTTTTTGGATTAAATTTAAATCTTTGCACTCAGTTCAGTTGAATATTTCCTTTTATATAATTCGAGTCTTGTAAGAACCAATTCTTCAAAAATAAATGTCAGTAATAAATTAAAGTTAAAATCACGATTTCCGTAAATAAATATGCAAAACTTATGCTTATTTGTTAAAATTGTATCTTTCAAATGTATTTTCATCCAATTCATAGAAGTAAGAAAATTGCTTCACGAAAAACAAATACCCGACTGATATGAAAATTGCATTTGATTTAATGTGACTTTACTTCGCTACTTTACTTTCTGATTGATAAGCATATTAAAAATTTTTAGGAATAAAATTATACATTATTTATTACATTCAATACCATCCATAATATTGAGTTTGACCGAAGACTTTTGCAAGATAGTGTACATCATTTTGAATCATGAATATTTAAATGTCAAAATACAAAATTTGAGGGAAATCGGTTAAATAGTTCTTGAGAAATTGAACTTTGAACATGCGGCTTTTAAAAAGTGGCTGATGTTTCTTTCTTTTTTTACGCATTAAACATTATTTATACTTATATTCATTATGATCATATTTCAATATAATATAGTTTTAAATATTAACCGTAACATAACAACTTATAAGTTATTACCTTTATATAATGTCATTGAAACAATTGTATGAAGAATTTTATTACATAAATATAATTCCTTAAAAAGAGAGTCACATATAGATAGCTCAGGAGTTAAAATTTCTTCGTTTTTTTTCTATGAAATTTTGGTTTAAAACGTTTATTTCGTTAATGCAGATTAATATTTCTTTGCCTACTTTAAGTTTTTAAAATACAAGTTTCATCTTGAAAACCAATTCTGTGAATTAGCTGATACAGGATTTCGTAAAACTACATTACGTTATGCATCTGATTAGTTTTTCTTTCAGTAATTAGTTTATTCAAATGCTTATTGTTGTTTTAAATTACTTTTATGTGTCTTACACATCTGAAAAGGAGATTAATTCTATTTAAGCATTAAACTTACTTTACGAAGAAAGTTTTAACTAATTTAATTAATTCATTAAATAAAGATACACAATTTTTCCCTCTTAATAAAACGGATAAAAAAACTTTTTAAAAGGAAGGAGTAAAAAAATATAGTTTTCAGATTAAATTTGAACATTTTATCAATTTTATGTGATAACTCGATATAAGGATACATCTTTTGAAATTCTTTGCATGAAATAAAAATAAAAATTGCTTTCTTTGTTTATAAGTATTGTATTCAAATCATCATTAAAGTGATTCAAATTCTATTTTAAACTTATATAAATATTTGAAATTTATATCAATTTTAAAATGGAAGCAATAAAATAAAATGAGTAATTTCGTAATACTGTTACTACTCACAGAGTTGATATTCTAATTACTATATATTGTGAACATTAATTTATTTAGCAACTTATGATGCATGCTTTCGTTTTTTTGTGTAATAAATTTCATTTTATATACTTAAATATTATTTTATACATAATGAAATTGATTTAATTATTATTTAAAACTCAATGATAAACATTTTTAAATATATCATCATTTTTAAACTGAAAGAAAATCAAGAACATTTGCAATTCCCGAAAACCATTATTGCACTCACAGAGTTAATATTCCATATATTTTATACTATTATTAATTTATTTAGCAACTTACGATACAAGCTCTCATTTCGTTATATAATAAGTTTCTTTTTATGTATTTAAATATTATTCTATATGTAATTAATTTAATTATTATTTCAAATTCAATGATGAATATTTATAAAACATATCATCATTTTGAAACTGAAGAAAATCAAGAAATGTCTCGCAACAGAAGAAGATAAATTTTTCGCATCCATCTTTTATTTCTCTCATCGTAATTTCAAAGAGAGAAAAAAAATATTTACCGTTACAGAAATTATGATGAAAGATACTTCGATGAAATAAATTGCCGGTGTTCCCCCGACGTTATAACATTGGAACATCTGTTATCAATCTTTTAAGAAAGATGAACTGCGGAACGTAACTGCAACCGTGATTTGAGTGATGCCAATTCCTGCTCTATCAGAAGGATGATTCCGTCCTTTGAGAAGGATGAGTGAAGCTTTCTTTTTAAATATCTTGCATTCAAGTAAAATATCTCTTAAGTGAAGCTGTCATCTGATGGAGGCAGATATCAATAAAATATTTTTTCTTAAAATATGAAAAATGGAAGTTGAAATGCATTCAACAAATAATAATAATGAAGAAGTTTAAAACTTAAAACATTTTACTTCTTGTATAAATATTTTTCTTTGGTTGTACTGATTAATTCATTATGAATAATAAAAAATACTAATACAATGTTTGAAATTTCTCGGAAAAAATGGTTAAATAGCAATTTCTGTAATTTTTATTTCACCATATTTAAGCAAAACAATCAAATAAACATAAAAAAGATAGTATTCACACTATTATCTGAGAAAAGAATCGTATATCATCTGCTTCCACCTAATATGGGTAAAGGAACAGAATTTTACCCATGCCAACTAGGACCATCTTTTGAAGCCACTTAGCTAATTGCTGTTGAATTGCTGTAGCCGAGAGGCATAGTTAGTCAATCTAATCACCGTTTGAACGGGGGTTCGAATTCCAGCTTTGACACAACAGAATTTCTTCCATTCCTTTAACACTCACATATTATAAAATATTGTTTGTTTGCTTTTCAAATATTATCAATCAAACCATGTCCTGAAATTTAGTCAGTTTGGTTACTTTCAAGCCTGAAGTTGATTCAATGGCTCAGAGTGTGTCGGCTCAGATTCTGCTGCTTACATTTAATTTTTCCCACTCGGTGATATTAGGCTCTGATCTCTCAGTTCCTTCAAAGATTTCAACTGTCAATCGACTCAAGTGTGGTCTCAGTTCGGTCTCGTGCCTAAATATCAGTATTATCTAGTTATCCAGCGCTAACGTAACTGTCTCATCAGTGGTCATTTTAGATTTTCTTTCGGGAAGGGCCAAATGATGGGAGGGGGAGTTAACACCTTCTAGTTTTGCTCGTTCTAACCAACTCACATTGTTTAGTAAATTATATAAGTTTTGCTCTGATCCTGCATTCTTCATGGGAATTCATTTTACTCTTTACCTCGTTCGATGACTGCACTTCCCCTCGATGATTGCATTGTTACCTCTTATCTCCCCCCCCCACAAGTGTTCCTTTTTTTCCGGCAATTATGGTTTTTGCTTTCATTTTTGCGTTATTTTTCTAACGATTTGCTCTCTTTAAAAATTTTTGACTTTTCCTTCATTTCAAAGTTAATACATTACAAGTTTTTGTCACTCAATTCAATTTCTGTGTAATCTCTACGTTTTTACATACTATCATTTTGAATTGCATAGCTTAACTGAAGGCAAAACTTTCAAAGGTACAGCGATTCTGCCTTAAATTTTTTGTATGGGGATTTTATTTACTTTTTCAATGGTGTCTGTCAAGAAATTTACTTTGTTTCTCGGGGAAATTTTCATGTTTTTCAAAGGATATATTTTGTTTAAAAAGTTAAAATAAATATAAATTAAGACAGGGTAAAATTCTACGAAAAATTTATCATTCTTAATTTTAAAAAATAACTTCATTCTTCATTAGACTTTCTATGACTTTAAATCGTCCAAAACTATTTTTAACATAACGAACTCAAGCTTCAACTCAAGTTTGAGGAAAAGTTTTGCAGGCTCATTTTCGTCGGCTTTTTATTGCCAAATTCACTTGAATCCTTCTTTCTTTCCAAAAAGAAACTCTAAGATTTCAACTGAATCCATTGAGGTAAGCAAAATTAGGAGATTAGTCGGAATAAATTGATTTTATGTAAATACTTGCATCGTGAAATCACATTTATTTTTTAAATTCCTTTATTTTATAAAATTTATTTTCTCAGCTCTTTACATAAGACATTACCTTTGATAAGCTAGTGTAATCAAAACTCATTCAATTAAATAAGCGCCTAGGATCCGAAAAATTAAATTTACCTTTAGAATATTTTTACTTCTTTTAGAAAAAAATAGTAATCCTGATCATTGAAATAGGTATCAATAGGTATTCAACTCCTAAGTTTTTACTTTTCTTACGTGCGTAAAACATTACATATGACATTTTGTTTTTCAATTTTACACTGCCACGTTACCTGGTAAAGTCTTCTTATTTTGCTTTATTAAAATCCATTTCATTCTTAATTTCTCCTTAACGTAACATATGACATAAGCATTATGTAAAACATTACATATGGCAAAGTTTTTTCAAAATTAACTGTCACTGTCCCTGCTGAGGTTTTATATTCAATTCCATTTTATTCTTAATTTTTCCTTAATATGGCGTATGACAAAAACATTACGTAAAACATTAAGGGAGTGTCGGGTACCACCGCCCACTGCCAATTTCATATGTATAGAATATTTTTTTCAAGTCAATGGGCCATCGGACATTAATTGTTATATCAACAACAAAAATATTTTCAAAGTTTCAAGTATTTATGCTGCTGGTAACATGGTAAACAATATGAAAATATGTTGAATACAGTAGTCATGAAATTAAGAAAAATATATTGAATGTTTCGATTAAACTTCATTTTAATACTAAAAAAATAATTTTTTCTATACATACAGCATTAAAGTATGTAGTCTTAAGTTTAATTTGCACAAATACAGAAGTTTATCTGTGAAAAATTGTTCGAGTAATTACAAATTTACAAAAAAATTGGATTTCGGGTAGCCCCGCTCACATGAAGGTCGGGTATCACCTCCCAATTTTATTTCGTCGATAAATGTATGGTTGCAAAGATTATTATTTTATTGCTTCAAATTTGAATGTTATATGCATTTCACTAAATGTTATAAGCATTTCACTAAATGTTAAATGCATTTCGCTGAATGTTACATGCATTTAACTAAAAGTATATAAATATGTAATAAATAAAATAATTTTGTGATAAAAATGATAAATGAGGTTTATCTAGTGTCAATACATTGGTCATTTTCATTTACATCTGAAAAAACAGTCAAAAAACATAATTTTTGTAACTGGGCGGGCTACCCGACACATTTTGAAAAGAGCTGAAAAACATGTTTTTTTAAATTTCTATTTTTTTGTGTTAAACTAGTCTTTTTTTGGTTTATTCTTTATGCATTATTTAATTAGAATATAAAACAATAGAAACGAACAAAAATATTGATTATTACTCAGTATTATACAAAAATATAAGCGATACTCCTTAAGTGGGCGGGCTACCCGACTCTCCCCTACATATGATAAAACTGTTTTTCAAAATTACTTTGTCACGTTCCCTGGTGAGGTTTTATATTCAATTTCATTTTATTCTTAATTTTTCCTTAACATGGCGTATTTCCCGTATACCCGATTAGGGGGGGGGGGTACAGATATAACTTAACATGGTGTGTGACAAAAACATTACGTAAAACATTACATATGATAAAACTGTCACGTTCCCTGGTGAGATTTTCTATTTTTTTTATTTAATTTCATTTTATTATTAATTTCTCCTTAACTTACTCATTACAATCATTATTAAGACCAAACGACAACGGTAGATATCTATTTTAAAAATAGCGTTCGTCTTAAAACCTGAACATTACACAATAGGTGCGAAGAAAAATACTTAAACATTCCCGTCTTACTTCTTCCCTTTCAAGTCTTTCTATTTTTACAAAGAAAAAAACCATTGAAGAAAACAAATAGCTCTGAGCTGTCAGAATAGATCAAACAGGAATTCAATACTCAAGTCAAAATACTAAAAATGCTCTATAAATCAGCTACTTTTCGTGGTTGCACACGGTTTTTGAATAAGGTTTCAAAATAAAGTTTTGAAAAATCTCAGTCTCTTTCAGTTCTTTTCTTTTCTTATCTTAAACTCTGTCAAAATGCATGCCATATATCAAATCTCCTTTAAAAATCTGTAAAGTACCTTACTGTGACGTAAAAAAGAACGAATTACAGTTCACATTGTTTGAACGAACGAAATCATTACAAAGTACGTACGACATATGATATTATCTTTTTGACGAAACTTCATTTGATATGCTATCCCGTTTGAAATATGCAACCAAAGAATTAATAAACAGATAGACTGAATAAATTTAAAAATATGAGTTACAATTAAGAGTTCCTTCGTTTTAAAAATTATATAACACTGGAGAAACACTGGAGAGTTTTCTGCGTGACATTTAAAAATCCTTTTAGCCCGCAAAAGATTTCTTTGATGTTGTAGTTCTATCTTCCAAAAAAATATATCTTTTTTTAATGAAGAGGTTTTAAAGAGTAAATTTAATCATTTGTTCAACTTAATCACATGATACTTATCTAAAATAGCTTTTTTACATTTAGCTAATGATAATGATTTAAAAACACATGCGTTTGTAATCAAGAAGTGTTCCAGCAATGTAATTAAAATCCCCGCCCATTTTAATTTACATCGGAATTTAAAAAGACTAGGTCTGGAAAAGGAAAAATACATTTTAAACCTTAGCTGGGAAGATAGGTCAGAATATATATATATATATATATACAAATAATCACATGCAATTGAATTGAAATACATTAACGTTAGTGTTGAAATAGTGTAAGATTTAAAAACAATATTTATCGAATGTTAAATATTTATCGAAATTAGAAAAAAAAATCGAATACTAAGTTTCAAATAAATGTCAAACTGTCGAAGAATAAATTATCAAAAAGTGTAATTTGATTTTTTTTTCAATAATTCATTGCATCTTTAAGTAAGATTTATACCGCCTAAAAATTTTTAATTTAGAAAAATAAATCCGTTTACTTTTTACATAAGATATTTAATTTCAGAAATTAATAATTTTATTACTTAACACTGGTATTCAAATTAAGAGATTCTTTCTATCTAGTCGATAGATAGACGAGCTAGAAAATTTATTTAATTTAAATTTAGTATGGTAATCTTATATAATTGATATATACATTGAAGATTTGACAGAGGGTCTTAGAGGCCTCTTCCCTAGCCATATTAGACATTCATTTAAATTTTTGGTACATGTTTTTATAATGTGTTCTTATTCTTAAAAACATTTTNCACAGGTTTAGAATTTTCTACAGTGAAAAGTTTTCGGAACTTCAGTGTTCAAAAAAGTATACAAAAGCTAGACGTTCAGAACGTATCCAATGAACGAGCAAAGCGAGCATCGGATTGCGAAGCAATCCGAAATGAACTGCAAAAGCAGTTCCGGGGGTTGGCGAGTGCCAGCGAGCAGGGGGCGAAGCCTCCTAGTATATATATATTATAGTAAATGTTTGTTTGGCAGTTTTGCTTGCCAGATATTATCCGTATGCAACGGAAAAAACACGTTGAAAAAATATTTCGTGAATAAAACACCACAGAAAATATAATTACGCACCAAATATTTTCCGTGCGTCAGGGTACGGCTGTGAAATTTGGCATGAAGGTAGCTGATGCATACACTCAGTTTAACATAGTGAATCAGATTTCTAAAATGTTGATTAATTTTTTTATTGTTATATTTCTTGCTTGTTTATTAGCTATTTTTGAGATATCAAAAACCATACGCTTGAAAGAATTGTCGTAGATCTTTTTTCCATTATTAAGTTCAGACGTTCCGAAGTAGTATTCAAACCCGGGACCTTCCTAGTATAAGACTCAACAGATAGTCTGTGTTATAGATATTACTTGTTGACAGAAAAAAAATATTTCTCTTGCATATTAGTGTAGTTCAACAGTAAATTTCTGCAGTTTTAAAAAATAGAAATTTTCTGTTAGAAAGTTACAAAATTATCATGCTTTTCAGAGTAATTATTTTGCAGTGCAAAACAACTCTTACAACAACAACAAAAATTAGATTGGTTATTTAGACGTCAAGAAGGCCAATTTCTAGATCTGTCGCTATTTGTATAGCTATTATCTAACAGCGAAAGGACTATGGTAAAATTACTGTACAGTACGTTAATGACATTTCTTTTGAAAAAAAAACATAATCCTGACTTAATTAGACCAAAATACAATATTTAAGGCAATCATTTGGTTATTTTTCAGCTCATATGGAGAGGGCTTACAAGAAATTCTGATTTTCTAAATTATAATTCTTATTGCCACACATTTTATAAATAAATACATATTTTTCATGCCATGCTCTAAAGCAGTGTTTCCCAAACTTATGACTTTTGAGTACCTTTTCTGCATTTTTCGTAACGCTGTACCACTAGCATAAAACTGAATGTAATTTTTTAAAAATATTTTTATTTTAATTTTTTGGTGCGAAGTTTTGTAGATAACAACCAGCGATCCATATTCTATGTTAGGAATAAAAATTATATTTTGTAAAAATAGTCAAAATAAGTAGAATTTATTACAAACCCTTACTATAAAAAAATTGCTCAAAAGTTAAAAATCATAACTGGCTGTTGACACCACTAATTATTAACTGTCAATTCTGCAAAAAATAGCCTATAGAAAAATACATAATCGCAAATTTTCATGGGTAGCTTTATTTTCAAATAGAAGTTTTTGAAATTTTCGTTTGTTGCAAGATATTTCACATAAGAACGTGTACCTCCGCTAAATTGTTTCCGTACCCCTGGGGGTACACGTACCACACTTTGGGAAACACTGCTCTAATGTCTCATGTGGTAAAAATCTCAAACTTTTACCACATTCACCAAGTTTTACAATATATTATGAAACCATAATTCACCAAAATTATTAATAAATTCACCAAATTATTCAGCTTTTTGGTGTTTTCAAAGAGTTAGTAACGTAATAAATATTCCGGCAATTTTGGTAATTTTTTTCACAATACAAACCTTATCGTTTTCAAATTGTATTTGATTTATTTTTATATATATAAGCCCCCATAAATTGATCAAAAGTACAAAGTTTATAAAGACTGCATAGTTTACAACAGTTCAGATAATTCCGAGATATTTGCATAATTATAATTTTTTTGGTAAAATGTTTTCATTTGCCAAATAAACTTGTGTTTACTGTTTTTCCCATCACTTATTTTTCCAACTCAAAGAAACATTTCAGCAAGTTATCCCAGATCATTTTCCCTTCGTCGCTAACAGTTTGAAATTTACCAAATATTTATGAAAACTGTGTATTCCAGGGAAAAGTATTCCACTATTGAGTGAGCAATCTATGAACCTCAAGTGTGCTGCATATAAAGTATATAGAATATAGTAATCAGAAGCTAAAGAAATTCTAAAATTCACAGGTATTCTGGGAGAAATTTACAGGAAAAACAAAGTAAGTGGTCGCATTTATTATATTCTATGGCTTTTAAGAGAGCTGCATCATATTAACGGTAATTTTTTACACAAAAAATACGGAATTTGAAGAAATATTGTGCCTCTGGACTAACTTTACTTTAATAACAGACGTATAAACATGGGTGTAATATATAGTTATAAGCTTAACTTTGATAGTTGAAAGATTGTGATAAAAAAAGGGAAGAAGTGAAAATTGTATTTTTTAAGTACATTTTTCTGTTTTAATTGTTTTTGAGGTCACAAACAACATTTCCGCATAATTAGAAAAATGAGCCACACGCTGAGAAAAAAAAAGTGTAGTCAAAAGTATCCGAATTTAGTAAAACTTAAGAGTATGTCTGACTTTATGGGAACAACAAAAAGTTAGGTGAGTTTTGCGGAAGCTCTTTGGAAATAGTTTTCGAAATATTTACAATGAAATTAGTTTAAAAGTACTTGATAAGGTTAGAACATGGCAGAAAAACTACTTATTTGGTAAAATTTACTTTTAAAATTCGTATTCTGCACTAAATTTGTAGTAATAAGAACTATAATTTTGAAAACCAGAATTTCCTGTAAACCATTAGCATATGAAAGGAAAAATTACCATATATTTTTATTTTATACCGTATATTTTGATTTTTAACACAATAATTATCGTTTTATTAGCAGAAGTGTCATTACCATACAGTACTGTAGCAATGAATAAGATCAAAGCTAAATAATTACTACGAGCTAGTAGTTATCACGCCAATTGTTTTGGACAGGGGAGGGGGTTGTCACGCTGTTGTTCTCGAGCTAGTGATTGCCATATTTGTACCTAAGTGTAGTAATTTAATCATCATTGATTATAATGATCATCTGTGATATCGAACTAGTAGTTCACATCATGTAGTTAAAAACTAATGATAAGTGTTCTCCAAATTAGATGGGAATTTTGAATCCCATTTAAATACATGCATTCCATTTCTTTTAATGTGACTGATCTTATAATGAGTTTGAATCTATTATTAACAGATATCGCATCGTCTTATAATACATTTCGTAAATTCAGTAGGTCCGAAAAAGTTTAATAATCGTTAGATTCTTAGAAATTAAAGCTTTTTCTATTACTATCGAAATAGTCAATCGAAATTATAAGAATTAGATTGTATAATATTCTGCACGTAAAAAGTCGCATTTTAACCCGCAGTCTTCTCTGCATAGCAAAACCGGTTTTCCCATGTTAATAGATAGGGGAACTGTGTGTAGGGGAGAAACATTCTCCCAATTTTGCCCATCTCCTTAACCGCCAGTGGGTTAATATTTCTATTAGTAGTAATTTTCAATATTTGCCTCGTGTCTACTACATATAACTGCATATAATAATTTGTTTTCATTCAAAATGATATACGTTATGACATTTTTGCATTTTAAAATGTAAATAATATTGAGTAACTTGAGTAAAATGAAGATAAGGCAAAAGAAAAATTATATACATATGATAAAGAGGGGGGAATAATAATTAAAAAAATAACAAACAACTGATTAAAAAAAAAAAGAAAGGAAGAATTTTGTTTTGAAAAAAAAAGGAAAATAAAAGATATAATCTTTTCATCAGCCCACACGATTATATCCGCAAAAAGAGTGTTTTCTGATATTGTATCAATATAGCCAAAGCAAAATATATTAATACAATAGTGTGAGGAGCACTCAAAAAAAAATTTTTTTACAAAAATTTCAACAAATAAAATAGAACACAATAAATAAAAATAACACGTAAAAACAGAAAATAAAATAAAATAAAAAGAAAAAAGAAGAAACAGTATAAAACAAAATCTCTAAAGCGAGTAGCGAAATCAGATGTACTTACATGAACGGGAAATTTTTCAAGAATGATTTAAAAATATTTTCGCAACAAGATTGACAGATTACAAAATATGAAAACAAAAGCGCAAATTGAGTGTAACTAGAGGAATTTCAATCTCTAAAGCGAGTAGCGAAATCAGATGTACTTACATGAACGGTAAATTTATCAAGAATGATTTAAAANATGTAAATTTAGAGTTATATATATATATATTCGTCATAAATAAGATTTAAACTTCGTTTTTCGGTAACTTTATTAGAAAATATTGTGATGTAGTTATTCATATTTCTTTACTTTAACTATGGTACTAAATATTTGCATTACAGTTATGTGCATATTGATTTTTTGGAATCAATAAACAAAGAAATAAACGTAATTAACTATAAATCAAAAAAACGTATATAAATGCTATGATTAATTAAATGATGCATATTAAAAAAAACGTCTGCAAATCTGAAAAACTTTCGATTTCCTTTTCAATTTTATATATTTTTACGATTCACAATATTTCATTTCATATTCCAGTTTCAATTCAGAATTTTGTTTTTAAAAAGTTATACTTTTCGTAAAAATACTAAGAAATATAACTACGCAAGCAAAAGAATAACGATACATTAAAATGAAATATATAGAAAAATAAGAAATATTTCTATGTATGACAGAAAGTATTCATATCTGGTTGTAAACCATTTGTTAGCCTAGTACTTTATAAGTCATGCCAGAGAAGAACGAAAGTAAAAATAAAATATTCCATATCATGTTAGATCAGTTTTTGAACAAAAAATATATCTCTCCCGAAAATATTCGAGTAAAAAGAACTGCCAGCTAGGCTTTTCATCAAAAAATTTAATCTAAAAACTTAATCTCCAGTGTTAGAATTTTCAACTCCACCCTTTTGTTGTGAGTAGTATGAAAACTCACTTTTTATTTTTTTGTTCGTGCATAATAATAAGAAAAGGCTCAAAGTACTCGCAGAATAAATGAACATCTAAGCTTTTTTGATAAAAAAATGAATTTTTAGAATCCGTGCAGGTGATTTACTTCCTTTGTTATGTTTCGGTTGCTAAAGGAAAAATATAAATTTTAAAAAAAAAAATTATGAATTGCTGTGATTTACTTGTATTTGCACTTGAAGTTAGTCGCTAAAAAGTTTAAAATATTGATTTTTTGTTTTTCTCAGTATGCTTAAAAGTGAAAATGAATGAAAAATTTAAAATATTTTAAAATAAAATCGCATTTTAAAAGTTCATAAAATTTTTTATGCTTGAATACTTAATTTTGAATTCGGTTATTTCCAATTTTGTGCTCCAAAAAACAGTGTATGTTTCAGAAGTTTAGTATATTTCGTATCTTCAGTTAATGACTGTCTGTACTAATTGTTTCGGTTTCTAAAGGAAAAATAAGTTTTAAAAAAATTTTTCGTTGGGATCTACATGATTTTGTACTTGCAACGAGCCACTAAAATTTAAAAATATTGATTTTTATTTTCGTTTTTCTGACTATTGAAAGCTTTTTAAGCAAAAACGTTAAAATTTATGAAAGAGTTAAAATATTTTAAATTTAAATTGCGTTTCAAAAATCCATTAATTATTTTATATTTGAATACTTATTTTCAAGTTCTGTTATCTTTAATTTTCTATTTTAAGAAAACAGCATATTTTTAAGGATACGTTGGATTAATACGTTTCGTATATGCAGTTAATAACTATATACGAATTTTACCTTTTTCAATTTGAGTAAAGCTTTAAAAGTAAAAAATAATTTCCCTCCTTAAATCAAAGTTTCTACACATCATAGTTTAATTTTAAAAGCAAGCAAATTTTATTTATACTAAGAGCAGATTTTTTTCTACTTTTCTGTTTTAAGTACTATGTAAAAAGTATTTATACGTGGTAGGTTAAAAATATACAGTTATGTTTAAAATAAATTAAAATATAAATTTTTTTTCAATTTGACTAAGGCTTTAAAGGGGAAAAATAATAAAAAAGGTAAAGCTTTTAAGCTTTAATAGATCAAAATTTAAAATTTTCTTATGAGGTCTTGCTCCTTATATAGAATAAATGTCTAGTTTTTGGAATACTAATTATTTATTTTAATTTGACTAAAGTATTATAAGGAAAACTAAGCTCACGACTTAAAAAGTTTCACTGTTTATGATTTTAAAATACTTTTGTATAACGCAAACAATTTATTAAAATCAGATCAGTTCCCATAAGCAATAATCTTTTATAAACTTCATGTGCTTTGTATCAACAAGTCCCTCTAAATTTTTCTCACTGAATGTATGCATTTATAATCTGATTAAAATAATTTCGCAGTTCAAAAGTTACAGTGTTTAAAACAAACTGCCTTTCACTAAATCTCTAGTTCGTTAAAACTGGAGTGTTCATTTTTAATCCGGGAACCGGATAAACATTTTTGTATAAAATGTTGTAATATTTTATTGAATCAAAGTATATTTACACCATGCAAGATATAAATTCGGCACTGAATACAATGCCAAAGAATGAACTAGCAAATTATGAAGCATGATTATGTCAAACTTTAGTGTAATTATCATTTATTTGTATTTGTTGAAAATAGTTTTTTGGTACAGCATGCAAGTTCATACTTTTTTTTCCTTCATGAGAATAAAATAAATTTTTAATAGTCGTTATGTATTTTTAATAATAAAAGTATCAAGTGTATGATACATTACCCGGTATTTGACCAGTTTAAAATAAAATTACGAGAGATTAAAAAATATTCCAATTACTCTTGCAAATTTCGCATCTGCAACTTGACACTTAATGATTCTTGGATGAATTATCAAGTGGTAAAATTTATCTTACTTTCTTAACAGTTTTCTGCGTATTTTCATGCATTTAAGTTTTGAAGTCTTGTAGTATTTGCAAACCAAAACAAACAGCAACGCAGTAAATACTCAAAATAGCAGCAAAAGATTTTGCAATTTTTCTAATATACTAAAAGTTCCCACACCCTCTTCGTCAATCCCAGTGGTTGCTTCACATTCCACATTGAAGATCATGGGGAAAAAATGGATATAGTCATTTTTTTACAAAAATTGGAATTGCGTTGTTCTTAGTTGTATTTCGGGGGTTACTAAGCTTTTAACAATTAATAACATGGAAAATTGTTTCCCCCAAAAGCTATTACGCAGTGAAGATGAGCCGCGCTCTACGAAAACAGTTCTTATATATATATATATATATATNTATATATGATAGAACTCAAAATCAAGCTCAAACTGAAAACTAAGACAATCGCACATGTAAATTTAGAGTTCATGCAACCTCAGAATAAAATTGAAGAGATTAAAAAATTACATTTTTATCTAACAAATATTTCCTTATATTAACTACTGTTTCCTTTTTTAAATGGTGCGTTAGGGTTTAATATTCTAAACTAATATAAGTTTCCTATTAATTATGTATTGTGGCAACAGATAATGTATTATAATAGTTTATTTCTCTCAAGTGTTAATTGACAGCCATTTTATTTCGCAAAATAATTTTTCTAAAACTGAACAAACAGTTGCTAATATGCTTCTTTACAGTTATTTAATTTCAAACTTTCTCTAAACCCATTGGGCAAATAGCATAAATAACAGAGATAAATGAAAATAATTATTGGCTAATATTCCGTAAAATAAAATAAAAATGAAGTTTCCCATTAAAATTATTTAGCGTTGTAAGTAAGCAAATGTAATTTGTATTTTTTAATATTACGCTCTTTATATTTTCCCAAAATGATCTGAATTAAAATTTGCATTAGTTCTAAGTTTGAAAAACGCATTTTAATTATAGAAATGGAACATTTTCTAAAATCAAAAGAGATACTCAAAAGTGTAAATTAAAATTAAGCATATCTTCGTTTTTTTTAATAGTATCAGAACTGTATTTGATGAAATTATTATATCTCTTTATTTTTACTGATTTGCTTTAGAGAACTAATGATGTTTTAAATGAATAAAATAATCTGTAAAAGGAAGAAAAAGGAATTCAATATAAATTTGGAAACAAAGAGAATATTCGAAAAGCTTTCAGAAACTTATAAAAATTAAAATATTGAAAACATCCGGAATTAAATAAAAGGCGTAACTTTTAACCAAAGTTATGAATCTTTACTTCAATAAAAACGTATTCAATTTACATAAATTTAAATAAACACTTTTTTAGAAAAATAATTATCTAATTAAATAACTATCAATTAAATCTGTTAGTACCACGATCGCCGTCTTCAAGACTTAATTAAAATTGAAACTGTAAAATATTTTATTGCGTTATTATTTTTTTAAATTTATGGAAAAGATTTTTAATCGTAATCATAAGTAAAATGAGGATTTTAATTAAAAAGTACATATTTGAGTATTCGGAAATTTTTTGTTTTAAATTAATTGATCTCTAATTAACCAAAGTTGGAAAATAAAAATGTTCTTAATATTTATATTCTTTCCATTAATATGTTCCTTAAAGATAAGTTGAAACTTCGAAAATTTAATTTATTTAGTTCGAGTATTATGAGGAAAATTTCGTTAACAGTTCATAATAACTAAAAAATGACATATTCCCCTTTAACTTATTGCAAAAACTGACGATAAAGAAAGTTATTATTTATCTAGAGTTGATTTTCGCTTTTATTTTCTTTCTTTTTTCGGCAAGGGAACTCTTGAATCAAGTATTCTATTATCAAGTATTTCATAGTCGTCGTTGAACAGCCGACCCAGTTTTATTGATTTACGACTACTAATGTTCAACTCCGTAGCCTTGAACCCAATCAAAAAGACAAGAGAACTCCTGAGTCAAGTATTGTGAAAAATTTGCCATCGTGGAGGGCTTTTTGATGGAACTAACCCGCCTTTGCGTTACATAAAACGGCAAACCTCCCACAGTTAGCCTAGCGGCAGGGGGGACTCTAACCCATGATCCGTTTACCACTGAGGATATTTTATGTCAGCACTTTGCTCCATGCACGTTAGGTGTGGAATTTGTATCGATCTACCATCGCTGAGATTCGAATGCTGTTTATCTCATTGGAAGGCAAACACTCCATATTATGAGTCACCA
Source organism: Parasteatoda tepidariorum (assembly GCF_043381705.1). Taxonomy (NCBI): domain Eukaryota; kingdom Metazoa; phylum Arthropoda; class Arachnida; order Araneae; family Theridiidae; genus Parasteatoda; species Parasteatoda tepidariorum. Next base: position 104,454,168 of record NC_092204.1, on the reverse strand, counting down.
TGGCTCTAAATGGAAGCATTGTTTCGCTCGAAAATTCGACGTACGGCACTAGTTTTTTCTGCAAAAGGAAATATAGGGATTTTTAGAAATTTTTGAATATCGGCAGACTCTCCATACAGCCGGAGAAAGAGGCTGAATTATAGTTATTATCTAATCTGAACCATTTCCACACAATTGATTAAATTGACCAGTTAAACATACAAAGAAAACACGGGAAAAAATAAAAAATTTTAAAGAGAAAAAGAAAACTTTTTTATGAGTAATATATTTTAAAAATATTATTCAAAAAATTTTTAAAGAAAATTAAAGAGCCGAAATACGAAATGAAGAAAAGATAGGATCTCGTCATCAAATCATATGATTATATCTCCAAAAAAGTGCTTTTTTAATATTGTATTTATATATCCAAAGCAAGATCTTTCAGTACAATAGTGGGAAGAGCTTTAAAAATATTGAGAAAAAAAAGAACATAATAAGGAAAAAATACAAAATAAACCATATTCTACAAAAAATAGAAAATAAACCATATTATACAAAAAATAGAAAATAAAAATTCAAGAGAATACTGAATTCGCAAAATGTAACACAAAAAGTAGAGAATTCATATCTAATTCTACTTACCAGCATCTTTGAAATATTTTCGTAACAAGTTTGCCAGATTACAAAATATGAAAATAAAAGCATAAATGGGTCATTCTCACAAAAAGGTGATTTTTTAAGTCCCTTAGTAATAAATATTAGGAAATACAGCAGATTTCTTAATATTTTTCCTTATCATTTTTCGTGAAGTTCTTAACTAACAAATCATATGCATTTCTGCTAAATGTATTTAATATTTCATTCTTATTTTTTAATAAACATGACTTCAAAATCCCCTCCGTGGACGTCCCTACGTCTGTGGCACAAAATAATTTTTAATCCCTGTTAAACAATTTAAATGTTATTTTAATGATTTTTGTAGTTTTACCTAGTTAAATATTTATAGTAACTTTTTATTTAATATTTTTTAAAAAAAAAAAATTTCTTTCTAAAATAAATGACTAGTAAACTTTGTCCATCAAAAATGATGTCTCCCTCCGTGGACAATTAATATAGTTCTGTAAATATGCAATAAAGGGCAGCATATGCGAAATCCCTATAAGACAGCTGCTGGGAGGGGTAACCATTCCATTTTCTAATGTTAAATATCAGTTGTTTTTGTTCTCTTTGGTGTCAGTTTTGGATTGTTGTGTTCAACTGGGGTTTGGCAAAGTTCTCACCGTATACTCCGTGGACATCATAAAGAAGGTAAGAGAAAATTATTTTATTTTTGATAGATGAATTTTAGATTGCAAAAATAGTATATTTAATAAAAAGAACTGCCCCATTTTTGTAACTTTAAAATTAAAAATCAGTAAAATTCAAGAACTAGTTTTTGTCTCCTCCGTGGACATAACAAGTCCACGGAGGAGAAGACACAGTCAATGGAAGAGACAATGTGTTAGATAACCATAATACAATTTTAATAATTAAAAAACTATTTTCTTTCAATTGATATTTTTTAAAATGGAACAAATGCGTCAATTTGCTTCTATTTTTAAAGAAAATCAATTAAGTTTAACTTTTTCTTATCGGAGAAGTAAATATTGGCAATTTTTCTAAATAATTTCTGTGATGTTTAACATTTTTTTTCTCTTCAAATTTTAGGAAAAAAATTGCAAAACTAAAATTTAAGAAAAGAAGGCAATCAAATGTTCAAATACAAAAGAGAAGGGAACAGAAAAAACTTAGTAGGAGACAAGATAGACAGAAATTAAAAGAAAACCCCACATTGTTTGAAGAAAGTTAAAAAAAAAAGAGCAAGAAACTTTAAAATTTATATCAGAAAAAGATTTAACAGAAAAATCGTGATTAAATGTACTTTAATTTCTAGAAATTGATAGAGCAAGCTGTTTGTGCCCAGGGAAAAAGGAAACAATAACAAGAAGGAAGGAGAAAAAACAAGAACGTCATTTGGATGACAGTATGTTTAACTTGCAAAAAAGCTTCATAAAAGAGTACCCTCAACACTCAACTTTCATGTGGAGTCTGAATTTTTATTTCAATAGTCTTTGCATTTTAATTTATTAATATTCAGTAAGAGTTACTTAAGAAATTGTACACCTAGGTTAAAAATGGATGTTTCCTTTCATAGCAGCATGATTAATCGGAAGTAGCGCTATCTCTAATAATGAAATATTTTATTATTTACTTATTAATGTTAAACTCATATCAGTTGTGCTCAATAAGTAATGAATTAATCTTCATTGACATTTTATATTTTATAACATAAAATGTCTCCTCCGTTGACTATTACATCTCCTCCGTGGACAAGGCAGAATTTAAAATATTTTAAATCTTGTAAAAAATAAAATAGAAAACTTGACCATTATTATAAGGTCATATAACAGAAATAAATAAAGGCATTTATGTAATTTTTATAACTTTTTTAATTACTTTAATTTAAGAAATTTTTTTAGTCTATTTATACCTTTTCAATGAGAATGACCCAAATAGAGGATATAGTGGGATGCATTGTATGGCGTATTGTATTCTCAAAGAAGCGCATCTGATGTGTTAGTTACCTTGGATCGGTCCGAAACTGGATGTGCGCAAAGTAATAAAATTATACTGGATAATTCAAAATTTCTAATTAATAAGATTGAACTTTTATTATGAAGATTAAATTCCGATGATTTTTATAAAGACCATTACCATTTACTAAAAAAAATATGTTTTTATTTAGAAAAAAACTTCCGTATTAAATATTGAAGATTTTTAACCACTAAATTTCCTATATTTGATTACATTTTGTAAAAGAAAGTTTTAATAAATTTCTTAATAACTATAACATACAATTAAATCAATGATTTTATATAGAATTTAATTACATTAGTTAGATATCCATTGTTGCTTTTATCAAATTTCGGAAAGTTTGTCGATTTATTTTTTGTGATAAATAAACATCACTACAAATTCTTTCAATTCAATTCATTCGAATAAAAATAGTATTTAAATAAATATATTTAAATAAATTTACATTTAAATAAATATATTTAAATAAATTTGTATTTAAATAAATATATTTAAATAAATTTATATTTAAATAAATATATTTAAATAAATTTGCATTTAAATAAATATATTTAAATAAATAAAATATTTAAGCAAGATTTATTCCTCGGACTAAATATTATTAAATAAAATTGTGTAATTTTTAAAATGAAAGATAGTTAAATGAAAGATAGATAATAATTTTGTTCATAATAGTGTAAATTAAGTGAGCTAAAAGTGATGAAAAATTAGACGTATTCTAATTTTAATTTTTAACCTCTTATATAAATCTAGAATTTTTTTAATGACAATATTATTAATTAAATTACTAAATTTAAAATATTTAATTTATATTTTAAAATATTAAAAGTTTAACATAGAATTTTATACAGAATATTGCATGATTATTGTTAGCCATGTCTATGAGGGTAATTGCAGAATACTTTTTGAGTTGCTAAATTGTTCGATCACCTTTCGAAAAATTTGTTGAATTGCTACTATCATTTAAATCCTTCTTATTATTAAAATAAAGTTTTTAAAGTGATAATAAACATACCATTTTTCCATTCTGTTAACGTACCTAAAAGTAAAGATAATCTATTTGATATCAAAACAAACAAAAATAATTAAGATCATTAAGAAAGTATTTTAGATTTTAATGAATTGACATGCGGCAAATGGGTCAAAATATTGTGCCTTTTAACATTGCATTTCTCTTAGTCTAAATTTTCTATAATATTTTAACTACGAGTAATAATATGCATATGATGTTTATCAACAAATTCAAAATATTTCTCTTCTTTACAGTGACATTCATAATCGGAAAATTTAATTTTCAAAGCTTTTGCCAATATCAGTACAAATAAAAATATTCTACCAAGAGTTTTATTGCATTTATAACTTTTAATTATCCTAAACTCTCTTAATGTAAATGAATTGACAAATATATTATAAAATTTAAACGTATCAAAAATCGTGGTTTGAAAGCTAATAACGAACGACAAGTTCTAGAAATGTTTCTTTTTTATTTGGTGAAATTTTACTCATTTTTGCTTTCACAAGATTGAAACAAAGAATTTTGAAGAGTAAATTAGAAAAAAGAAAAGTTGTTTATAAGATCTTGAACTCATAGATATTATTTTCTTTAAGGGAAAAAGTAAAATCTTTCATTGGTTTAATATTCTAATGTTTATTCTTATTAGAAATAAATCTCTTCTTTTATTCGAAATGAAATCTACATTCAATTTGTCTTCATTAAGAGAGAATCTTAGAAGTGGTGGTTTTTTAACAATGGGTCATGAATGATGTGTCCTTTTTCATGATCTCAATCCTCAAGAAAATATGAAAGACTATCTTCAGTAAAACTGCATTGACAAAAAAAGAGACAGTTTAAGTCTGTGGCAGAATTGAACACTGCCATCATTGAAACTTGATGTAATATTGATGCTTATGATGGGGGTGGTTAGTGGAAGAAGCATCATTGTAGTATTAAGCATATTTTTGACCATGTGAGATACATCTGAATTTGTTATGAAAGAGGGGTATTTATCCCAGAAAAATAAGGAAATTCATTTGAGAAAAATTGATTTATTATTTAGAAAATATGGCCATACTTAAATAATGAAATAAAGGAAGGAAGTCCATAAAAGGTATCAAGAGAATCTCTTAACATCAAGAATTTCTGTAAAAATATAAAAATTCAACAGTTGGGGCTGAGAGGCCAAAGTCATCTAGTCCTATCGCCAAAAATTCAAAATGAAAAGTGAAGTTAGTTTTTCCCAATGGACAGTTAGAAGATGGGAAGAGAAACATGGTTGGCAATTTATTGAAAGATAAAATTGCCTAAAATAAATCCAACCTCCCTTTTAAAAAATTTAAAAAAATTAAAGAAATTTTAAAAAAAACATTTTAGATAATGGGGCTATGGCTAATCGCAAAAAGACTGTGAGAATTAATATAACACTGTAAGAGAAAAAAATTTTGTGTTAAGTAAAATAAAGAATAAAGAGTTAAAAATAGATTTTGGATGTTAGGCACGGCAGTGAATTAGTGAGTTTTAGATTTGTATTGAAATAAAAAGTAAGCCGTTACATTGATTGTTAAGAAAAGGATAAAATATTTGTATTAACTTCTTATAAAATGCAATAAAAATTAAATAATTGGATTAATTTAATTAAAATTCGATTAAGAATGATTAAAAAAATTTAAGAAATTTTAAAAGCTAGGAAATATGTTACGCCCATTATGGCATTACAATGCTATTCTCCTCCTGGGATTGGTAAATGGTATGTCACATCACATACTTTAATAAAGCATGAATAAACATGAGAGATATATTATCTGTTGTAGGAAGCGTACTCCCCACTTTACACGCACGCACATCATTGCGTACCTCCTATCCCTTTCACTAAACAGTGGTTAGACAGACGGCCTCCTCTTATATGTTAAAATGTCCTGTGTTATATCCTATATGTTAATAAATAGTTGTTAATTAAGTTGTGCGCATTGCCTCTCCCCACACTATAATTATCAAAAATTGCTATATTTCAAGAGGACACTTTTTCCTTCCTTTTTATTTATTCGATGTTTTTTTTTCCTGTCAAGTAGAGTAGGAAAGTGAATTGCTTCTTGTAAATATGTGTTTAGATATTGACTTTCAGAATATATATGTTTGGTTCTCATTGATTTTCTTTACGTCCAGTTAAAAAATCAGATTTTCTTTTTGTTGCTGTACAAAGCAATAATAATGAAAAATTTGCTCACGATTCTTTTGTGAGATATTTCAAAACAAACAAAATTTAACAAAAAGTGAAGATATTCGCTTTTTTCATAACTGGAAATATGTTCTTCGCCTCCAACAATTTATTTAATTTGAAATATTTCTTACAGCTTTCTCTTTCTAACGGGGTTTAAAAAGTCTAATATCTTTAAAATCGCATGAATTTTTTGTAGTTCATTACTTAAAATAAAAAAAAACTTCATACAAGAAAACTTAAAGCAAAATCATTAATTTCCCTGAAAATAAATTTAAGTAATGTAGTTAAGTAATGTATTAATATTTTAATAAAGCAGTTAGGCACAATTGATTTTAGAAATCTATCATGCACAAAATATTTATAATGGAAAAAAGATTCATACTAATTCTATCTGCTAGTTTTTTTCACTTTAAAATGAAACATAGTGGAACAAATATTTTACATAAGTTGATGAATTTCTGAAGGTAAATTTTCAGCCAGTAGAAAATAATAGCATGTTGCAATTTTGTTTTGCATAGTTAGTTGTTAATCATTATTGAAAGATTACATTTTGTGTTTTTTTAGTATATTGTTGTTTGAGAGTAATACAACACATGAGTGATAAAAATATGAAATAATCTTGTGGCTTTTTTCTTACAAAAATTACATTTAAAATTGAATTTTATAATTCAATATTCTTAAAACGTGAAATTTCAAATCTTTGTTTACAGTCTTCAAAACATTTTTCTCTTATTTTAATTCAACTGCGGAGATAAGTGAGAATATAACATATAGTTTTACTATACATTCAAGAAATAAATAACGATTGAAAAACATTAAGTCAAGTTTCATTATTTTCTTAAATACTTTCTAACAAACAACTAACTTTTCAAAGTTTTTATTTTCCAGTCGCCTCATTTGACGTAACAACAATGTATCATCAATAGTAAAAATTTGTTTCGGAATGGAAATATATAATCCAGATATCTTAATTAACTAAGATTTTTTTTTGTCTGATCTTTAAATACGGATGATATTAAAGCTGAATAAAATTTCGGTCATAAATCTAGTTATGAAACTTCATTTCAAAAATGTTAAGCGAAATTGTACCTCAGCCAATCAACTAATATTGGGCATGGTATTATATAAATTGTTATCAGTCAAAATTTCGTTATCATTTATTGAGTTGAAAAGCAGATACATCCATTCTTAACAAAGCTAATATATTTTTTTATTCATAAATATTTGTTGCCTGTGATGCCACAATTGGTATTACATATTTATTTACTATCTCTTAAAATATCCTTAATTACTTAAGCTTATTTTTATTAGTCGAATTATATATGTAAAATAAATCAAATAGTTAATCTTTTAAAGCGAACATAAAATATTTATTCTTTTATTTTATCGATCAATGTAACGGATACTTTTTTTTAATTACAAATACAGACTTATTAATTCACTGCCGCGCCTAATCGAAAGCTATTTATAACTTTTTATTCTAAATTTCAAACCGCAAAATGTTTCAGTTGCATGGTTGTAATAATTCTCATAAATTTGTTGGCGACTCGTGATCGCCAAGGTATTTTTGAACTCAATATTGATAATGCTGGGTTGGCTTTGTTTTGGCTATGTTATATTTTGATAATTAGCCAATTTTTGATCTCCTACCCATGCTTCTCCTGTGTCCGTTGGGAACAATTACATTCACTTTTAATTTCAAATTTGTGGAGACTAGGAGTGCCCTATTCGGGCCTCCCCAGTCTCAGTTTTTAACCGTCAAAAAATTATATTCATGCGGTATCATCTCTCGATGTGAGAGAGTATCTGATTTGAACCCTTTAGGAGATTTCTTTTTTGTATGTTGAATACGGTCATTATCCATCATACCAATTCTGCTTAATAAATCAAATTTTCACTAAACGATTTATATTAATTTCCTGGAGATAATCATCTTACTACATTCTTAATCAAGATGTTTTAATAAGGCAAGATAACTCACGATGAATTTCTCTATTCTACTACTAATGGCGATACCTACCACCACATTGCCCTTCCCATGGACTTAACGTAATTAGGTTTAAAAAAACATGTTTTCGCAAAATACGTTTACCTTATCAAAATAAAGTTTTATCAAAATATCTCGTTTCTTATCAAACTATTCTGAAAATGATACTATTGATTGTAGTCTACTTAAAATTGTGAAAATATAAAATTTTAAGCAGTTTTCTCCATTAATAACTGAATCCTGTACTTAATTCTTATCTCAATCACTCTTCATTTTAAATAAACTTGTCTTACAAATATACACTTTCAAATCTAAATTATAAACAAAAAAATCAAGTGGTAATTTTAAGAATACTAATTCGGTAACGTAGATACCATATGGTATTCACGTTGATAGGTGAGCTAGCCTGACATGACTAATAAAGCAAGTAATGAAATATTGAAGGAGGAACTATAAATTCCATATTTGATTGAAAAGATCTCTTTCCTTGCATAATTTAAAGCATACAAAAAAGAAAACAGAATCGTCTACAGTTTAATTTATCATAATACTTAGCATTAAACCAGTAAAAAATTCACTTTTCAAAAGTCCCTCAAGACTGGCCTCATTAAAAATATTATGTGATTCTTCGGATCGAGGGGCTAAAATAGCTAGTCTTGCACCTGCTTTCCAAATTTCAGGACTCTAGTGCAAACGGTACTGAAGTTTTAAGAGAGAGACGGAGATTATTATAGGTGACAAAAACTAGTTTAAACATATATTAAAGGATTAAATGAAATATTACGGAAATAGTTTTTTTTAACAAAACTTAACTTATTGTTGATGCAGCTAAATATCTTCTGTCCTCGGTTTTTGTAAATTCCCTTTTCCCAATTCCATGAATATATTACATCGAGTATGTCATATTTTATTCAATTATAGCTTGATCAATAAATCAGTTTGGACAACTAGATGAAAATTAGAACTTAAAACCTCCAGTGTCATTTGAGATTTAATTATATTCACATAAACAGAGACCAAATGAATGTATTATTCTTTTATCACAAGTTGTAAGCTGAATAATTAGTAAATATTAATACTTATGATTTTGAAACCACAAGTTCGAATTCGACAGGGATTTCACCCAATTAGTAAACATATTAATAAACACATTAATAAACACATTAATTAAGCTCGAACCCATTTATATTAATGCAAAATAATGCTTGGGGAAGTGTTTAGTAAATAGAAATCCGTTGGAAAATTATTCTTCAGTGCAATAATTTGAAAGAGCTGGTGACATTTTGTTTTTACTAAATTATTTGTAATCATTATTTATAACGTGTGACTTTTCGATTATTTGTAAAATGCGATATCTGAATATGTTTTTAATTTTTTTGTACTTCGGTATCATCCATATTATCTAATGAGATGCAAATTTTGAATGTTGGCTGAAAACGCCTTTTTTTTCTCACAAATACAAGGTGTACAAATTAAGTAATGAGGCTAATTTTAATTACTCTATATTTGAATGGAATTACAATTTAAGATTGTGCAACTCAAAATAATTCCTTGAGAAACGATACAGGCTCTGTCATGTAGTACTTTCATTCCTAATAGCATTGTTGAAATTCAGAAAATGGTCTAGAAATTGGAATACCTTTTATCTGGTTGGTAACAGCATTTTAAGTGTTTTTCATTACATTAGTTTTTCATTACAAAAGCTCAAAAGGATACAAGTCAGGTCAGGAATGTGCTTATTGGTCGAAAATATATCTATTGATATTGTTGTTCGACAAACGCTTGCCGTTTTTTATGTTTGGTGTCACAGGTATGATCCTCTCTCGTAGTTCAAATTCAATTTGTTTTTCAAAATCTGATGAACGATAGTGTGATACAAATTCATCCGTTCTCCGATCATTATTATCATCATTCAACGATATGAAAACTCAAGATCCCGAATTCTGTCAACGTTTCCATCCGTTCTTCCAGCTAAAGTCTTTTTGCTGCGTGATTCAAATTCAGTGGCCTCTTTTCCTTCTGAGTCTCGTAATGGACTGATCGTAAAGACATGGTTTCCCAGTAGAACCCTGAAGTCAAGCATCATTGGCGGTGGTCAGTAAGCGGGTGGGTGATCACTTCGATCTGCCTGCGTAGGGTTTGAAGCTGCGAGGCATCGGTCTTTGTTAAACTGATTTACCTTAAAGTGCTTGACTTCGCACGCAGGTCGTCGGACTTCCAAAACAGAGAAGCCATCCCCTCTGCAGAGGATTACAATTATGATGGCATGTCTAAGGATCATCCTCAGGTATGTTTCCCAAACAATCGTCAATAGCCCATTGTGCAACTCTAGTGCTATGTAAATAAAGTACCTACCTACCTCGGCCTTCTGAAAATGTATTTATCTCAGATAACCGTGACAATGACGTAACCATGGTCGCCGTAAGCCTGGTGAAGTTTTGCAAAAGTCTTAGCTTCTCTGATCTGAAGCAAAGTCTCATTGCAGACCGTAGCTTTATATTAATTTTATTCATTTTTACAAGGCTCCGCACGAACTGCCTGTAAAATGCTTTCAGACCACTACATAATTGAACGAGTTGATACTTGTACTCAAGGTGTATAAGAAATGTACCAACTGCCCCTCCAAGTTAGAGATGTCAAGTTTTGCTATATTTGAACGTTATGATAAAGAAATTAAATACGCAGTACATAAGCAACCGCAGCTGTGAATTCTAAGTAACGACGCATACTTGAGCTCCTTGCCGTGCAAAAAATAGTGGTTAACGAAAACAGAGGAAATTTAGAAGCAAACATTTTAAACTTTTAGAGGTTTGTAATACTTTTTGAATAAGTCTTGCAAGACTGGCAACACTGTGCCAAAAAGGATTATTTTACCCACCTCTTATGCTCCCTAGAAGAAGAAAAATCTTATAAATTCAATAAAATATTTGAAATGAATTCAGTAAGTGTTATCATAATCATAAATATTTCTAGTTATTGCATAAATAAGTTACATATTTAAATTTTTTCATATTTTAATATTTACATATACTATGGTATTTTTATACAGTATTTTTTCACATTTTCGCCATGAAAGAAAATAAACTATTCTTAAGTAATATTTTGTTTTTGGACATAAAACTGGCCGAGCATTAATCAAATTTCTTACCTTCCTTACAACCTTTCATTGTAATTTAATAATCCACCAAACGAAGGAGAATCCAATTACATTTTTACATTAGCAATCACTTTTCAAAAGCATACAAACAGAAAAACAGTAACTGAAACAATATCTGAAATACATTTTTTATAGTGGCAAGCTAGTGTTACGATTATATGATCAAAAAAATTCTAGAACCCATTGATAAATTTAAAAATTATAAATAGACTTAGGAAGAGCTATGAGCTTGAAATAGGTAAATAAATTGTTTGCAGCTGAAAAGATCTAAAATTATTTTCGTTTATTCTTTAATCCTCATTAACATTTTATTAAAAATTTATAAAACCTGAGAATTTAAATGTTTATTTTTAATGTTGCATATCCTTACACTGAGATTTCAATTATGCGCCGTGTTTCAAATATCTCAACGTTCGAAAAAAGTTGTCAATTATTTTGCTGTAAATTCTTCTAATTTTTCATACAATTATAAAAATAATTATAAGGCTTTGTATACCTAAAACTTGTGCTTTTAAATAAACCGTGAATAGGAATTGACTCGAGCTCTTACTTTTGTAAATTTAATTTCTGTTTTCTTGATTTATTTAGGCTACATTTAAATGCATTTTTTTTCTCGTAAAGGAAAATACTGTGTTAATGAAAATCCTGAACATCCTTTAATTTATTTCTCAGCTTAAAATCTAATACTGCCTTTTCAGCACCAAACTATAATTAATTTCAACATTGCATCTTGAACTATGTTGTGAGAAAGTTCCCTGACTCATTTATCTTTACGAGAATAAATGAATTAGAAAGGAAATCTGGCAACACGGATAAACCACCTAAATTAAAAGAAGAAGTGAGTATTTTCGCAACTTAAAAATTGTGGAATAACACCCGAAATTTAGATAGTTTCTATTGATAGATGGATATAAATAACTTTGAACATTCTTTAAATAATTGTAACTAAAATCAGATTTTTTTTCCACTTAACGAGTTGCTTTTTGAATGGATGGCTTTAAATTGTCGGACATTTTGGCAACTATTTTTTATTTTGTATCTGATCAGTTTTTTTATCTTTAACACAAACAGTTTTTTTTTAATGTTATTCAGTAGAAAATTGATTGTGAGCAAAAGAAAGTCATGCGAAATAATTTAGACGCTTAAGATAAGTTTATGGGGTGATACACGATTACTATCCTTTTAAGTTTTTTTTTTTTTCATTTTGTGTCAAGAATAAAATGATAAACAAACACTTCGTAGATTTTAGAGACATTTAACTGCAACATAAATCAAATGGGCTGTGAACTTAGTAGGGCACCCAATTGAGTCACACTATTTGACTCCTTGAATTTTATTCCACAGTACCTGATACGACTTGAATTTAAACTTATGGTTCAGTTTAAAACCTTATTAAAGTTGCGGTAAATATGAACGATATTATGGTTCAAAGTGATTTCATTATGAATCATATCCGTTTTCTGGGAGAATTTACTTCAGTTAGGTGCAACAAAAAACTTATCAAACTTTGTGATGATTTTATTTATTTTATTTTATTACCGTTACTAAACAGTTGATTCATTTAAAGGTTTTCGACTGTTAATATTCTCCGTAACCTTATAATTTTGAATTGAACTTATCCATATTTGAGTTACATGGGGAAGAAATGAATGGATATTTCTCTACAGCTTTGTGGTCGGTGAGAGTCGGGAGGAGCGAAAATAGTATTGACCAGCCATCAATGGAATTTGAAGCTTTTTCATCAGATTGGATATGAGAGCCCCTGAGTCATCGTGACTCAGAAAATGCTAATTAGCATTAATTAGTTTAGTCTTTCCCTGAAAACCTAAATTTATATCTTCTAGAAAGTAATAAGCATAAGTTCACTCATAAAATTAATTTTCATAAGTTTGATTTCACCTTTCACTCTGATTGTCTCAGTAATGATTTTGTAATTATTTCAATTTGTCTGTAGCTAAAATAAGAACATAAATTTTCAGATAAGCATGTATATAATAGGGTACAAAGAATGGACTGGCGTGCCACCTTCCTGTGATATCAATCCCCCCCCCCCAAAAAAAAACGTAAATAAATATCTTTATCAGGGTTTTATATGTCAACGACAAACAGTTTCAGTCTATGGTAGAAATGATGGTTTCAATCACAGAAAATCATCATATTATTAAAACTAGTATTCTAATGTGTTAGTTAATATCACCATCGTGTATTTCAAGTTATGTATTAACTATTACCTGAAGTGGCTTCATTTCTATGGCACACTTAAATTTTTTCCATTTCGCTATTTTCTTTTCTTTTTATAAATTTAGGGCAATTTAATATTAAATAGTAATATTTGTTGAATTTAGAATACAAATGTAAGAAATAAACATAACTAAAAGTAAGCATGAAACAAAGATAACAGGGCACAATATAAAAGCATATAAAAGGCTCAACCTATAAAAGATAATTGGGTGAAAAGTCAAAGCATACAACAAAGTAAGTGAGAGAAAAATAAGAAACAAAAACAACACGCTTAAAATTGACGAGTGCATTATACTGCTTATGAGTGAAACATTTTTCGAACTACAACTGGTCTTGTTATTAAATAAAATCGTCAAAGAAAAGGAACGCAATGAGTAAAAAAGGAGAAAACAATTTAAAAACACACAAATGCAATATAGTTAGCAAGCATATAAATACACTTTAAAAATCCTAATTAATTTTTCTTTTAAATTTTTGAGCATTATAAGAGTCATTTTAGCATATGACTCAATTTTAAAACTAAATACGAAACTTTTGCTTTGTTTAAAAAAAAATATATATATATATATGTATATATAAATAAATATAAGAANATGTATATATATATATATATATATATATATTCTGTTTATTTTTCCTAAATCATTGATTCTCCTATTTATATTAACTCGTACATTTAGGAAAAAACTTAGTAAAGAATGACCAAAATGCAAAACGCTCTGTCTTTTTTAATAAATATTTTCAAAAAACTAATTTTGTTTTAAATTTTTATAGCCTACTTTCATATAACTCATTAATATTATTTTGTTTGAGTTAAATAATTTCTGACATTTTTTTCCCATTCTCTGTCAGGCGTGAAAAGATTTTTGTAAACAGCGCATATATTTGCATTTCACTCCCGGATTTAATAATTTCATTGGAATCGAGAACTTTATTCGTTATATCAGGGTTATATGCATTATCGAAGCTCAAATAAAAAATTTCGAAAAATTCATAAATTGCCCTAATAAATAAATACTGAATAAAACATAAAATTAGAAATTCTTCACTTTTATCCTTAGAAGTTTAAAATTCCAGCGAATAGTTACTATAATTTAATGTGTACTAAGTAATGTTCAACATTTTCCTTTTTTCTCAATTCGGTAAAGTTATTTTTTGATTTATAGGGAGAAGAAAACACTGCATCTTTTGCGTACATTAGTTATGTTTTTGCAGTTTCCCAACAATCTGAAATATCAGAAAAAATAACTGTTTCAATCAGAGTTTCTAAACAGATTTTTGCATCCGAGTCAAAAATAACCACTTTCATAATTGCACTCCGTAATCATTTCAGACATAAAGTCAATTTTCTTCTATTCCGGACAATATATATGCAGTCATTCAAAAAGCCATTCATCTAATTCTAACAAACAATTAATGTTTTTCAGCTGTAAAAGTAGCTTACTGCTTTGAGGTTCATTATTCGTTATAAAAGTGAATTTTTCCTCGATTTTATTGAGGGAAATTAAAAATACTAAATCCCGAAATAAGGGCTCGTTAAATCAGGGTTCGATTTCATAAACGTTTTGTGTTAAATCTGGTGATCAGAATACCGTGGGAAGAATATTTCCTGACTAAAATATCCCGAGAACAAACTATCCCTTGAGCAAAATATAATGACTAAATTTTAAATTAATACTTTTAATGATAGTAAATGATTTCTAATAAATGTCACAAAAGGTCAATATCAATACATCTTCGCTTGCCATCACATAAACCATTTCAACCTGTAGATCGTTAGAATTGTTGAGAATTTCAAGCGCAACTATATTTTGGACGATTGTTTCAAATATTTTTAATTGGAAAAATAGCGCAGACTGAATTCTATACCAGACCATTAGTCCAAACATAGTGTAGGGGCAAATTGTCAATCGTACCTTACATATTGACAACAAATATGTTTATCGATAATTTTTATTAGCAATAAATAATAATGTATAATGTTCATGTGTTATTGATTACTTTAATATAATTACAAAAAGAAAATTCATGCAAACAATTACCAACAAATTAACACATTTTACCTTTATTTTTTAATGTCATTCGTTCGATTTATTTCTCATTCACTCACTTACTCGCTTGTTTAAGTTATTCAGTATAAAATTTTGCTTCTATATTTCATCCACACATGTGGGATCGTTTACGCGAGAATAGATTTCGCATTATTCCGTATGATCTACTTGATATTTAATCCTCAAATTCATAAATAGGTAGATTAAATTAGCAAAAGACAAATTTTAATTTCATAAAAATAAAAACATAAAATCTGAAAATTTTAAAAAGTTAATCGCAGCAATATTCTTTTGAACACTTTTTTTTTTTTTCAAAAATTTGTCGGTTTAAAATTAAATCAAATATTTTTCGAAATATAAAAAAAAAATTTAAAAATTCATTATTTTGTTTGTAAAGTTCACCTTTTAAGAACATGAAATTATAAAAATAAAAAAACTCAATCGGCCCTTTCAACTTGTCTCTCCCCATGTAAAAAAATGCAACGCAAAATTTATTTTGAATTAAGCTCAGTAAGCTTGTTTAAGTTTTACACAAAGCGACCATTAGATGGTAAAATACTTCAAAAGCAAATTACTATAATTTAATTTTCGCTCAAAAGATTTTTTGCTAAAATATTATTCCAGTTCGTTCTTTTAAATGTTTTGTTTGCATGTTTAAACAAATCGTGATTTCAAAGATTTTCATTTTCAATAATCATGATTGCAAATAGTAATGTAAAACACACGCTACAAAGAAAATTTTATCATAAGAAGACTTTAATAATATTTTCCGAGACATTATTTCACTCTCATTTGCCAAGAGGAAGAGATAGAAGAAAATTAAAAGAGGAATTAGCGAGAAAATTAAGAAACCTAATAAGATTTATTAACTCGCATAAGCAGTAAGTACGCAGAACCTATATAATAAGATAAAAATACAATAAATCAACGAAGGAAATAGAAAAGAAAACATTATATTAAAAGAAAAAAAGAACAACCGAAAAAAAAACTATTTTTTTAAAAATGTATGTAAAAATTTTAAAAATAAATCCAGAGAAAAAAAAAGTATGCCATTGACAGCTCACGTAATTATATCAGCAAATTAGAGTGCTTTCTAATATTGTATAATATAGCAAACTATATCAATACAATAATGTAAGATTGTATTGATATTGTTTCGGCGACAGTTGATCCCATTTATATTTCGACCAATTTATAGTAACTTGTTTGTTTAAAGATAGCTTTTAAATAAAAATACATTTTTTGTTCAGTTTTGTAAAATATTTGTCATTTCTTTCAAAACAAAATTTAATATATCATTCATATAATGGTTATGATAACTTGTAGCAAAAAACTCTTATATTACGGAACATATATTTATCGAATACCAGTATTTGTTTGAGCTAAACAAACCCGTTACTGGAGGCGTTATCGGACAGAATTCTTTCTAACTTTATACACCTTGTTTACGTAACTCATAATATTCTTCTTAAGAGAGTTTTTTTTAGCTACTTTAGCCACTGGGCAAGTTTACTATCGTTCCATCGATTTGCACGATCGTTGATCTTAAATCATCTGTTGAAATATCTTCTTTTCTGCATCATAAAAGCACACATCCGTCTTATTTACGAACACTTAAAATATTGCGTGATTAAAAATGTCTTTGAAATGCAGTGGTTCGTAAATTTAGAGCAATGAAAGAAACAAACTGAGCAAATTTACTTAAATTGTTTTTAAAAAAATGTTGAAAATAAGTTGAAATGACAATTATTTAAACATTACATCAATTTAGAAAAGTGCTCAGATCCAAATTTTATAGAAAATTAATGCTTTAAAACATCCTAAAGCATAAAAACACTACTCCCAAAATAAAAAATAAACTAGGAGGCTTCGCCCCCTGCTCGCTGGCGCTCACCAACCCCCGGAACTGCTTTCGCAGTTCATTTCGGATTGCTTCGCAATCCGATGCTGGCTTTACTCGGTCATTGGACACGTTCTTAACGTCTAGCTTTTGTACAGATACTTTTTTCAACATTGAAGTTCCGAAAACTTTTCACTGTAGAAAATTCCAAACCTGTGCATTTCAATATTAATTTGAAATTGCAAACAGTTCACATATTTTTCTTAATCACACTATTCTAAATTTCAGTTGTTGAGAAAAGTAACTGTTGTAAGTTTTGATAATTCGGTGAGAATTCACCCGATTAGACATATGTTGCTCACTACGTGCTCTCGCGCGCCGAATCCTATCAATTAAAAATGAAAACTGTTGCCAACGCGAGAAAAGAAATGTCATCGGTTTTATTGATACATACGTATTAGCGTTTTATATAATACTAGGAGGCTTCGCCCCCTGCTCGCTGGCGCTCGCCAACCCCCGGAACTGCTTTCGCAGTTCATTTCGGATTGCTTCGCAATCCGATGCTCGCTTTGCTCGCTCATTGGATACGTTCTTAACGTCTAGCTTTTGTATACTTTTTTGAACACTGAAGTTCCGAAAACTTTTCACTGTAGAAAATTCTAAACCTGTGCATTTCAATATTAATTTGAAATTGCAAACAGTTCACATATTTTTCTTAATCACACAATTCTAAATTTCAGTTTTGTTGAGAAAAGTAACTGTTGTAAGTTTTGTTTTAAAGTCTTTCCCACCAGAGGGCTAAAACCATGTGTTGCAAAACAATATGAAATAGTACTGAACGCCGGATGTAAAGCATCGGCTTACATCCGGCGAAGATAATTTTGTGAGTATTTTTTTAATAATTCGGTGAGAATTCTCCCGATTAGACATATGATGCTCACTACGTGCTCTTGCGCACCGAAGCCTATCAATTAAAACGTATTAGCGTTTTGCATAATATAGATTAGCCATATGATGCTCACTACGTGCTCTTGCGTGCCGAAGTCTATCAAATAAAAATGAAAACTGTTGCCAACGCGAGAAAAGAAATATCATCGGTTTTATTGATACATACATATTAGCGTTTTATATAATATAGATAGATTTTAAAATACTTTTTTATGCTATATCATACCGAAAAGCTGTAAAACTAATTCGTAATTAACCCTTTAAAGTAGATTTTTGCATATTTTTTTGATGTTTTTTCATTAATTTGTATTTAGATCAAAATTAGTGAAAAATATTAATTTTAGCATTTTAATAATTTACTGTTATGAAATACAATGTGAAACACCAATGTGTTTTATTGCTTTCATTGAAAACTCTTCCAAACACGGGGTTCACTTCTAATCAATAATTTTTCAAATTTGCGCTTATTTGCAGTTATTTAGATCTAAGAGAAACAGTTGCTTATCATTTAATTTTCCTTAATTTAAAAAGTCAATTATTGATAAATTTCTGAATATGAATAAAAAACAAAACCAATCTACTTATTTTAGATTTTATATTTTAGTACAAGTATAATTTCAACAATATCAAAAAAATTTTAGTAACTGGTAGACGGTTCTTATAATAAAAAAATACTTGTAATTAGAGCGTTAGAAAAAATATATAAAAAGGACACCTGTGTCCTATCTGCTCAAAGGGTTACAGATGAGTAAAAAAAAATAAAGCACTCGCACAAAAGTAGTTTGTCGGGCAGGTGGGTCATGAAGTTAAGCAATTTCGAGACTATCTACATGATGATGGCCATGCGGTCAGCACTGCGCGTTTACTTTTAGCGCTAGATGGTATCTATTGAATTCAGCTAAAAATAACAGCATTGCAGCTCATTGAAAGATGAATCCAAAAATTTATGTATTTAACAGAAACTATAGCATTGTTATGTATTTTAAAAGGGAATTTTCTACGTTCTCGGTAAAAAAAATTATGATTTCAAAGCAATATATATATTTTATTTTCAGTGATATATATTTACTTATTTCTGTAGTTTTAGATACTACCCAAGGAAAAGAAAAATTCCGCTAAAATTACTGTTCTGTATAGTAATGATATTTATAGTTAATAAAACTAAATTATACGGTATTTAAGCAGTTCATATCGTATCGGTTCACCATAAATTATGGTCTTCAAAATTTTAGTTCTTATTACCACTCATTTAGTAAAAATACAAAAATTTAACCGAATAAATGACTTTGATGCCATATTTTAGGGCTTCATAATATCATATAATACCATATAGGATATCATATCATATAGGGAACCAAATTTCACTTCAATTAGCAAATTTTATCACTCATTATAAAATCCTTTTTAATGTTAATTTTATCATAATTATTACGAAAGCCCTTCGATAAAAATTACAAGCTTTTTTGGTGTTCTCATAGATTCAGAAACCTGGTAAATTTTACCATATCAGTTTTTAACAATAGTTTATTTTAGTTGGGTGAAAATAGTCTTTCTTTATTATTTTAACAGAGGAACATTTTTTAAAATTTAAGGATACCAAGCATGTCAAGTGAGAAAAATTAAGAAATCTCGTTAAAACTCAAATTCATAATTAACATAATTTTATTAACATAACATATCACAACTAACATATTTTTGCAAATTAACATAAAATAAGCATGATAAAAATTATACAATATAAAAGTAATCATCGGAAACATAGTTTTTAGAACCGCCCTGAAATTACGTCCTTCTCAAACAATTTTGTAACTTGTACTCAAGTTACAAACATTGATACACTTTTAATCTACAAGTAATCTTTGGGAAAAACTTTTAGAAGCTTCTACAAGCTCACATTTGCGAGATAACTATCAAAGATAAGTTAACTTTACTTGGTTTAATTTTGGTAGGACTGCGAAATCTGGATTTGGGATAGTTTTCTACCTTTCCTTGATCTATTTAAAGTCGTCTTTTAAAGTTTATGTAGTTAATATTACTCTGTAACTGCTAAAATTTTCCTACTTTTTTCACTCAAATGCTGTAATAAAATAAGTATTAAATTAATTTCTTCTTTTCTGTTTATAATTTTAAATTGTACTTTTTACTTCTGTATTACTTTTTTAAACCTAACATTGCAAATAAATATTGGTAATTTTACTGATTTTATTTTTAAAGCACTCTTTTCAACGTAACAAAGTATTTTATTCAATGTATTCAACGTAATGGTTATCAATAGTTAGTGTAATTCCTATTTTTCGTTAAAAATTATTTCAATTTAATAAATATAGTAACTATTAAAAATTTGCATTATACTTTTGATAGTTAAACACTTTCGCGTGTCCAAAGATACAAGAAAGAGATTAGTTTATATTAAATAAAGAACAAGCGCTGCCTTCTACTTTGATATAAATTCCGATGAAATGTAAGTAAAAATATTTTTTCAAAAATATGTCATTTTTCAAGTGTACATAGAAATTCGTGAATATGCTAATTATTTCACATTGAGCATTTTTTTTCTGTGTTTCTAAAAACAACTAAGGCAATATATCATTTGAATTAAAAATTTTCTGACTTTTTCTTTTAACATATATTTAATTTTAAAAAAACTAACTATATATCCGTCATATAATAGGAATATCGTCATATAATGGAGTCAAAAAAATTTTAACACATTGAAAAACATTGAAAAAAATATGTCAATAAAATTTTATGGATTTCACCAAATGGAAAATTTAGGAAATGTATGAAAACAGAGCATGTTTTTTCAAATGAATAACTAAAAAAGATGTAAGTATTTTTTTTCTTACGCACCATTTGTATTTTCTTTTGATTATTTTTAATATCAAAAACATTTCTTAAACACATTTTATTACAAGCATAATTTGAATTCATGATTCTTTATATAAAAGGATAATTCATCAAATAAAGTTAGCCAAAAATATACTTTATGTTATCCAAAATAACATAGAAAAAATTGCACCTATGAATAGTTACGAATTTTAACATATGAAAAGTGCAGGTTAGTATATGGGTGATTCTTTTTAAATATGACAATTCGGACCACAAAATTTCTTCAAATTTAAAGTCTTCAAAATTATCTAAAAAAATTTTTTTTGTATACTTCTTTAGTTACACTTATTAATATCTTACAGACAGCAGTGTAGTTTATTGACATTTGCTCGAGAAAAAAAATAAAATAGAAATTCACCAAATCTTGAATGCCAAGAAAATGACATATTAGCTTAGAAGTTTTAAAAAAAGTCATTTTAAAATAATAGTAAGTAACTCAACTTAAGCCTTTATGTTAAATGAACTGTAAATTGCTTAAATTAATTCTTTTTATCCACTGTAGAAGGGATCAAAAAAATTTTTGTTGCTGATATGTACAGAATAAAATTGTGTATAATATCCAATCATTAAATAAATAAGTAACTTCGATTACATCCAAGCATATTACAATCAAACATAAACTTTGTATTAGGTTAATATTTGCTTTCCCTCCTTACAGTATTAGCAATTTAAAAAAAATTTCTGGTAACATTTCAATGTCCTAGCATTCATAAGCCAGGAAAATGACAGCCAGGATAATGACAAATTCACCATTTTATATCATATAACTTTACTTTAATTTAATATTTTGGCCTAAGACGTTTATATTCTGCAGAAAACAACAGGATTTCTTAAAATAACTCAGATAAATCTATGTAGTTTATGTTATTAATGATTTCAAGAAGCCAGGAAAATGACAACACAAAAACCTACTCACCTTGAAAAATTTTTTGAAATAGATTTTGAACCAGAAAATTTGTTCTTTATTCATTCAACAAGACATGTTCATATAGGAGGTTATCTGATCAATCTATCAACATAAGATATTGATTGCTGGCTCTATCGATTTTGGTTATAAACCACTAAATAAAAGTAGCCAAGAAAATGACAGATTTTCTTGGGACAAACAAATTATTGACAGAAAATATTATTTAATTTTTTTTTTGTGAATAATACCCTCTGCGTATATTCTGGAAATGCTTTCACAGGTTGAGATAAAAAAAAATTAGATACTGAGAAATTTATGGAAAGCTTTGAAGCTAGTTATTATTGGAAACTTTGTTTGGGACATGCCAGAAAAATGAAATTTTTAAGTTCAATGAAATTTTTTTACTATACAAAACAGTCAATGCTAGTGCAAAGTCATTTTAAAATGCTAACAGCAATGCTATTTATTAATTTTTTGTAAAAAACGTTTTTTTAGTATTATAGTATTAAATCTTGGAGCAAGAGACAGTGAATTGTCATATTTCGTGAAAATCACCCATATGCATATAGTGCACATCCATTTAAATAACAAAACTATATGAATATTTTCAATCAAGAACTTCTTCTATGTCACAAATAATTCTTTCATATCAGAAATTTCTCTTTTCTTAATTATTTTTTGAATGAAAAAAGTATTTTTTAAATGCATTTTAAATCAAACTTAATTCCTCAATATAAAATGATGATTCAGCGAATAAATTAATCAAAATTATACACTTTACACTTTTGAAAATAACATGAACAGTTTACGATAAGCTGATAATAATGTGCGATATTATAATAATTGTAATTTAGATCTTAAATGGCGTTTGCTCAAAATATAAATGACCTAATACTCGTGAGACACCTTAAAAATGAACTAATAAAACGATTTTAACTACATGTTCTTAAATGTATAATAATGCTTTATCTCATTACCGTATTAAGTGCTGTATTGTGTAAAATGTATGCCCATTAATATTTAAGTGAGTAATTTTCTGAGTTTAAAGCTTCTGGTCTAAATTGCATGAAAATAGCTTAACTTGCATCTCTGTTGAAATTAAATAAAAATATTCAGTATATAATGTGTTAAGAATTTAGTAAATTGCTGCAATAGCTTTTAAACTACTTTTTGTGAGCTTAATAGAAATAAATTATAAAAAAATATTTTTTTTTGAAAAAAGTGTTTCATTCATTAGCTGGGGAAAACTATCAATTTATGTAATTTAAGTTATTTGTAGTTTTGATTCCATGCTCATGAAAACTGAAAGTAATATTTTGCTACTCAATTCACTTTATTTCAGTGAAAAACTATAATTACGATATGTAAAATAAGATTTCAAGGCTATGCAGCTAACAACATAGTAGCAAAAATTATTATTTTAAGCTTATGATATATGTAATTATGCAAACATATATCTTTCTGTATAGTAGATTTTATATGTTTAGGTTTTTTTTTGTTCAATTTAATTAGTGAATTACTTGCCATATTTTATCTTAAGCTAGCAAAAAATTAAAATAAAATTTAAAAAATTAAAATTAATAAACACATAAAAATTGCTTAATTTTAATTTTATCTTACATTTCTTTTACGCAATACAAGGCCTAACTAATATTTTGCTATCAATTATTCTCCAGTTTAACAACAACAAAAAATAATAGTACGAATTAGCATATAAAATATTATAAATCTACGCAGGAAAAAAAAACATTATAGCATGCGTTAATATTTTAATCGTATATTATGTAAAAAAAAAATTTCAAATTTATCTTTTTTTTTTAAATTTTCTTAACATATATACACTACCGGTCAAAAGTTTACGAAAATTTTGAAATCTACGAAAAAATGGTCTAAATTCAAATGTTCATAGAACTGCGAAAAATCAGTCAAATTGCATGAAAATTTGATATGTTCTAAAGTGAATCCTCTACATTTAGTTACATATGATCAAATTGCAATACTTTGTTTTTTGCGATCTGAATCCAGCTTTTCATCATGGGTTGTTTCTATGGTGAAAAAAGTTGCTAAGTTCGAACACTTGCCAAACTTGCAAAAAAAAATTTTTTTACTTTCTGTTAATGAAAAATAGTTATTTGAACCGTTTTGTGTAAGCCCTCAAAATTTCAAATCGTTTCGATTTGTTTTGACGAAGTTATAGAATTTTGAAAAACATGTGTACTTTTCTCGATTTTTGAGCATTCTACATATGCAGACTTTTGGTCTATATCTCTTCTACCAAAGAGCTTTTTAATTTTAATGTTTTCTATATTTTCAAATAATTAATATTTATTATAAAACAAATACTCTTATTCATTATTGTAACTATTATTGTTTATATTTATTGTTTATATTTATTGCTTATATGTATTAGTTTTGTTGTGATATTTTTACTTTACATTAAATTAAAATAAAAAGTTATAACAATAATTACATAAATAATTCTAAAAAAATAATATCAATAGTATAAAAAATTTGCATTTTTACTAAACTATTTTATTTACAACAGGTCAAATATTTAACATATTCTTATTCGTATTTTGTAATTAAATAAATTAACATTTAAATCTTAGATTCCTCGAACCATCCACCTTTTGCTTTTATTATAGCCTTACATATGCGTGGCATTCGATCGAACAAACCATTAATCACTTCAAGTGATATAGAGTTCCATTCCTGTTGTAAAATGTCCCATAACTGATTTCGATTCGAAATATCAGAGCATCGTTTGCAAGAACAAACAAATTTTCGATGAAATGTGACATTTATGAGATATTGTTTTAATTATATTCATAATAAATTCTTTGTAATTACAATAATGAATAAGAATATTTGTTTTATAATCAATATTAATTAGTTGAAAATATAGAAAACATTAAAATTAAAAAGTTCTTTGGTAGAAGATGTATAGACCAAAAGACCTCATATGTGGAATGCTCAAAAATCGAGAAAAGTACACATGCTTTTCAAAAATCTATAACTTCGTCAAAAAAAATCAAATCGATCTGAAATTTTTAGGGCTTACATAGAACGGTTGAAATAACTATTTTCTATTAACAGAAAGTATAAAAAAATTTTTTTGCAAGTTTGGCAGGTGATCAAACTTAACAGCTTTTTTCACCATAGAAACAACCCATGATGAAAAGCTGGATTCTGTTCGCAAAAAATAAAGTATTGCAATTTGATTATATGTAACTAAATGTAGAGGGTTCACTTTAGAACATATCAAAATTTCATGCAGTTTGAATGATTTTTCGCAGTTCTATGAAAATTTAAATTTAGACCATTTTTTCGTAGATTTCAAAATTTTCGCAAACTTTTGACCGGTAGTGTATTACATATTAGGTTTTGTAGATATTAGATTTTAGAGTATTTTTTAGCGTGTAAGGTCAGAAAGGTACCCATCATTTTTATGTAAACGTCTTTTATAATTGCGAGCAAAAGTTTTTCAATTCGCTTAAAAAGTTTTCAAGACATGGAGAAATACGCAAAAGTAAAATTAACATTAAGAGGCCTAAGCTTTGGATCTCGCTCCTAGATAATGGGGACCCTACTTAACAGATTGCAGCTATTCTCTATATTATGGAGATCGGAAATCCGAATTCATCAAAAAAGGTCTGCTTTTCAGGAAAAGTACGCTTTTGTACCTCATATTCTTTTCACAATCTACATACTTTTTTTTTCTTTTTTTTTAATAGCGGGCACTTGAGGTTGTACCATTGGCCACAGGAATGCCGGAACTGCTACTCTCTTTTCGTTACCCAGTGGGCACCTGTGGCGAAGCCACGGCGGTGGAGCAGCGTCGCCCACGTCACACAACCACAAAACCGTTTATAGAGCGGGTCACATTCACACAATCACACACGAAGGAGAAAGGGCATAGAACACAGAGAGAAAGAAACACCCATGCCCTGAGCACGATTCGAACCCGAGACAAGCCGCTCCGCAATCAGTCACGCTAACCGCTCGGCCACCAGGCCGGCACAATCAACATACTAAAGACAAGCATTTCGCGATCTTTGAAATGGCATCTGCGACACTACTTCAAGAGAGTTGTGAACTAAAATTTTATTCCGCCATTTATTACAACTTTGACTTTAAACCAAACATAAATACACTATGTACAAGCTCGATTCTTGATGGTTTAACGGGTTATTGTAGAAATGTTTCAATCTAATTAAGTAACAAAATTACATAGTCTCTTGATGTACAAAAATAAAATTTTCACAAATCAATCAATCGACGAAGCTATAAAAAGAGAATCAACAAATGATTCAACTATTCAACAAATTAGAGAATCAAAGAAAGTGAAAATCAGTGAATTAATGGATGATCATATCAATGGAGTAGTGAATCAACTGGGTCAAATAATCAATAAATCAGCGAATGGGGGGGGGATTAATCTAACAGAAAATGAATGAATATATTCATAAGTTTACAAAAAATTCTACTGTGATTATGAATCAAGGAATGATCGGATCAACCTATCGTAGAAACAGTAAATACTCGAACTAAAACAATTAAGGAATCTAAAAATGAGTAAATCGGAAAATCAAAGCATTCACATTTGTTGAATGAATACTTTCGAGAAACTGAAGTGGATGATAATATAAAAATTATTTGGTTCAAAAATTTTCAAGATGGAAAAAATTTTCACGTTTCGAACACTCAAAAAGGCACACAATCTAAAAGTACATCCTGGCGTAAATGAGGAAATAAACAGATTTAAAATAGAAAACTTACGCAAATGTACGCTTCGTTGGAAACTTTACGTTTTATGTTTTAAATCTGTTTAGCTATTCTTATTGATGTCTGGAAAGTCTTGAGAATGGACACCGAATTTTGAGCTCTCAAAAACATGACAATTTTCCCATTTTTAAAGCAAATGAAATTTTTATGTCATTGAGTAATCACATCATTGAAGGAACGAATGAATGTAACAATAATTTCATTGAATAATCGAAAAAAATAAGTCGGTTTTTGATGCTGTTGTTGTATGCTATTAGGATAAAGGAGTGAGCTTCTTCTTATTTTCCAGTGGTGCCATCTATGGCCAAGTATTCGACTTCCGCCACGCATATACGACACAGCCAGTTTATAAGGACCCATTCATACATCCATTTATTAATTCACAGATCCTAATTGTGACCTGAACCAGAGAACAATCAATTTCTATTTCAGAACCCTCAGAGGTATGATTTGCAGTTGAAAAATGGAAGACTTATTGATACGATAGATTTAATGTGACCCAATCACCATTTACTACACGTTGAGTATTCGGAAGGTGGGGATCGAACTCACAACCACTTTGACATGCGTCCAACGCCCTACCAACCACGCTATCCTGGCCAATGAATCGGTTAATCGATAAATATCACTCAAACATTTCATAAATAAGAACATTCTGCCATTACTTGGAATTTCTTAATTTTTTTATCAATTTTTCGTATCTTTAAATTATTTTTAATTACTTTAAAATTAAATTTGAAGCAAATCCTAACCATAGCTTATCCTTCACAACCTGAAAACTAAGTATGAAGTCAGTTAACTTTTTAAAAAAATCCAATTCTAATCACAACCATTTTTAACAGAAATTTCCTCCCTGGATTCTCCATTCCATACCATAATACAAAAGCGCATCGAGGCAAAACAATTTTAAACTCACCTTCAGTCTAACAAATTAAAGCTGATGCAGGCTGTAGATGTTTAAACATGCACGTGCGTGTGGCTCAGTTAAAAATTAACTGGTAATGAGGGGAACATTATTCCCCTTCTCCGCTAGCATAATTTAATGCTGCCTACCATTAGAGTGTTTAATGTTCCCATTAACATTAATGACGATGGTATTGTTTAAACTTACCCCCTTCTTAAAGACTATTCACAAATAAGTTGCTTCACCTTCATTAAAATGAAAAGTAACCGGCATTGACTTAAATTTGGAATAAAAGAAATTGCGGAGGTAAAAAAAAGAGCTGTTGAAGACAGGTGGCTTTGACTTTGCTTCCAGAATTAATGTGATGCACGTGAAAATGTGAACACTCAATGGGAGGTGTATATAAAGCTCTAATGTGCTCAAAGTTTTGCGTTATTTCTAAGTTAGTAACGCCAACGGTGATAAAATTAGAAAATTTAAAAATATTGTAGTAAATAGCTTTGAGCTGATGAGATAATCAAGTGTTTATCAATATATCAAACAGTGATATTTTTGATAAACTTAATTATTTTAATATATCAAGTAGTTTTAGTTTGTTTGTTTTATCTTATTCAAAGAAATTATATTTTAAGAGGGCATTTTAAGTTTAGCGATCATAATGAAATTCAGATTTAAATAATTCTAAATAAATTTTCGTTTTCATTATAACATCGTTAGAAGAATTTTTATGACTTTTCCAAAATCTTTTTGCAAAATCCATAGCAAAGATTAACTTATCAAATTACGGAAAAAAGTATTTTTTACCGTTTTTTTAAGCCCATATTGTTGTAGTAATATTCTTAATCGATAATGAATCGATTAAGGAGGATGATTATAAATTATTTCTTGTATGTTGGATGGCAACAGTCTGTATGAAAAATAGAACAGCTATGGTGAATAAATATTTACTAACCTTCTGAATAAGTGTCTCTTGTGATAAAACAACACTCTACTGTTTACCGTAAAATCCATTTTTACCAGAATATGTTATGGAATAAAAAATCTGATAAACCATAATTTTTGCAATAATAATTACAATAAAATCACTGAATCACTCAAATTAAATATTACTATAAAAATCGCGGTGTAATATTTTACGGTGAAAATTTCTCTAATCTGTATTTTAGTTTGTATATTTCGTGTCGATTCTTGCGTACTAGATTAACTTATTGGGAGAATATGACTAAATATTTATTCAAAGAAATTTTGATGATATAAGCGAGATATTTTTTTGATGTTTCTTCAGATGTCCCAGTGCTCAGTTGTCTCTCCTAAAATTAATAAAAAGAAAATTTAATCTTGCTAAAGTTTCAAGCTATTTTCAGTATCTAGATAAATCAATATCTGCCAATAGCAATCAATATCTGGATTTAATAAAAATTATGATTTTCATTATTATTGCTATACACTGTAAAAAAATTCCTGATCAAATTACGGTATAAAGTACTGGCATTTTGGTACGTCATCCATAAATGTCCTTATACCGTAAAATTCATTTCTTACCTTTAACTATTTCACCATAATGTTTACAGTAATGTTTATTTAATTAGATTGATTTTGGGATTTTGCTGTAATTATTACTGCAAAAATTACGGTGTCAGTTTTATTGTTCCGTAAAAATGGATTGCACGGTAAAAAATAGAGACACCCTGATTTCCGGTATTTTACTGTAATTTCTTTCAGTGTAACAATTAACGTGTTTGAAGTGACGTCCTTATAAATAACTTATAAGGAAACACGAATAGTCATTAAAATAAGCTACCACTTTTATCTGGACATAAAATATGATTTTTCCCCTCTTCAAATAGTTCTAATTATTCTTGATTTAAAATATTCTTTGGTTTTATTTACATTTTTAGAAAAGTGCACAAAAATTAAGCAAAACAATAATTTAATTGCTAATACTATTGAAATTTGGACCTACTGTATCTTTATTGATCCAGGCAGCCGGAAGAATTGCCATATTGAATTTCATAATGGTTTCAAAAGTTAAAATCAATCGAATTTAGAAGATGATCATTTAAAAAGTTAATTGTTTGATTGTCTTTTAATTGAAAAGATAAAGCTAATTAATAAAACTAAATCAATAGTCAGGAACACATTAGAATGGAAATATGCCGATATCTTGGCGCAAATGAAAGTCCTTTAACTTAATGAATATTGTTTGAAAACTTGGTGGTACTTAATATAAGATGCACTAAAAGGCAAGAACAACGAATACAAATGGTAGGGTAACTTCTGAATGATTGGTTAATTACGGGATGATGTGTTAATTACTGGATGATGAGGTTAGTTACTGAATGATGACTTAGTTACTGTATAATGGCTTAGTTACTTAATGTTGGGCTAATTACTGAATGATGATTTTATGACTTGATGAGGTAAAAAACAGTAAGATCTATCATGTATGCGAACATTGTTTAGAAAAAACAGTCTTATTGGATTTACATTCGACATTGTTTTTTTTATATTCTCGATTGTTATTGCACTTTTTTTTTAAAAAAAATTACACAAGCTTTGTTGCTTTTATACTCGTCTGAATACCATTTACGCAGTCGACTGTACCTTTTATATATTTTCTTTTCCCATTTAACCTTCACTGCTGGTAATGTTATTTTTACATACCGTTAAAGCATAAATAATCACTTAACTTTCTTAATTATTCGCCGCAACCTATTTCTAAATTTTAAATATTATCGAACACAAAACGCATGCGCATTTAAAGAAAACCTATTGCAACTTAAATATCCATTCATTTGACTTACATTCGACATTGTTATGTCATTTTTTATTCCCTATTGTTAATATTCTACCTTTACTATTTTTTACATATACTATGTCGGTTTTTGTCTGGATACTATTAACACAGTTGAATGTACTTCATTTTCATTTTTTACTCTCCACACGGAGAAAAAGGTTCTGGAAAAAAAACCGTATTCAATGTTAGTGACTTTTATGGCGAAAAAACATAGCTCTGGTAAAAAAAAACGTAATCCTGGTAATGAGGAAAAAGACATACTATATTTAAATCAGTAATATGGTAGTTTTTTTTTCTTCATACCGCAACGGTTTACGGGAAATTCTGATTTTCAAAACTATAGTTCTTATTACCAAGCATTTAATAAAAACTACAAAGCAGAAAAGTAAATTTTATGCTAAACTCTAAGTTATCATGATAAAATTACCAAATTTTATAGCATGTTATAAAGCCACATTTGATTGTTAATTTTGTTATAACTAAAGCGATTTGGTAAAAATTATCGAGCTTTTTAGTATTCTCATAGAGCCGGAAACGTATTAAATTTTACCATATTCTGATAGGTTTGGCCCTACCTTTTTTTTCTCAGTGTATCTGAATTAATGGTGGTGATAGTTTTGAAACACATTAAACCAGAAAACTGCTTTTAATTATTCTTCTGAGCTCATTTCGGGGTTTTAAATGCTTTCCAGAGCAAAGTCCATGCTCATCAATAACAAATATATTACGATTTTAAAAGTTTACTACTACGCACACAAAGCAAAAATTAAATCAAGTATGTCAAACTATAATCGTCTAAAATGCATTATAACTAGAAAAGAAAAGAAAAACTTCCTAATAGTTATAAGTATTAATGAATGATAAAACTTAAATTAATTAATCATTAAACCAATAAAATAATATACATAGTAGTCCGGTCTTTAAACTAACTTTCTAGCCGTCAAAATAAAACAAAAAATATTGCCAACCAAATCCATAATAAATAGCATGAGAATTCTCAATTTCATCTGACAATAATTCTTAAGTTCCCAATGAAAAAATCATAAATTTACTTTTTTATTTTGTTAATTAAAGGGAACTTTTTTTTACTCTAATTCGATTACTTAGGAAAATCTAAGTAAAAACTAAGGCACTTAATAAAACAAAGAGCATTCCGTTAGCATTAATATTTTTTTTATTATTATTATTTGCAGAGTGTCTTGTATGTTTACAAGCTTGTAAGTGGATTCAATTCACGAAAGAACATAATCACAAACCAGACAAACTATTAATCTCTGGGGATCAAAGCTTGTTCCTTTATAAGAAAAATGATACTACGCTGTTCATTTTTTTTATCCATTTCCTTTCATCATTTTTTTTAGCGTTACTTTTGCTTCATTACAGATGATCGGAGATTTTTTTTTTCATTTATTTTTGTTCTAAAGGACTTGAACTTTGATGCAGAAACTGTAAGAGCATTGGGTATTTTTATTAATATTTAATGAAATTGTTTCTCAAAACAAATTTTATACATGATTTAAGTTTATACAAAATTTATACATGGTTACACTAACCGCTGCTGTCTTTCTTTAACAGTAATATTAAAACGCGTGTTCTTTTAAGTAAAACTTTCTTAAAATTAACATTGCACACAAGCATAACATTTTTTGCAACAAAATAAGTGTAAGCTTTTAATAAATTTAATAACTACTTTTCTTAAAAATTTATAGCATTTTTTTTTTTTTTTTTTGGAAATTATTTGTTGTTTATCTACAAAGATTTGGCAAAATAATATCAAAATACTTCAAGATAATAAAGATAAAAAATTTAATTAATTTTTTCACAAAAGTTTAAACGTTAATTAAACTTTTGTTAATTAACATAATAATTATTAATTAAATTACCATAAATAATATAATTAATGTAGATAAATATGTTTCTAAATTCAAATTATTTGGAGAGTTAGTTTCATAAAAAAGATTCTTTTTGTGGTAAATTTTCAAACTAGTCATGTTAAAACCCGAGGATGACACACTGATTCTTTTGACATGTTTGAAAGAATGGTACTTTGTCCATAAAAACTGATTTACTGATGACGTCTTTCCATTTCACTGGACCGGTTTCACTTGATTTAACACTTAAAATTTTGTATATTTTAGATACTATAATTAGTGTATTTCAAATAATCCAAAACTTACATGCAAACGTTTTAGGAAAATGACTTGGATAAAGCTAAACTAAATAGAGTAATTTAGCAGGCTAATATAAAAATTCTGGAAAAGAAATTTGTAAGAAACGTACCTAATTTTGAGTTTAAATTTCTACAAAACTGATTAGCTTTTTCTAAAATTAGACAGAGAGCAGTGGTGGCTCAAGGGAAAGAGCATTCGCCTTCCAATGTAGTGAACCAGGTTCGAATCCCAGTGATTTTGGGTCGATACGAATTCCGCACCTGGCTCGCACCGACCACAGTTCTGACATAAAATAGCTTTTGTGGTAGATGGATCATGGGTTAGAGTCTTCTTGCAGTCAGACTAAACGTGGGAGGTTTTCGCTGTTTCCCACTCTCTTTAACGCAAATAAGGGGTAGTTCCATCTAAAAATACATCCCAACGGCAAGTTCCCAATAACCAACCCAGTAGTTAACTCCTAGGTCAGAATTCCCTTGCCTTTTGAATCGGGTTCAAAATTACAAGGTCATGGAGTTGAATATTAGTAGTCGTAAACTCAAAATTGGGTTGGCTGTTCAACGATGATTATAATATAAAATAAAAAATTAGGCAGGGCAGCAAGTTTAGAAAACTGAGGGGTGAATCAAATTAAGTTAATGTCGATACTATTTTCTAGCTCGCTTTCGTGTCGCACACAGTGAGAAAAAAGTTTGGTAAAATTATTGCGTCATATAGTAATGACTTTCCCGTTTAACAGAAGAAAAAACCTAATTTTGGTAATAAAACCATAATATGAATTATTTAAACCAGTCATTTAGAAATTTATTCATTCATATGGTTACGATTTACCGGAAATTCTAAATTTTCAAAATTATAGTTCTTATTACCACACATCTAGTAAAAAATACAAAACGGAAAAGTCAATCTTAACGAATAAAGGGTTTTTTACGCCGTTTTCTTACTTATCATAATAAAATGAAACTAATTATAGAGCGGTATGGATTTTGTCCGATAGCAAGAGCTCATTGCAGCACTTGAAGGACTGGTTCAATGTTGGTGACCGCACTAGCATCGCTATTTTGAAATTACTTAGACAGATTGCTGTGGTTCACGAAGTGCACCTCCAATGGATTCCCTCGCATGTGGGGATTTACGGAAATGAGGTCGCTGACGACTTGGTAAAGCAGGGCTCGGTTGGGCCATTGTATTCAGTTGTCTCATTGACTTTTGACGAGCTTTACTCCATCAGGAAAAACAATGACTTAAAGTCGAGATTTGCCAGCGGCCACCTGAGGAGTGACTCCTTTTGCAATGACAACAGGGTTTTCCTGGTTCGTGCTAAGTGCGTCCCCGGAGCACATTCTGGCTTGTCTTCACATTTCTAAGGAGTCTTTCGTGACGGACCCTTTGCTTGCCCTGGATTTTTTGAGAGTGCATGGACTCATTGATAATCTCTAGCTGCCGCTAGACAGTGAGGGGATTAGTCACACACACAAATTACCGAATTTGACTGGATTTACTAAGTTTTATCACTTATTATTAAACCATACTGTATTGTTAATTTTACAGATATCATTATCAAAGAGATTTAGTAAAAATTACGGAGCTTTTTCCATAAAGTCATAAATGCGGTAATATGTACTATATTGTGGCAGTTTTGACCATATTTATTCTCAGTACAGATAGTATTGATAACAGGTGGAAGTATTAAATTTCTAATCATTTTTCTTCGCAATTTCTGTCGAGTTCCCTTTAACGTGCTGATTTCACGAGCAAATTATGTAAGCAAGTACAACTCCGTTACACTATAAGACGAATTTATATAACACGGGAACACAGTAAATTTTACATATTCTGGTAGTTTTGACCATTTTCTTTTCAGGGCAAATAGTATTACGACAGGTAAAAGTACTTAATTTCAAATAACTTTTGTTCGCAATTCCTGTCGACCTTCATACAACGAGCTGATTTAGTGAACATATTACCTCATTCCTTATTATCTCGTTATAAGCAAGTTCAACTACAGACTATTTTAAGAAAAATTTCAAAAGGAAGTCACCCTGTTCCAATTCTTATTTCTTATTTAAAAAAAAATACTTCTTTAACGTTCTTCAGGTAAAAACTTCTAATACTAAGTTGTTAATGGCGGTAAAAAAAAGGTTTTGTTTCCCGCGAAGTAATTACTTTGTCTGTCAAGAAGTTGTAAATAAAGAGCTATTGCGGGGTCCCTTTCATTAGTCAGTTGGTAAGATACATCGTAAAATGTAATTAGAGACAGAAAAAGATCTAAAAATATTCTGACATCCATTTTAAATCCTTACAAACTCTTGAGATATTTTAGGTAACACGAGTACTGTTGATATTTGTAAATGTTGGGGAAAATTTAATGGGATTAATTTCAAAAAGAAAATTTAAAAAAATAAATGATGCTTCATTTCCGTATGATAAAATATTTTTATTAAAGAATGATTAAAGCTTATATTTTGTTTAAACCCAGGTCCTGTTTCTAAAAACTCAAAAAATTAAAATTTGGAATGTCACTTTTTGGTCAACATCTTGAGGGATGTAAATGTTAATAAAAATATTTAATATTACATAATTCTTAAATAAATTATCTCAAAAAACTGAACTGGTAAGCTAATGTTCTATTAAAAATTTCATTCGCTTCAGACATATAAATAAGAAATAACAGTTGACATGTTGTCAAACTTGAATGAGAAGAAAGTTTGATGTTTAAAACGTAAAGTTGCCAATGAAAAATGGAAAACAGATTCAATTTTTCGCTCGTAGCTTTACGTTCTATATTACAAATCACTTTTGTTTCTTTACATTCAAGTCTGACAAGTCTTGAATATGAGAGCTTGTTTTGGGCGCTTAAAACATGATGATTGTTATTTCCTATTAAGATATTTTTCTTGCGAATGAAGTTTTTGATCAATTAATGTTGTATAATTCTATTTTTTTTATTTAGAAATTTCTATGCTTCTTGAAAAAATTTTGTCTAAAATTAAGTACTGATTTAAAGAACATAATCTATTTGCTACTAGTATTATTGAAATGTGAATTTCTGCTATTGAAATGTAAATTCATAAAAAGAAATAAATGCCGATCGAAAGTATGAGGTATTTTACTGGCGTAATATGATACGCAAGTAGACATAAAAAAATCTGGTAAAATTATCGAACTTTCATGGTAATGACATCTCTGATTAAAAAAAAGTAAAACACAATTCTAGGAATAAGAAATAGACGGTACTGAACTCTTCTTTCTGTAATTTTTCCGTGTGTGTTTTAGATTTACCGGAAATTCCAGTTTTCTAAATTATAGTTCTTATTACCCCACATTAAGTAAAAATAAAAAACTGAAAACTAAATTTTACCGAATGGAAAGAATGCCATGCTCTAATGTATCATATTTACAAACAAACAGCATGATTATAAAACCGTATATTATTGTTAATTTAACCAAGAGTCATTATCAAAGCTCTTTAGTAAAAATCATCAACTTTCGAAAACTTAATGCAAAGCTGTGCAATAATTACAATAAAATTATGTATTACATTTATAGTTGTCTATAATTTAAATAAGTTAAAAGCAAGCCGAGTTGCTTTGTACATTTTTAAACGATATGTTTACTATTTACGCATTAAAAGAATTTTCTTTGAATGATATAATCATTTATTGTCATAAGAGAATTGTGGAGTATGCGTTTGCAAGAATCTGTTAAGAAATGAAAAAAAAAGTTTAAATAGTTTAAAAGAGAAAGAATTTTAGTAATATTTGAAAATTTGTAATAATATAGAAATATTAGTAAATATTCCAAAACTTATCATTATAATCCATCATTTATGCTAAGGTTTATTTTTATTGCATTTATTACAAAAAGTAGATCAAGATAAGAAAAAAACTAAAACCTATGTCTGATAAATAATTCATTAGAAGTAATTATCTAGACGGATTGATAAGTACAAGCCATTTTCTTTTCACACAAAATTTAATCCCAAATGTGGCTGAAAATTCAATCCTTTTTTCCGTTATTTCAAACTTTCTTTTCTGTTGCATTTATTTTGAGGAACTTCAGATAAATTGGAATTTTACTCTTGATTAAACTAATGTAAAGCTCTAAAATAATTGTTATGCAACAATTTGTTACATATATACACTTGAAGTTGAATAGCGTGCAGTGTTCCTTTTTAATGTTAAAAAAGAAATCTAGAGAAAATGCTTGAATGAATTAGCTTTAAAAAGTTTTTCATTAATAGTTGAGAATTATTATGGTTCGAATCTTTTTTTCCGAGCTGCCAATTTAAGAACTAATCTAAAACCTATCATTGTGATCCATTATTTAAATTTAAATTAAAGGTTTGATTTATAACGCATTTTATTAGAAAGAAATCAAAGATAAGAAGTTTAAAACTCCAGTCTGATAAGTAAGCTATAAGAAGCAATTATCTAGACGAATTGATAAATACAAGCCATTTTCTTATCACACGTGACTTAGTCCCAGGTGTAACCACTGACTGAAAATTTAATCCTTTTTCCCGTTACTTCAACTTGTGTCAAAAACTCTTTTCCGCTGCTTTCATATTTATGAAGTAGAGATATATTGGATTTCATTTTTGATAGTTTCTCCGTCTCTCTCTCTCTTTCTCTTTTTTTTTTTTTTTTTTTTTTTTTTTTTTTNGGGAAACTTCTCAGAAACGATTCGGCAAAACAGAAGTAACTGATAAATTATGTAATTTAATCTGGAAACGAAAGGTATCGGAGCAGCAAGAAGATTTGAAAATTTATTTTTAAATAAATAAATGGTAGCGGGAATATCAAATAATTTATTTTATATTTACTTAGATAACACTTAACATAATTAAAATAAAGAAGCAATGTAGAGGATATTTTTGTTAAAAATATTTGTAATAGGTATAGCTAAATGGAGGCGAAAACTTCTAATTATTTAGAATGAATGTTGGATCCTTAATAGTCATTTTGCTTGAATGTGGGCTACAAAAATATTTCATTTTTGTAAATTAGTATTTTGCGAATATAATTGAGTATTTATAACACCAAATGGCACTCTGTCTAGATTAATGTTTTTAATTTTAAAGTTTTTTGGTTTAATATAATATTGATAAAAAAAAATGAAAGATCTTATTTCTATGAGGCTGTATTTCATACACATAATGGAGTTTTGCACAATGGTGCATTTTTAATGAATGCTTCCAAAGACAACAGTTTTTAAATAAATGTTTGTTAAAAGAGACCACTTTGAAAGACAGTACTTCGCAACTATAATAGACAATTTATTATGCACCATTTCAGATTAATGTTTTTAATGTTATAGTTTTTATTTTAATTTAATGATGATTGAGAAGGAAATATTGCATTTTCATCTGGTAGTATTTCCTATACACAATGGCGATGTCATTATGCATAATTGTGACCAATTGCTTTAAAATATAAGTTGTTTCTTTTTTTGATTGAATACTGGTTAAGGGACAAGTGCTTCATTTTTGTCAGCTAGATTTTTTGTACAATGCACAAAAAAAGGTACCACCCTAAATAACTTTTGATCTCATGATCGGATCACGTTTCAAAACTCATTCTTAATGGTGAAAAGGGGGTGATCTCAAATATGCTAAATAACTAGCGCAAACTATATTTTGTGTTGCAAAATCAGATGCAAAAACGTGCTTTATCTGAATAAACATACCCTTTTTTCAACTTAATAAGGTTTCTCAACACCGAAATATAGGGGGTAGCCGCAATCTGGGAAATATAGTGCCCATAGTTTGGTCGGGAGATTTTCTTAGGCGAATTGAAAATTTTTTGGGGATTAGTATAAAATTCCTTTACCCAAAGATAATTATATGCAACAAATTAATTTGAGAAAAGATTTATTATTTTTTTATTTTATTTGATGATTGTGGAAAAAATTTTGAATTGTAAGGATTGCAACTTTTTACATCTTTTTAAAGTATGTAAATTAACATTGCAGCATAAATTTGAACGGAATCGAATTTTAAAAAAGTTGCATACATAAAATTCAATTCTCAGGCACTATTCAACCGATTTCACTCAAATTTTAGATTTTGTCATGTGAAATTAAGTACTTTAAAAAAAATGTAAAGAATTGTATGCCTTACAATTCGAAATTTTTTCGACTATTAATAAAAAAGAATAAATATTTCCTAGGATTTATATTTTGCATGGGATTGTTTTTGAATAAACGAGTTTTATAATTGCATAAAAAAAATTTCATTTCACTTAAAGAGTTTTCAAGATATGACGAAATGTGCAAAAAGCAAAGCTAACATTAAGAGGTCCGGGATCGCTCTCCTGATCAAACTATGGGGAACATTTTTCCCTGATTGCTGCTACCCCCTATATTTTTGAGGTCAAAAACCCGAATCCGTTGAAAAAGAGGTATATCAAAAAAAGTACGATTTTGTGTCCGATTTCGTACTAATTTAAAATATCGTCCGTATATTTGAGGTCATCCCGTCAAACCATTAAGAAGGAGTCCAAGAATGTGAAGATTCGATCATTAGGGGTAGTCCATTTTTTTATTTTTTATTTTTATCACTGTAAATTATGAAGTTTATATTAAGCATAATGGTCTTTTTCTGCATTGCCTCGGAAATCCAGGGTGGGCCTAACTTGTTCTCTAATTATCCTATCTTGTCCTCTTTCCTAACTTGTATTCTACAAAAAAGTGTTCCTCAGATTTTTATCCACAGTACCAGTGCATGTCTTTCTCAGTCGTTTAATCACCATCTCGTTTTTAGTGTCCCATGCATAATGGTGTCTATAATA
This sequence comes from Parasteatoda tepidariorum, assembly GCF_043381705.1. Taxonomy (NCBI): domain Eukaryota; kingdom Metazoa; phylum Arthropoda; class Arachnida; order Araneae; family Theridiidae; genus Parasteatoda; species Parasteatoda tepidariorum. The sequence goes on along the minus strand of NC_092204.1, from coordinate 104,414,875 downwards.
ATAAGTCGGACACGTTTTTGTAAATATTTTAGTTTCAGATGTGATATCATGTATCAATATTTCACACTTATACTGTAAATAAACAATTAATTATACTGTAATAAACAATTAATTAATTAAACAACCAATTAAGTGTACATATAGCTCAGCTTCAATTCAAACATCACTATTTATACGGTTTCGATACTCTATAAGCGATGCTAAACGGCTAATCCATGCAATAGATACATCCCTGTCGCGGTGGCTCAGGGGATAGAGCACTCGCTTCCCAATGAGCTGATCTGGCTTCGAATTCCAACGATGACTGGTCGTTATGAATTCCGCATCCCACTCGCACTGCATCACAGTGCTGACGTAAAATATTCTCAGTGGTAGACGGATGATGGGTTAGAGTCCCCTTACCATCATCCTAACCATGGAAGATTTTCGCAGTTTTCCTTTCGATGTGACGCAAACAAGGGTTAGTTCCTTCAAACAATTTCTACACAAAGGCAAGTTTCTCCCAATAACTGATCAAAGAGTTCCCTTGCCTTTTGAATTGGCAATGGTAGTCGTAATCGACAAATCGGGTCGGCTGTTCAACGACGGTTATAAAATAAAGTAGATATATCCAAGAGCCGTGATGGCTCGGGCGATAGAGCTTTCGCCTCCCAATGAGATAACTCAGGTTCGAATCTCAGCAGTGGCTGCTCGATACAAATTCCGCACCCGGCTCGTACTGATAGCAGTGCTAACGTAAAATGTCCTCAGTGATGGACGGATCGTGGATTACAGTCTCCTTGCCATCGAGATCGCGTAGGAGGTTTTCGTGGTTTTCCTCTCGATATAAAGCAAAAGTAGGTTAGTTCCATCAAAAAGTCCTCCAAGAAGGCAAATATCTCCTAATACTCTATTCAGCAGTTCCCTTGTCTTCTGAATTGGGTTCAAAGTTACAAGGCTACGGAGTTGAACTCTGGTATTAGTAAACTCAAAATTGGGTGAACTGTTCAATGACGGTTATAAAATAAAATAGACATATCCGAAACCAGAATCTTGAAATTTCGCAATTATTTTCTCACGCAATAATGATGTTTGCAAATAATAATGATGCTTGGCAATAACAAAAGCAGCTTTCTCACCTGCAATAAATGAAGTATAGTCGCAAATAATGAATTATATCAATTCGCAAATAATAAATTACATCAATACGCAAAATATAATAATACTCCCAAACTAATAATGACTCTGGAAAATAGAAGAGGAAGAATACGCATAACTTCAGACATTTTAATGCCTATGAGATGACTGTGATTTTTTCGAAAGCGTCGTTACCCTTAAAAAATGACTTGGGACCCACTGGGGGAGGTCGTGCAGTTTTCGTAATCCTTCTTTTAAAAATAACACGTAAGTTCCAAGAACTCTATTAGTTGGATATAGAGTTGAATACAGAGTTTAATTTCACAAGAAATGACATTAACTGCACTGCACTTAGTTTTGAGAATATTTGAAATTGAACGTTTTGATGTTTGAAAGTGATCGTTTTAATATTTTGATTTAAACGTTCTAAAGTTTGAAGTTAAACGTTTTAATCTTTGAAGTTCAACGCTTAAATGCTTGAAATTGAAAGTTTTAATGTTTTGAAGTTCAACCTTGCATTGTTTCAGTTAAACGTTTTAATGGCTGAAATTCAACATTTTAATATTTTTTTCTCCTTATCTATGCAAGGACAAAAGATTATTGTTTCACACCTTGACTATAAAATACTTTCTTTTCAAACTTTTCTTTTGTTTTAAAAACCTACAATTTGTATTTGTTATACGCATATAATTTCAAACTTCTGAAACCAAATTTATAAATGAACTATTTTTAAAAAAATATCAATTTAATTACTGTTCACCGATGCATGCATTACATGAAAATTTTAACAAAAAAGTTTTGTAATTTGATAAAAATAATTTCAAACTTACGTAAAGCATGATAAAATGAGGGAACAAAATTTAAGTTGATGTTTTTACTAATCTCAAGATTTTTTTACCATCATTTTTATACATAAGACTTTTCTCCTGAAAATAAAATGATTTTAATATAAAAAAAATTATGAATAAAATAAAAATTGAGAGCGTTTAATATTTTCCCTTTATAATGAGATATTGAAAACAAGTTTACCTAAGTTCTTGATTTGCATAATAACGTTGTTTGCATTGTAAATTAAATGAGATGAGCTTCGATAAAGCTTTTTCTTTCCACTCACAATTTTCACCTTTTTTTCTCGCCAAATCCTTAGAAAAATATTAAATTTTTTTGTTCGATTTTAGACTTTAAATTTAATCTTACTCCGAATAAAATAAAATAAAAATAGATTTAATTAAAAAGATCATGTTAAACGCATTACACTATATTTTTTTAATCCCAGCTCATTAAAGTATATCCTTTTAATCATCATACAAGTTTTAATTAAACAGTTTTGTTTGCTTATATTTTATATGAGGACACTTATTTTCTTATTTTTTGGAACATTTCACTTTAAGTTCCTTAAGCAATTGTAGTAAAAAATTTAGAAACAAAAACTAAACTTTTTTAAATGTCAAAATTATAAAACATGAATGTTATTGAAAAAAGATGAAGATAAAAGTAAAATATTGAATGAAAAAATGTTAAATGCGCCTAATTAGCTTGCAGGATTTTAAATTTAGTAAAATTATGAACTTTTTAAAGAGTAATGATGTATCAACTAGACAAATTTTAATTTTTAAAAAGTAATGATGACTCCTAAACTTTTATTCCAGATTCCTTCACTAAAAGTTTGTAATTATAATAGTTGCCCAATATTGTTAAAAATAATAAAATAGCTTAACTTGTAAAAAATTCCAAATCAAATTATGATATAAAACAACGACACTTTAAGTGCATCAACTATAAAATCCATTTTACCGAAAAATCCATTTTTTTCGTAAAATATATTACCGTAACGTTTACAGTAATAATTAGAGTGTTTCAAGGATTTTACGGTGAAAAGTACCAGCAACCCTGAATGCTAATGCTTTTAACCGTATTTTGATCTGTTTTTTTTTTTTTTTTTACATATAAATATATATATAGTGTATTAGTGTAGTATTTAGAAACTGGTCAAGCACCCCAGTGAGAATCCTTTGAAAAGGTTAGTAAGAGAACATGTTAAATTCTATTTTGAAAACACTCAATTATCAACTGCGGTTATGAATAACTGTTAGGTTATTTCATTTTTCCTCATAATGAAAATGGTTCAAAATCTCAATAGGAAGAAAAACCAAGTTCTTTAAAAAAATTAGAAAACTTTTTTGTGGGGGGGGGGGAATTTATTTTTTAATTTTCATTATGTGAAGAGTTAGTTCATTAATGATAGTTTGGGCTGATGAAAATATCCAAAATACTCAGGATTATTCATTAATATTAAGGATTTTAATTTTTCTTTGACCGGAAAAATTTCGGAAAATCGTTGCAAAGATTTTTTTTTTCAAAGTTCTTTATCCTGGGAAAATGAATGTCACAATTTGAGTTTTGTTTTGAAGTGTTAGATTAAACATAGACACAGAATAATTAGCATGGAGGACGATGTTTGAAGCTGGACAAAGCTTACCCCAACAATAATGAATAACTCTTATAAGTTCACATCAGTTATGAACAGTTCTTACAAACTCACAACAATTATGAATATTTCTTACACTATAAAAATTATGGTGTAATATCTCTCCGAATATGATGTTGAACAATCCCGACAATTCTGTGAAAAATAACACTTCTTTCCGGGTTTAAGCCAAATCTAGCGTTTCCATACGATTATATACACTTTTTAAGGTCTAATTTAAATCTTAACACTTAAAATAGAATAATCTTACTTGCTTTAATACCATGCAATAATGTTTTTCACGTTTAATGTTTTTCACCAATGTTGGCGCGCTTTGAATATCAAAAATTCAAGACAAGCCAAGTAGATTATCGCGAGTAGTTTGCTTGCATTATGGAAGGAACTTGAGAGAGTTGGCTGTTATTTTCAACTTTTGTTTTCATCAACAGAAACAAAAATGTGCCTTTAAGTATGCTTTATTTTATAATGATTTTATGCTGTGTAGTATCTTTTCGCTTCTGTTCTGTTTAGCCTGTTCGAATGCATACCAAGATTTTCATTGTTGTACGAGTATGTTCGATTTACAAACTAATATAATTTTAAGAATCAGGGTGCATATACATTCTAAATTAATGATTATTACTTCATACTGTATCAGGGAAATAACTTTGCTGACTCGAATGTGTATCGTATCTTACTGGAATCATAAATTTCAGTGTTACAGAATAACAATAATACTGATAGCTATTTTACACCAAGTACTGTAAGGGACATTGTTGTTGTAAAATACTGGATCCAAAAGTTATGTAATGCATTTCACTACACCACTTTGGTGTAAAGTAGTTGCCACCATTTTTGGTATTGGAATAAGCTAAATTGTTTTAAAAAACAAACACAAATTCGCAACAGCTATGAATTATTCTTATAAACTCACAACAGTTATTTATAACTCTTACTAACCCACAACTGTTATGAATGACTCTTACAAACCCACAACTGTTATGAATAACTCACAACTTCTATGAATAACTCTTACAAATACAACTGTTACGAATAACTCTTACAAATACAACTGCTATGAATAACTCTTACAAATACAACAGTTATGAATAACTCTTACAAATACAACTGTTATGAATAACTCTTACAAACCCACAACATTTATGAAAAAACATAATTTCATTCGATAAAAAAACAATATTTCTGGTAACGAAAACACCTTCGAAAAAAACCTTTATCTTGCTCTTAGAAGTCTTTGAAATAATGTTTTTTTCAGTAGAAAAAAGGCTTTTAGACCTTATGATGTTTCTATGAATCGTTAATCGATTTTTATCAAATTCTCTAAAATAGCATTTATAATGTTTACGTTCTATTCCCTGAGAATGTCATTCGTACCAAAGCAAAAAAGAAAGAAAACAAATAGTATAAAAATAATTTAATGCAAATATCCAGACAATCGCTTGAAATATTAAATTATGCTTAATGAAAGTATTTGAAAGCGATACCTAAATTTTAAAAAAATTTAATTAATTGACAATGTGAAAAAAAGAATTTGATCAAGATGGAGAAAAAAAATCTCCGATACAACTAAAAACGTCTTCATAATAACTGGCAATGTAATTCTTTCTAGTTTAAAAAATTTATAAAATTAAAATTGTTCACTCTAAACAAATTCAAGTAACTTCAAATTTTAAGCTTCAGTCTTTAACAAACATTAAAGTAAGCAGCTTAAGTATTTAAAATTATAATACATTAAGTCAGTTTACAAACGATCTTATTAAGATTTTATTAAAATCTTATCGTTTACACATTTCAACATTTTTAACTATGGATGAATGCCTGTAAAAAAAGATTAATAAATAAATAGAGCAAAGTTTGAAAACTTTTATATCTAGTTGATCCCCCTAAACTGTTAATGAAGAATAATAATTGTCAAATACATTAAATATTTTTTTACAGTAATGGTAATTAAATGCTTTTATAATATTCTCTTATTGGTTTTGCTTATACAATAGATAATGCCTGTTTCAACTTTATCGATAATTCAGAGCGATAAAAAAGTTCTGGAAGATTATAAAATAATTTGGATCTCATACGGCACCCTGGCGATTTTTCAACTTGGGAGGACGAAAGAATTATGAAAAAAGGTTTTAAAAAGCATATGGTAGGAAATAATGTAAAATATAATGGTACACCTCTTACTGTCAGATTAAATGATAAAAATGGTATCAGGATGGTGAAAATAGTAGTGTACTGAGAAAAAAATATGGTCAAAAATACCAGATTGTGGTAAACTTTACCGTGCTTCTAGCACTAAGAGAACACCAGTAAAACTTGATAATTTTTACGTAAAAGCTATAATAATTATTTTTGTAAAATTAACAATAAAAAATTTTTATGATGTGTGATAAAATTTTATAAAGGAGATAAATTTTGGTAATTTTATCACAATAGCTTAGAGCATGACATAAAAACCCTTTATTCAGTTAAATTTACTTTTCAGTTTTGCATTTCTGACTAAATGCGTGATAATAAGAATTATAATTTTAAAAACCAGTATTTCAGGTAAACTGTTAACACATGAACAAAGACTTTTTACAGATTTATGAGTTTTTACCCGAATTTTAACCTTTTATTACCAGAATTATGCTTTTTTAAACAATAATGTCCTTACTATGCAGCGAGGTAATTTTACTGGAATTTTTTCCTCCGTGTAGTAATCAGGATGAAAACGACGCAAAATTTAGCAAATTGTATTATAAAATCCTAACAAGTTAGCTATTCAGCTTCACTATACGTACTCTGCAAATCTGGCAGTGAAATTTACATCAAATTGCAAGACCATGACTTAAAAATTCAGAAGAGAAATCTCGACTACTGCTCAGTATTTCGCAGTGAGCTAATAGCCATTGATGAAACCCTTGACTCTCTTGTGTTTCTTCCCCGTGGAAACGACATATGGGTTCTGTCTGATAGCAGAAGTGCAATACAGCTCTTGACCAATTGTCAAAGCGTGAGAGATAGTGCTGGAGTGTCAATACTCAAAAAGTTAAAACGCCTTTCCATTTCACATCAGATTCATCTGCAGTGGATTCCTTCCCACGTCGATCTTGAAGGAAACGAGATTGCGGACACTTTGGCTAAAGCTGGTGCTTGCAAGGCCTCTGTAACCCTCACCTTTTTGGAAATCTTCTCAAAAATAAAACACAAAATCAAGACCACTTGGAATGTCCCCCCAAAGCACTCATGGTATTAGTGTTCTCGACCTGGAGGCTCCCTGGCCCAAAGTTTCAATAGACAGGAACAAACTATTCTTGCCCGCTTTCGAAGTAGTCATTTTAAATCAATGAAATTTTCGGAAGGATCCAAGAACTGAAATTTGCACCAACTGTTCTTCAGACCAGGCTTCGCCTCACCACATCTTCACCTGCCTAGGGCTCGCCAAGCAGGATTTAACAGATGATCCATTGCCTATTTTGGATTTCTTGAGGGTTTATAACGTCATGGACCTGGTCCAGCACTGCTGGCCAATAGGGGCGTGCAACAACAACAACATACATAATATGGCGAAATATACAACAAAGAAAAAGCACAAAGATTTTTCTGCCTTCTCTTGCTTTCATTATCACTTTTTAGCGTCGCCACTGGACGTATATCGTGTTAACTACGTATTCATATTTTTACTGCGAGAATTACGCTTTAATTTTAAGAAAAATAAGATGTCAATAAAAAATTTCGAAATACTGTTATTTTAACTGTAACCATGAGATCGTTATATAGTTTCAATACTCTAAATTGAGCCTATACCTTATAACACCTTTTAAACAAATTTTTATACCATTTCGTCTGACGGTCAGAATGTCAAATTTCGGCAAAATTATTTTATAATCACCTGATATCTTAAAATACATAAACATAATAAAATCCTAAATATTAGCCTAAAAGCTTCAAGTATTTTGTAAATCAGTTACAAAAATCTATTTTATTTAGATTTAGTTTTTAAAGAACACCTCCCTTCGAAAGCATGATGTGATTAAAACACAAACAAGTCAAATTAGCTTAATAAACCGAACACTGCTTATTTTACTCTTCTTTGATCTAATAAAAAAAGGTTGAAATTTACTGTTAAGCAAAAAAAATTTAGAAACGACCTTTTAGTGCCCTGATACTTACTTAGCTAATGAATAAGTACACGTTTCTTAAAAAAGTTAAATCAATCCGATCACTAAAAAGACTTTAAAAATCAGCAAACAGCTTTCTTTAACACCTTTTAAAAATACTTTTAAGTGCCTCTTTTAGTAAGATCCCAACTGAGGATAATTTATTACAACAATAAAGTCGAAACAAAAAAAGATAAAAACTTGATCTTAAACATTGTTATTGCTAAGATAGGTCGTAATAATAAACCGATATTTAAAACACTTCACTTTTATTTTTCAATTTCAGTTTTACGAAGGCTTTTATAGTTTTACGCAAAAGTTTAATTACTAATTTGTTTTCGAAATAATTATTTTAAAAACCGAACTATTTTTTTCCTGGATAATATAAATCACAGAGATGTCTTATTAACCAAAATGGTTATCGCACATGAAAGGGATTTTTAAATTTACATAGGGATTAATCATGGGGATTTTTTTTAATTCATATGAATATTTTAATGTCATGTAGATTAATCCGATGAATTTTTTAATTTTATAGGGATTAATCAGAGATATTTCTTTAAAATTTATTTGAAATTTATAGAGATTAATCATGGAGATATTTTAAATTTATATGAATATTTTAATGTGATATAGATTAATCAGTGGGATCTTTTAATTTCATAGTGATTAATCAAGGAGTTTTTTTTTTAATTCATCGTTTTTAATTTTCGTGATATTTTTTATTTTACGCATTACTTTAAGATGGTTATTGCACACGGATATCCTGTGGGTAGCATTTCTAAAGGAATATTTTGAATAAAATTATAATTTTCATGAACTAAACTAATGGAAGAAACTAAATTCTTTGTTTTTTAATATCGTGTTTGATTTTTCTTTACTATCAAGTTTTTTTTTACATTTTCCAAATATATTATTTTAACTTTCAAATATATATGACTCTCTAATAGCAGTATAACATAATCCCTCGTTGGTAGAAAAACTTACCAATTTTTCTTTTTATTTTCATTACTTATTTACGCGCAAATAGCAAAAATACGTCTATATGATTCCTAAATGATTAAATCACCCCAAAACATCACCATAAATTCTATATAATCTCAAAGATAAAGGTTTTGAATTTTTCTTGTCAGTTGGAAAAAAAACTAAGATATCAAAGTTGAGGTACAAAAAGATGATTTAATGCATTCATAACTATCAAAACTATTAACTATTCAAAAAATATATATGGATGTAAAATCTCTTTGAAAACCTTTTGTCAAAAAAAAAATGAAAGCAAAAGCTTTAAAGTTTTCTGAAGCCTTGTAAATGTTTTACCGCAGTTTTTAGCTTTCAAGGCTTTTTGGAACTTGTTTTATAGAATACAGTACTTTTTTTTCAATATTTTCAAAATTATGGTTGTTTTTCGAAGGCTCCGTCGTAATTAAAAATTATGCTTTTGCGAATAATATCCTATTGTTATAACTGTCGTAAGTTTGCCAACTGTTACTCGTGACTGCTAGTTCAAGTTTAGCCTATCTATAGCCAGCCCTGTCTTCATTTATTTTGAAAATGGTGCAAAACGTCAATATGGAGAAAAGTCACAGTTTTGAGAAAATGAAAAGAGATCGTGACAAATTTTTAATTATTTAAAAACTTACTCCAATGCTGCCTTACCTAGGCTCATAAAAATTTGCAAAAACTGAGAATTAGGCAGTGCTTAAGTAATAAGTGAGTTGAAATAAGTGAGAATAAGGTAAGGCTTGGGAGGAAATGTCGCCAAATTGGCAATTTTTAAAAAAGTTGAATAACTTTTTGTCTGTCTTAAGATATTTCTCTGTTCTAAAGCCCAGATAATTCATCACGGCAAAATTATATATATAGTTTAAAATCATCGCATTGNAGCTGATTTTTCCAGTGCCAAACAATTTAGGGATGGTTTTCATTGTACCACAATACATATATTTTGTTTTCTCCGCATTCACTCTTAAGTTCATTTTCCTAGCTGATTTTTCCAGTGCCAAACAATTTAGGGATGGTTTTCATTGTACCACAATACATATATTTTGTTTTCTCCGCATTCACTCTTAAGTTCATTTTCCTAGCTGATTTTTCCAGTGCCAAACAATTTAGGGATGGTTTTCATTGTACCACAATACATATATTTTGTTTTCTCCGCATTCACTCTTAAGTTCATTTTCCTAGCTGATTTTTCCAGTGCCAAACAATTTAGGGATGGTTTTCATTGTACCACAATACATATATTTTGTTTTCTAAGCATTCACTCTTAAGTTCATTTTCCTAGCTGATTTTTCCAGTGCCAAGCAGTTTTCACTCCGCGCAGTCCTCCATCTTCCGATGATGTCTACAAAGTCTACATCCTCGGCGTATGCCAAAATCTGCACTGATTTATTAAATATAGTACCTGTAGTATTCATGCCAGCATCTCTAATAACTTTTTCTAAGGATATGTTAAACAGAAGACATGCTAATGCATCTCCCTGTCTAACTCCATTATAGATTTTAAAAGAAGTAGATAGTTCCCCCTGAATTCGTACCGTTGAAATGGTTTCAATGAGTGTGAGCATTACAAGTCTGATTAATTTTTATGGAATATTAAAATCAGATAGGGTCTTCAATACCTCAGTCCTATTAATACTGTCATATGCTGCCTTAAAATCCACAAATAAATTATGGGTCTCTATTCCAAATTCTCTACATTTCTCCAAAGTTTGTCGTAGGGTGAAGATTTGGTCAACTGTGGACCTTCCTTTTCGGTAGCGACACTGATAATCAGCAATGACGCTGTCTGCAATGGGAGACAGATGTTCAAATAGGATATTTGAGAAGACCTTATAGGCAACGCATAACAGACTTATTCCTCTATAATTGTGACAGGTCAATACATCCCCTTTTTTGTGTATTGTACATAGAATACTCAACTTCCATTCAGAAGGCAATATCTCTCTCTCCCAACTAGATAGAATAATTTTCCAAATGTTGTTTACAATAGCGTTCCCACCATATTTTAAAATTTCAGCTGGGATATCATCTGGTCCTGCCGCTTTATTACATTTTAACTTGTTGATAGCGTCTTGCACTTCTTCCAGGGTTGGAGTGCCAACCAGTGTCTCATTAATATTGTTGACTGTCATAAAATTTAATTCACTTGACTCATTGGATTTAAGTAAATGGTCAAAGTGTTCAACCCATCTAACCATAATTTTATTTCTCTCATTAGTTCCATTTTCATCTTTACAAAGAGAAATCCTAGGTTTAAAGTCTCTTCTTCCCTCATTGATGACCCGATAAAAAACTCTGCTTTCATGGTTGGTCCTGAGAGATTCGACTTCTTTGAATTGGTTCTCCCTGTAAGCTTTTACATCCTTTTTTTTAAACAGTTGCTTGTTATTTTTTACTTATTATTTCTCCCCCTTTTTTCATATGTGTATAATTTTTCTTTGTTTTATCTTCATTTTGAACCCTTGTTTTACCTTCATTTTATATATATATAGGAAACATCACGTTGCTTCAAGTATAAAACACTGTTTTATTTTTCTTGGAGACAGAGCTTCGATAAACAGCGTTAAATCTTATTGAAAAAACATATAAACATTTTCACATAGGTTTACAGAGAGCTAAAAAAAAAGACAACTAGAATTGAACAAGTGCAATATGAGACGACTCAGCAGTATTATAAAAGGCAGGCAAAATTTATTTTCCTCTAGTTACCATCCAGTGGAATCATGACTCTAGTCTTACAATCAATAAATGGGCCATGCTTTACTTGCTTCACTGTACCGACATCAGGATGCGTAGACCTACTAGATTACCATTACCCAATGCACGGCCTCGAGCTACGCGTTCTACCTTGAGAAAAGTAAATCCAAATAGGTTGCTTTTGGCTGCGTTAGGGCTTTTTAGCTGCTTTTGGAATTTTTAATACCTGCACCAATCTAGGCTAATGAAATTCAGAACGCAGAGTTGATATGTGATCGTCAACATCTAACTATCATTCACGTTGAAATGGAGAGTTCCTGCAAAACAACTACAGTTCTCCCTGATCCCGGTTAGCTGATGCCTGGTTGGATCAGCATTCTTCTGAAATGGAAGAATATGGTATCAGTCACACGAAACCAGAAATTAGGCATGTTTGGTTAGGACTGTACAAGATAACGGACGGGCAGTTTAATCATGTTCCTTTGTCTGATTTCGGGAACTTTGGTCCCTGTATCAATTTAACTTAATGTGATTCCAAACGTAGAATTGCTGGTTGATCCCTCAAATTTTTTATCATCCATGTGCAAATGGAATATTCCGGAAAAACAACCGCATTTTTCAGAGTTTCCAGCTGGGCAGATATCTGGTTGGATCGATGTTCTTCTGAATTCTCTATGCCATAAATCGGTCACCTTAAACCCTAAACTTAAATCTTATTGAGCACTTTTGGGATGTTTCAGAAAAAGGTGTAATGGCTCTTTACAAACTTTAGCGACTCTCACTGAATTATAGACAGGTATGCCCATGAAACACTTCTGCAAACTTGTTAAATCTATGACTTGATATATGTGCAATTTTTAGGCAAGAGGAGGCACGAATTATTAACAACTTGATGTCTTTAATTCAGAAAAACTTCAATATATTTTGTTTCTCTATACTGAGTGTACTATTCCAGGGCATCAAATTTCCTCTCGCCAGCTTATAATTGGTGATCCGAATATTTAGTGCTGACTAGCAAGATTTGTCGTAGAAAATGTAGTAATAACTGCTAAAAAAATAAACTGCTATATTTATTTCCGAATTTCAGGATTTTAGTCTGCGCGCTATAAATTCAGCTGTCACAATATCTCATAGATAACATACAGAAATAAATACACAAGTGGGCGAACTTTGTGCTAAAATACAAACTAAGGCAAACAACGTTAAAAGCACAAAAGTATTAATAAAATACAGACAGCTGTTTCAGATGCTCAAAGGGCAATCGAAACAGCTGTTTCTTTCTGTTGCACTGATCATGGTTGCCCTTTGAGCATCCGAAACAGCTGTCTGTATTTTATAAATATTTTTGTGCTTTTTAACGTTGTTTGCCTTAGTTTGTGACATACAGAAACTTTTAAACTAAGGCATTTATTTTAGACTTTCTTTAAATAGACCCCCAAATAGAGTTTGACCCTAAGGCTAAAACTGACAAATGGCATTATGGCATTTTAGTGCAGAAAGAACTTGAAATATACAAACAAGAAGTGTTAAAAATATTGAAACTTAATGATATTTGTATGATAATGGAGCTATTGAAACCTTATGGCAACCTTGTTTTAAGTTAATATTATTATCAATCATTTTTATCAATATTAATATTAAATTATTCATTTTTTTAGTACCTACGTTTTTCTATGAATTTGATCACTACAAGGTTTGTTATGCTATATTGTTAACATTTTATGCTCATTTTTTTGTGAAAATGGTGGTGGGGAAAAATTTTAGTCTGCCCTGTACCTTCTGGAATGAAACTTCATGCCCGTTTTTTACTGAATTATATGTCTCAATCTATTTATATATTGTATAATTTCAAATTTAATTTTTTGACAATAATATAAATCACCAGGGTTTTTATTAGAATTCTGATATTATTAAATATATTAAGGAATTGAGATATAATTTCATTATTTGTGTTGTTGATAAAGCCTCTAATAATTTTTGCTTTATTTGCAAAAAAAATTTAAACATTTAATGAGTAAAGAATATGAAAACAATAACACTTTCGTCAAAATTAATAATTCTAAAAAAGAAATTGATTATAGAATTTTAGCTTTTTCCACGAAAATAGGATAAAAACTCAATAGTTTTAATTACCCTTATTTATTTCCTACAATTAAGCTCCACAAAACACCAGTTAAATTTAGATTTGTAACATGCAGTACTGGCTGTTATAATTCTGTTTTTGGTAAAAGACTTTTTAATTTTTTAAACATTATTTTAAATAAGATTATTTCAAATGATAAGCATTTTACTATTAATAACAACCAAGACGTTATTAAATTTTTAAATTACAATAATATTAATAATATTCTTACATGTGATTTTGAATATCTTTCCACGAGTATACCACACAATAGTTTAAAGAATATTTGTTGACAAATTTTTGATATTTATTTGATTAATGAAATAAAGAGGATTGGATAAGTTTATGTAATGTAAACATTTTCGAAAATTATCTTTTTAATGATATTTGTTTTTACAGACAAATTAAAGGTATTTCAATGGGTAATTGTTATTCGAGTGATTTTGCTAATATTTTCTTACATTATTATGAACATAGATTTTGACATAATAATGAGAATATGAAAATATTTTCGATTGTACTGATTTTGATTTAATTAAAGATATTTATCCTAAAGAACTATATTTTTTAAGACTAATTTAGGAGATAATTGTGCCTATTTTTTAGATTTTGATATTAAACTTCTTAACAATAAAACTTTCATTGGATTATACGATAAAAGAAGGGATTTTCAATTTAGTGTAATTAGTTTAACACATTTCTATTCCAACCTTTACTTTAAGATTTTTAAGAATACTGTGATTAGTCAAATTCTTAGATTTAAATTTATCTGTAATAATAAAACAGATATTCTTTCAGTTATAGGCACTTTCAGGATTACCTTAGAGAATAATAACTTTCCTTTTAATTACTATAAATATGTTGTTTTAATTCAAAATATTTTAAAAGCGTTTAAATAGTTCAGCCGATATTGAAGCCCGCACAAATAGTCCTATGCTGGAAAATTTAGGATTTATTTTCCAAAGCAGATAGCACCACTTTTTAAAAAAAATTTCGCTCATTGAATATCTTTTTGTTTCATTTTTCAAGATATTCAGATAGGGGTCAGCACTTGATTTATTTATAATAATCTCTTACTGATTCGGCAATTTATATTTTATTTTGATTTGATTGATTATATTATTATCTAGCTGTAACTGTAACTATTTTTATTTATAAGTGGATGTATCATTTTTGAGTCTTGCTGTGTGTGCTATTAAGTTGTGTTTATTGGTTCATTATCTTTCTGTGCTTTTCAATTCTTATAATGATTTTCTCTTATTTGTCTATTCATTATGGGGCCTCGGGGCACTGTCAGTTTTGGTTTTTCCACTGACAACAGAAAGGCTCCTTTGTGTTGGCAGGCAGTGTGTCCTCTGATGAAGTGCTGTCTTGCCAACACACATATATTTTATTTCTATTGCTTTTTATTGCTTTTTCATGCTTTAATTGTTTGTTGTTGTTTTTTCAATATCTAAATTAAAATAAAGCAAATTTGGTTTTCGCTGCTTTATGCGCTTTTCCACTTTGATTTATTGTTTTAATTGTAAATTTGCATTTATGGCTTTCTCTGTATTTGTAAATTAGATTATTTTTGTTGCTTAGATATCTCAATCTATGTCACACATTTCAGAAGAGCCATGGTGGCTTCGGGGATAGAGCGTTAGCCTTCTAATGAGGTGTACCGGGTCTGAATCCCAGAGATGGCTGGTTGATTCGAATTGCACACCCGGCTCGCACGGATCACAATGCAAACGTAAAATATCGTCAGTGGTAGACGAATCATGAGTTAGAGATCCCTTTGCCATTAGGCTAACAGTGAGAGATTTCGTGGCTCTTTTCTCCATGTAACGCAAATGCTGGTCAGTTCCATCAAAAAGTCTTCCACGAAGGCAAATTTCTCCCAATACCTAATCCAGGAGTTACATTGTCTTCTGTATTGGGTTCAAAATTATATGGTTACGGAGTTGAACATTAGTAGTCGTAAACCCAAAATTAGGTCGGCTGTTCAAGGACTGTTATAAAATACAAAACGAAACACATTAAATGAAATGAATCAATAATTAATGCATAAAAGCAAACATTTCTTCCTCTTATGTAATAAATGAAAATGTTTCGGCAACTTTTTGCAAAATCTAATTCGGTATACGTCATATAATATTACTGGCTTACATTGCATGAAAGAAGAATACTAAACTGCAAACTATATACATTTCTTAATAAAGAAAATACAGAACTATACTATTCCATCTTTACGAGACATTTCTGAAACGTTAATATTTTTTTTTAATAATGGTTGCATAAAATACAAATCAATTCTATATTTTTTTAGGAATAAATAAAAACGTTTCCATTACTTTTTGTGGTCATTTATGTTGCATTATGTACGGACTCAACATGAAAGAACAGTAATATAAGCATTTAAGAGATTTCTACAATTTTTGTGCCTCATAAAATGTTTAACAAGACATCATGCTTTTAATATACTTTTTTTTCTCATCCCATAAGAAAATATAAAATTATTAAATATCCATTAGAAAATATTTCATTTAAAATCTCAGAAATGAAAACTCGGCATTTTTTACTTATTCAAAGCTTTATTTACAAGTTTATACTTAAAAATCCCTATTTTCAATTATAATAGTTATTCTTTGTGTACAAAAATGAAAAAAAGTTAACTATTATAGAAGATGGTGATTTGCACCAACTCAACGAACATAAAGAAGAAAAAAAAATTAAAGTATTTTTTAATAATGAATAAAACCTAAAATTTTAAATTAATTATGTCACATATATTGCAACTAATCATTTTTCAATGAAATATACTGCATTGAAACATTCGTTTACTTTAATTAATAGAAAAACATAATTTTAAATAGTAATCTGAAACTAAAATATTTCAAATAGCATTAATAAATATTTTTTTTGAAAATTAACTAAACTTCAAAACTCAAAGGAACCAATTATAAATTAAATGCTGTTTGATATCTAATTTACTAGCAAAAAAATCACTTTTTATACTGATCGGCATTATATACTTCAATTGAATACAAATAAAATATTAAAATTATTAGAAAAATTTCAGATTACAACTTTCGGTAATAAGGTATTGGAAAAATGCTTCAAACAATTAATTTCTAATGAAGTAAAACTGAAAATTTATATAAAATTAAAGTTTTATTATTTTCCGTAAAGCATGTTTTTATTTTATTTTTTTCATTTCGCTTTAGATGTTAGATATATTCACGAAAAGAAATCTCATATTTAAATATATTTATTTTCCAATTAATAGAAAAGTTTAAAAATTGCTTTTTTGCTCTATCAAATAATTTTATTTAAATTTTTACTAATTTCATTTAAAAGCTTTATTTTTCTCTTGCAATTATAAAACAATGTAAAATTTTAAATAGTGTTTTACTATTTTTCAATTTTCTATTGTTAATAATTGATTTTTAATTTTCTGTTATTAACAAGACTTTATACTACAGCAGAAACTTCTTAAAGAATTCTTATCATTTTTTTGAATGATACATGGATATAATAGTACAAAATAAATGTCCAATTTAAATTAAGCAAACTATATTAATCCTGCATTATAAATATGTTTTATTAAAGCATCAAGTATTTATTAGCATTTTCTTTATTTCAATAACTAAAAAATTTATTATTTCAATTATATCAAATATTCATAAATTATATTCCGATCTATCTATATGAACTACTTTTCTTCGCAAAATATAAATAGTTTACAATAATTTAAAACAGCATAGCTTAATATAGAATTGTTAAATATTTAAAAACTTGCTGAAAAAGGATAAATATTCAATTTTAAAGTTAAAAAATTTTCTTACATAAAATACTTACAGAGAATATTAAGGATTTATAAAGTTTCTTATAAGCAAGAAATTCTAAACAAGTTGCATTCAATTTAATCGTAAAATGTTCGAAACTGTTCATAAACAGTTCAGTTTGGCTAAGGACAAGATTGGACTTTTAAAACAGTTGCAACTATTCAGACTGTTTCATCATAATAGTTGAAAGTGAAATTCGGTATTTCAAGCTGTGTTGGAAACAGAAAAAAGCAAACTAAGACATATCTCAAGTATAAGCACGTTTTTAAGAACACACATTTAGTTTACAACGACTATGAAAGAATATGTTTTAGGTAAGTGTTTTCATATTAATAGTTTTTCATAACTACTTAAAGACCTGTTGAAACGTTCTTATTATAATATCTTTTTATTGTGTAGTAAATACTTCGTAATTCATTTCCCAATTACTAAAAAACGGCAACACTAGAGCTATTGCCACTTTATTTTCAAATTTTCCTAACTTTTTAAGATGGAGATAGATTTTATTATTTAAAGGAAGTAACATTTTTCAAAAATATTTTAACAAATTTTATTATTATTAAAATTATAACAATTTTATGTTGTAGGTTAAATAATTCATTTTGCAATTCGATTACACGTCACCAAGAAATTAACTTCAATTCGACGCGTTATTTTCACACTTATTCAGGAATATTCCGCGTTTTTTTACCTGAGTTCCATTTTAACTTTACAATTCTGAAATTGATTAAATTTAAAATGGTATACTAAGTCACCATCCGCAAATGTTCCAAGTGAATAGAGTATCTTTTCTTTTCTACCCAATATGATGTTTCTGAATTGTAATGATTTCTCAAAAATATTATATGAAGTGAAGAGAATTTGAAATGGAAATGTAAGAGAAAGTCTGACATTTGAAAAATATGATTTTAAAACATCTAAATATAAAAAAGTTAAATATTCATAATGTATGTACACTGAAAAAAATTCAGGATCAAATTGCGGTATAAAGTTCCGGTTTTGTGAGCAACATCAGGAAAGTCCAGCTTACTATAAAATTCATTTTTACCGTAAAATAATATACTGTACTTTTTACTGTAATATTCATTTAATTAAAACAATTCAGTGAATTTACAGTTGTTTTATTACTGCAAAATTTACGATATATCAGATTTCTGTAACATGTTCCTAAAAGGAAACCCCCCCCCCCTGAGTGCCGCTTCTTTTTACCTAAATCTGACTCTGAATTTTTTACAGTGACGATTTTTTAAAATCTGCAAATTGAGAATCAGTGTATGATCATTCAAAACCTACAAATGAAGAATTAATTAAAACCACTTTATCATTTATTAGTGGTTTTAACTAATGGGTCCAATAATTAAGTTCACCTTAGTTTCTAAAGACTGCCAGGAATTCCAGACGCGTCTTGGCACTGACTTTCAAAATAATAATACTGAACATCAACTCTTTTCTAATCTGGCCTGAAGGAATACTATCAAATACATCATCAAAGTGACCCTAGAGAACATTTTAGACTGTACTTAAACTATAATACTTGAACTATTATTTCTGAACTTTGACTGTCCCTCCATCGTGCCAACATTTTAACTTTTTACTTATTGATTTTAACTATCGACTTTTAAAACTTTACACCTGCTTTTATCATCTTATCTATTTACACGACGATGTTAGTTTTATATTTGTTGGATTTTATACGATTCGTTAATTTAAAGTTTTACTATTTCACCCAAGTTTTAATTTCCCATAGATTTTAAAATTGCTCATTTTAGCATTTGTTGTTAAATTACTTTTAGAATTTTACTTGTTTTGGGGCTTTTCCCAGGTTTTTAGTTTCACTTTTGTACTATAGCCTAATATTTATATTACTTATAGCCTAATACTATCTAATTCATGGGCTCTGGCCGTTTGTTTTATGTATTTTATGCATCTTATGTATTGTGTGATTTGTACTGCTTTTTGGATTTAAATAAACATTTACCCGTATGCCCTGAATTGTTGCAAGACGGGGTAAATTTTCATAGCTTATCATTTATTGTTCTACATACGAACAGATGTATGAAAGGTTGCATCAATTATAATTTCAGCCACACTGACCCTGAAGTCCGGGACTTTGTCCCGTTATGATTAAGCTTAGTGTTTTAATAAATATGGAAATGCAAGAGTTTAATTGCTCGTTTAGTTAATAGATTTAAGTGAAAAACTGAGAAGGCACATTTTTGCAGCGTCTATGTTCGTAAGCAGGTATTTAAAGTCCTGTTCATATTTAAAAACGCGCATCCATGTTCGTAAACACGGATTTCAAGTTCTATCCATGTTCATAAACACGAATGTCAAGTTCTGTTCATTTTCATAAACACGCATTTCAAGTTCTATCCATGTTCGTAAACACAAATTTCAAGTTCTGTTCGTTTTCATAAACACGCATTTCAAGTTCTATCCAGGTTCGTAAACACAAATTTCAAGTTCTGTTCATTTTCATAAACACGCATTTCAAGTTCTATCCATGTTCGTAAACACAAATTTCAAGTTCTGTTCGTTTTCATAAACATGCATTTCAAGTTCTATCCAGGTTCGTAAACACAAATTTCAAGTTCTGTTCATTTTAATAAACACGCATTTCAAGTTCTATCCATGTTCGTAAACACAAATTTCAAGTTCTGTTCATTTTCATAAACACGCATTTCAAGATCTATCCATGTTCGCAAACACAAATTTCAGGTTCTGTTCATTTTCATAACCAATTTATAAACTTTCAATTAAATAATTCTTAATTTTGACCTACAATTTATTTAAGGAAATAAAAATTATTCTGAACCAAACGATAGGCTTGGTGAGCGAAACGAAAAATTAAGATATCTCTAATTTGCAAATATTTTAAAGTTAAATCAAAGACTTTTTTTTGTTGTAACTTATGCCACTTATCAATACCAGCTATCCTGGTTGGGAATCAAGCCAATTTTCAAGGCAGAGGTGGCGTTTCTTGTTTTTTCAGTGGCGTTATCTATGACCATGAGTACGAGTTCCACCACGCACATGTTACAGTTCGTTTTAAAGGAAAGATTCAATCTTGCATCCTTCATTCATCCACAGATCATAATTTTGAACTGAAACAGAGAACGATCCTTCTCCAATGCAGTACCTCCAGAGGTATCGATTTGTTATGGGAACTTGGAGGACTTTGTGACCCCAACAGATTTAACGTGCACCAGTCACCATTTAATACATAGGGATTATTCAGCCGGTTGATTCGAACACGAGCACAACGCTCCACCAGCCAGGTCATCCCGGCCTATCAATGGCTTCTAAATTTCTGAACCTAACCTTAGTTTCTCGTTTTAAAACTAATTTTATTTATTTTTCAAATATAATCAATTATTATCATTCTCAGATTATTATATAATATATCATATTACATGGAATAATTTTAACGAAACATTCTGTTAACAGAAGCAAAAATATTATAAAGCAAGCATGAGTCTTGGTGAGTGAAATGGGCAAAGATGGAGCTCCATATATGCATATAGTTACAAATAATTTAAAAACAAATCGATGACTCTTTTGGTTTCTTTTTTCAATATTAATTATATATATATACTCCCAATATATTCACTTTTCATGTAATATATCGTTCTTAGATAAATTATTTATTCCCTATTAACTGTGTATCCACTCAGAATTGGTGAAATATTATCCTTATCTTAAAATTGCCAAGATAACTTCATTAACTCCCTGTGGGTACCTACATTCACGCAAGATGAACGATTTGTCATTCTCATAAGCTCTCCAATTACTCTAATTTGAAAAGGGCTCTACTCATTCTTACAAGCAATTCCCCTATTTAAATATTATAGCGCTATGTACGTAGGCTATATCAATGAGATATGTACTTGCTTTGATCTTCAGAATGTTAAGAGATAGCGTTTAGAAGCAGCTATATCAATTAAAACGCAATCTCAATTGTATGAATGGACGAAAACAGTTGCCTACTCTACTGTGAATGTAAGAGTGACACACTAAAGTTTTGACATCGCTTAGGATAATTATTCATACTTGAGATCATATTTTATAACATGCAGCATCCCCTGACAAATTAAATATCATTTCATTAAGGTTATAAATAAGAGGATAGGACTATTCATGGTCTAATACGACTCAGTTTGCATATATATCTATTCAAATTGATTGGTGCAATATAATAAAAAATACGACGATAAATATAATAAACAACATAAAATATGATTATGTGTTGAATGTAGGCTATTTTTTTAGTATTGCTCAAGATTTTGATTTGATAAAACTATACACTGAAGAAAAGTATGGACGAAACTACCAAAATAGGGTAAAATTAACCGTAATTCTTGCTCGCTGGGACCACCACGGAGCTTAGTAATTTCTAAAGACGTACTTTGTTTTTCAAGCCTGTTTGAAAATTTATCGCGTTGAATCTATGAGTCAATAATTCTTATCGAGATTTATTTTTTCCGACAGTTTATTTAAACCGTTTATATTGTATCATTCACAGCATGTCTCGTTTTTCTAGTTTAATGACGCATACTTCGTAAAAAAATTAAATAACTTAGCAAAATTTCAGATTGTTGCATACTCGAAAATAAAATTCTCCTTTTAGCCGATTCAGCAGTCCTTTGGTTGCATTTGGCTATTTTTAGCAATCATTTCTGAATAAACGCGAGCTCACAAACATTTGACGAACTACTTCATCACTTGTGTCTCTTATCAAGTGCCCCATTCGAGAAGTACTAAACATTTTCTCAAATTTAAAACCGTTTAATTGCTTTGAGAAAAAAAAGCAGGATCAAAACTACAAGAATAGGGTGAAATTTACCGTATGGGAATCTCTGTGTATTTACCATATGGGAATCCGCTCTACAGCAACACCAAAAAGTTTAGAAATTTTAAACTTTTAGTGCTTTGGTAACTATTTTAGTAAAGTTAACAATAAAACATAGTTTTATACTATGTGATAAAATTTGGTGAATGTTGTAAAATTTGGTAACATAGCATGACTATTTATTCGATTAAATTTGCTTTTCAGTTTTGTATTTTTTACTAAATGTATGTTAATAAAAATTAAAATTTAGAAAAGCAGAATTTCTGGTAAACCTGTACAATATGAAATGAAAAATTACGAAACGAACTGTTTAAAATATTTTTTTTAACCAGAAATGCTATTTCTAAAATTTTACCAGAATTTTTTTTCTTTGTATATAAATATGTTTCTGCGCATTACAGCGAATTATATATTATAATTGTATTACATTCTGAATCTCTACACTATTTATGGTAGTTGTGAGACACTTTCTTGTAAACAATATTTGTTAAAATTGTATGAAAAAAAATTAAAGCATCACGACATATTTGAATTAGATAAACTTAAACATGTTATACATTTTGATTGCTATTGAAATAATTGTGAGAAATCTAAAGCTATAATCCAGTAAAGATGGCAGAGCTAGTATTGTAGATTTTCAAAAATTTGTAATGGACCTGACAAAAAAAAAGAAATAAAAAGATGCAGTTTGCCATAAAAATTCCCCCTTTTGAAATTGTATGGCTATACTTATAATAATTGTCATGAAACTTATTGAAAAGTTTAATCTCCGCATAAAGAATCGCGATGATTTTAATTCAGTGACAATAAAACGTCTCTAAAAGTAAAAAGTGCATTGCCAAAAATCAGGTTAAAGTTAGATTTTTGTGAAGTCAAAAAAAGAGAAAAAAATTTTCTTATATTTATATTAACTAATTGATTTCAAATAATTTATTTAATAAGTAGGGAAACAAATTCTTTGCTCCCAGAAATTTCTATTTCGTGACCACTTGCTGCTGTAATATGTTTTATTATCTGTCAAACATTTATAGATGAGGTCATTTTGAATATTTTAAAAAAAATTAGCCTTCAAAGCAGTTTATTTGAACTTATGTTCGAAAAATATTTAATATCAGCTTATTTTGTGATCTTAGAATCTTATTTAAAAAATAAGAGCTAGTTGTTATCCGGCTGATATGTAATAAACTTCTTTAAAATGCAAAAATTACAAAAATATTGTTTTTGTTATTTCGTAATGTTATTATTATTTTTACAATATTATAATTTAATATTCTGAAAATATATGAAAAAAAATTATAGTATTTGTTTTGGCTATTAGTGTATGTTTTAGGCAATTAGTTTAAAAAAAACCATTAGCCGAAATAAAATCTCAAAAATTACTTGAGTAAATTAAAAAATATGTTCTACAATAAAATCACACGATAATAATTCTTTCAGTGTTACTACATCTTTCAGTAAATCTGTAAATGCCGCAGTACTAAGTTTCAAAGTTTCGAAGATAATAATTTTTTAATAGCGAGAAAATTATCGGAATAAGCTCTTGCTTTCTATTAAATGGAAATCATCGAAAAAGTATGAATTTCAAAAGTGGTTAATAATATCTAACTCTAAACAATTTAATATCCTATTTCAGTAAAATAAACTCAATACTTCACATAGGTTTGATAATATTTTGGAAACAAATAAGCAAATTTTAAACTAAATCGTTATGTTTTGCAATTATTTGCTCAGATAATTGTATATTCTAATTTAATTAAGCAGAGAAGATCAAATAATCCAGTATTTTATTTAAGTGAAATGGAAAGGTATTAATTATAGCAAAACAAATATACTAATATTAAATAAATTAATTAGGTTCTGATAGTTATAACTTCGATGCATCTCTTTATGACTAAAAATTATTATGATTACTTTGTAAAATTGTGATTTAAAAGAATTTAAAGGAGATTTTGAATTGTTAAACTGTTTCGGAGAAGCATTTAATCCCTGTAGAGATGTAATTTTGTATTATTGTTTTAAATATATAATGGCAAGTAAGGATCAATTTCAGTTTATATAATAAAAGGGATAAACAAATACTTTATTTCAAATGTTTTAATATGTTTAAATGTATGATACTACATCTTTTCATATGTGATTATAAATAAATATATATATAAATAAATATACATATAGATTGTACATATGTTCAGTAAATCTGTTCTCATGCAATGTATGTATGATTCATTCATACATTGTGCATATTACATTCATTGGGATAACATGTATATACAGATGTAAAATTTGTACGAAACATTATGTATGCACATCTATACTCTTTTATCTATATATATATATATATATAGATAANTAGCTGTTGCGGAAAGCAATTAATTTAAAAATCTTATACTTCTTAGTAAGATTTATTATGAAAAAAAATTAGGCTAGAAACAATCTTATATATATATATAATATCAGGGCTATATCCTTGTTATCATTGTTGTATTCAGCTTTAATAATGCAGTCATAAGACATAATACGTTCTAAAAAGGTTTATTTAAAGGTTGGCTGGTGGTTATAACAGTTCACATCCCCACTCCACAAGGGAGGGGGTGTGGACAAAACTCCGGATGGTTCCGGTAGATATTTTAAGGAACAAGTTATTCAGGAAGAGGCATGCGAAAAACATCGGTCTCGCATTAAATATTAACAGAATAGGATGTAATTAAGTTCCAGTCGTACATACCTTGTAACTCTACGCATTATGGAGAGTCATTTAATGCTTCCTAATATGGAAGTGAAAAAGAGAAAAGATTCTAAAAATAACTCCTCCTTTGAAATATAAATTTAATTGTAATTCAATGGTATGTTTTCAGCCTTGAAGTCCCAAAATAGAATTTCTACACCTATTCTTTACCAAAGACATTTTACGAAAACGAAAGAGTTTTAATGGTTTTATTAATACAAAAGTATTTATAATTTTTGTATTACATCCCCCCCCCAAAAAAAAAAGATTTTGGTAAGCCAAAATATGAAAAAATTTAGAATATTTTAAATTTCTAAAATTTAGATTGGTACGACTGTTCCTTTTCCCAACTACAAATAATATTTCTTTCAATTATATGTAAAAAAAAAACAATTATTTACAATGACAAAAATATTAAAAAACATGATAGCTTTTTAGTAAATTAAACAGAAAGAAAAATTAAACATGTTTATAAACTATTCTACTAAAATTTTCAAGAATTTTTCACACAAAAATATACACAATTTTTTATGCGAAGGAACTGGACAACATGTGTCATTTATTCAGAATTTAAGATTCTGTGTGGTTAAAAATATACAAAATTTTTATGCGAGCGAACTGGACAAGTGTCATTTAATCCGAATTTAAGATTCTGTGTGGTTACAGGGGAGGGGTTATTTACTTGATGAAAGTCTGTATTCCCCGTTGAAAAGGAAGAAAACAGAATTTCATGAAGCAGAGGGAAATTGAGAGATCCAGATTGGACATATACAAAAATAGTTTATAAAAAATTTTCTCACCTTGTTGAGAAAAAAAAAAGTTAAACTTCCATCGCCCTCACATCCAAATGATGCTGAGGTATATATCTTCACACGTGATTCGGATCTTCCAAATAAAAAAATAGGGTTTACTTCTTCCGTTGCAGAAAGTGAAAAAATTTTCTTTTCCTCTGGACACTATTCATGACTTAATTTCAACATTTGTGGGTTGTGATGTTTCCTAAGCTTTGATATATGAACTATTTCAAAATTTTGTTTACTTAAAATTCTTTTTATTTATTTTGTAATTAGCTTCTTGGTCATTCTTCCTTGTTCCTATCTTTCCTTTTCTCTTATTTTTGTTACCCTTTACATTTTTTTTTTCAATGTTTACTTTTACTGAAACATCTTTAACTTTTATTTTTTCAATGTTTACTTTTACTGAAACATCTTTTTCTTTTCCGCACCATTTTTAACCTTAACATTCTGAGAATTCTGCTGTCTAATGTGCAAAGATAAGTTGTCACTTTTAGAATTAGCAGAGATGATCAGTCTCTTACCAAATTGAGTAACAACTGGCCCGACACAATCAATAAATAAACAAAAACCTTTGCAAGTTTGCAACCCTACTAAAGCATATGGTAAATCAGTATCAAGTATAAAAAAACTTAGCTGAGTTAACAATTTCGCCTATCTTAAAAGGGGAAACTCACAAATTTTGTTAATTGTTAAATGTTCTTTTGTTTGGGTAACATATAAGTTTCAACATTTTTTTAATAGGAATATTTAGTTTTGACCAAGTCCAAAAAAGTAAAAGAATTACAAATTTCTTTTAAGTCCACATTTTCTATTTTGTTCTCATTTTTTATTTTTTCGTCGATATTAACCGGATAATGTATGCATCCATTACCTAGATCTATCCTCGAATCATTTGAACTTTTTGGACATTTACTTCAACCACATTTATTTCCTTCAAAAACATTTTAAATGCACTATAAAAACAATATTATATAATAATTTTTTAAAAAAAAGCAATATAGACACTAGAAATGCAATCTGATCATTAATAATATACTATTGACTTATTCATAACAAAAAGTTTAGAGCAAGGCTCATCTCTAATGTCAATAAAATATGAACAACCTACTCTCCAACGTCGACCTTCATCAATTTCATTGAAGAGAANTGATAATGTATGCATCCATTACCTAGATCTATCTTCGAATCATTTGAACTTTTTGCACATTTACTTCAACCACATTTATTTCCTTCAAAAACATTTTAAATGCACTATAAATATAATATTATATAATAATTTTTTAAAAAAAAGCAATATGTACACTAGAAATGCAATCTGATCATTAATAATATACTACAGTTGAACTCGTTTATAACGAGCATAAAGGGACCGTAACATTGTACTCGTTAAATCCGAGTGCTCGTAATAAACGGGTCCTTACGGCAGGCGTGCAACCAGAAGAGGGGGGGGGGCTTTGGAGGTCAAATGATTGAGTTTACTTAAAATTTAATTAATACTTACTTACTTTATTTACATTAATTAATTTAATCAAATACTTTTCTTGGTTAATAAATTAATTCTTACTTACTAAATTTAATTAAATACTTTTATCGGTCATGACCGATAAGGCACGAAATCGATACGCCACCGCCTACTCTCACGTGACTTTTCCCATGCTTTAGATTAAAGCGATAAGGGCAATTAAGTTTCAGTTCGCGGTTTTCTTGATTTCGCGCGCATTTCTTATAATTTTGAAAAAAAGATAAGACTAGAAAGATGAGAAAAAAGATTGCAAGACAGAAAAATATTGCTCGCTAAAACCGGGTCTTTCTCGTTAAAAGCGAATTCGGCTCCATAGACTTAACATTGATCCAACCAAATATTCTCGTTTCCCTCGGTAAATCCGAGTTCTCGTTAAATCCGAGCTCGTTATAAGCGAGTTCGACTGTATTGACTTATTCATAACAGAAAGTTTAGAGCAAGGCTCATCTCTAATGTCAATAAAATATGAACAACCTACTCTCCAACGTCGACCTTCATCAATTTCATTGAAGAGAAAAAGAAAAAAAATATCATAATTTTAAAAAAAAAGCAATATAAACATAGAAATGCAATCTAATCATGAATAATATACTATTGATTAAATTTTATAATAAAACTTTTATCTCACTACTCATATCTAATTTCAATAAAATACTTAATCATAAGACTGAGAAAGAAAAATAATGAGAGGGAGAAAAAAATATACATATCTGCTGTATACTCTCCCTTACTTTCGTCAGCGCTTTTCTTTGACTTTCATGAATTTTTCGTTGAAGAGAGAAAAAAAAATATATCATTTTTTATTTGCGCACTAAAGCTTGATAGCTTTTCATGAATATTCATGATATTTAGTCGCGCACAAAACTTTAGTTTTCACTTTTTTCACAAACTTGAGCACTAAGGAACTGCAGGGTCATCGGTCAACTTTCTGGATGGGACACTGTAGGGTCATCAGTCAACACTATGGACTGGTCTCAGGCTAAGGACACACATCAACTGGTCTCAGGGGATAATCTCGATCCAACCTCAGCATTCCACTAGCGACGAGGTACATCTATATTCTTTGGTACATGTAGTTGACAATGGGATCAGGAATCCTTCCTTTCCTTCTACGCTTTTTTCACTACCAATGAAGCAAATTTTTCCCCCGGTGGGTGATGGGATGAGGTTTTCGAAGTCGCAGCCGGCCTTTAAGGAACTGCGTAAGTTTCCTCCGCAAGCAACTATCCTGTCGTCTTATAATAACAGGGCTACATCCTTGTAATCATTGTGGTATTCACTTTTAATAATGCAGTCATATGCCATAATACGTTCTAAAAAGGTTTATTTAAAGGTTGGCTGGTGGTTATAACAGTTCTCATCCCCACTCCACAAGGGAGGGGGTGTGGATAAAACTCCGGATGGTTCCGGCAGATCTTTTAAGGAACAAGTTATTCAGGAAGAAGCATGCGAAAAACATCGGTCTCGCATTAAATATTAACAGAATAGGATGTAATTAGGTGCCAGTCGTACATACCTTGTAACTCTACGCATTATGAAAAATCCTTTATTGCTTCCTAACATGGAAGTGAAAAAGGGACAAGATTCTAAAAATAACTCCTCCTTTGAAATATAAATCTAATTATAATTCAATGGCATGTTTTCAGCCTTGAAGTCCCTAAATAGAATTTCTACACCTATTCTTTGCCAAAGACATTTTATGAAAACGAAAGAGTTTTAATGGTTTTATTAATACAAAAATATTTACAATTTTTGTATTACATATATATACATNTGTGTTAGTTAATTAGCTAATGTACAAATAGATATTTTAATGTAGACATATTTTTAGAGATTTTAATTTAGTTTTTCTAACATATTTTTTATACAAGATGATTATATAGATGATTTTATATAGATGATTATATTATATGATATTTTTATACAAGATGACAACTTTTGAAAAATTTAAATATAAAAAAAACAATTATCTTAGATTTCCGACAGCTTAAATTACTCCTACTTTTTATCATTTTACCTAGCAGTTCTTTTTTTACGGGTTTTGAAAAGTCGAACTTCAATTAAAATCACCCGGTAAATCTCAGGAGATAGATCGTTCGCTTCCTAGTGTGGAAATCCAGGTTCGTATCCCAGCGATAACTGGTCAATACGAATTCTACACCCGGCTCACACCGAGCACAGTGTAGACTTGACATAAAATGTCCTCAGAGATAGGCGAATCATGCGCTAGAATCTCCGTACCGCCAGGCCTACCTTGGAAATTTTTCGTGGTTTTCTTCTCCATGTAGTGCAAATGCGAGTCAGTTTCCTCAAGAAGTCCTCCGCATAGGAGAATTTTTTCAATACTTGATCCAGGAGCTCCGTTGTCTTCTGTATATTGGGTTTAAAATTACAAGATTACTTAGTCGTAAACTCAAATATTGGGTCGGTTATTCAACGACATTTATAGAACTATATCTACCACATCCGCGGTAGCCCAGAAGAAACAGCGTTCGCCCCATTGAGGTGACCCAGGTTCGAATACCAGCATTGGCTGCTTGAAACGAATTTTGCTCTCGGCTCGCACCAACCACAGTTTTCAAGCATTCTGCTTTAGTCGACACTTTAATAAGGGAATACATTATCTTTTTTTTTATTCTATAAAAGAATATTTAATGAATTTCTCTAAAAAGAAGTTTTATTAATAATTGTATGAGTTAAATGTTTTTTGATGATTTTTCGAATAATGAAGTAAGTATTAATGAAATATATTTATC
The DNA here is from genome assembly GCF_043381705.1 of Parasteatoda tepidariorum. Taxonomy (NCBI): domain Eukaryota; kingdom Metazoa; phylum Arthropoda; class Arachnida; order Araneae; family Theridiidae; genus Parasteatoda; species Parasteatoda tepidariorum. Next base: position 104,384,832 of record NC_092204.1, on the reverse strand, counting down.
CGGCTTCATATTATATAAAATATTAATAATATGGAAGCTTATTCTTTAATGAATCGAATGCTACTATCATTTGTCAAAAAATTCCTCCTATTTATCAATAATAGCTGAAAGTTTAATATCATGTGTCAAGTTGTGAAAGTTACGAAGTTATCCCCGTTACGCAAAATATTTTGATGATAAGTAAATAATAACTTTTCAAAAACTAGCAAAGATATTTAAATAGAATACAAATCTGTAATTATAACTGTTAACCTAACATTACATTATCATTAAGAACGGTAAAACGCAACCTAACATTAAATTAACATTTACTTAACATAAAAATTATAATTAAAAACTATTTAGCAAAATTTTTTGTTACACTTTGTTTACTGTTTTTAATTATCTTCCAAGCATTTTTAAATTAAATTTATTAAAAAAAAGAATCAAAAGCTTTTTGTACATAACTGCAAAACTCATTCATCGAAAGACTAAACTATGCGGAGAAAAAAAATTTGAATTGTTCATGAATTTTCATAATCTATTATAGTCTAAAAAAATTAAAATTTTGAAGTATGAAAAATTACTCCATCTTATTCTGCGTAATTTTAAATGGCAACACCCACAATTTTAAAATAATTGGTTGAACAGTTCTTGAGATATAAAGTTTTTTTTTAAAAAATAACCTATATGTGGAGACGGAATTCTCAATAAGTTAAAATAACAATAAGGGGTCCAAACTTTTGACTACAATATCCATTAAACTATTGGGAAATTATTTGTTAAATTGCAACTACCCTTTCACCCATATTTTAAGCATAATTCAAATCCGTCAACAAAAAAACAAAGTTATGATCATTCAGAAAAAGTAAATATTGCGTCTATTTCGTAAATTTAAATAGCGGCTGCACTAACTAATTAACATATTTTAAGATCGCACCTTGGAACTATGATGATCGCATCTGACCTATAGATCAAAATCTATTATGGCGATCACTTTTTTTATTTTGCGCACAGTAACGTTTTTTATTTCAAATGAAAACAGAAAAGAAAGTAGGGGAGAGTCGGGTAGCCCCGCCCAGCGGGTACCCCCTCCCACTGTCAATTTCATATGTATAGAATATTTTTTCAAGTCAATGGGCCATCGGACATTGATTGTTATATTAAAAAAAGATTATTTTCAAAGTTTCAAGTATTTATGCAGCTGGTAACATGGTAAACAATAGTTTTGAAAATATGTTGAATACAGTAGTCATGAAATTAAGAAAAATTGGTTGAATGTTTCGATTAAACTTCATTTTAATACTAAAAAAATAATTTTTTCTATACATACAGCATTAAAGTATGTAGTCTTAAGTTTAATTTGCACAAAGAAAGAAGTTTATATGTGAAAAATTGTTCGAGTAATTACAAATTTACAAAAAAATTGGATTTCGGGTAGCCCCGCTCACATGAATGTCGGGTATCACCGCCCAATTTTATTTCGTCGATAAATGTACGGTTGCAAAGATTATTATTTTATTGCTTCAAATTTGAATGTTATATGCATTTTTAACAACAAATATTGTTGTTATTAAATGATTGTTATTAAATGATAGAATTCACTAAAAGTATATAAATATGTAATAAATAAAATAATTTTGTGATAAAAATGATAAATGAGGTTTATCTATTGTCAATACATTGGTCATTTTCATTTACACCTGAAAAAACAGTCAAAAAACATAATTTTTGTAACTGGGCGGGGCTACCCGACACATTTTGAAAAGAGCTGAAAAACATGTTTTTTTAAATTTCTATTTTTTTAAGTTAAACTATTCTTTTTTTGGTTTATTCTTTTTGCATTATTTAATTAGATGATGAAACAATAGAAACGTACAAAAATGTTGATTGTTACTCAGTATTATACAGAAATATAAGCAATACTCCTTAAGTGAGCGGGGCTACCCGACTCTCCCCTACTTATCGGTTGTTGAAACAAAATCTCCGAACGCGTAGAAACAGCGCCAGACACGGGTCATTGATTATTAATGATAACAATCGAATACGAAATTATCACAACTAAAATTATAAAATTATCGAAGGACATGCTATCTCGATCATTTATGATAACATATCTTATCAAAAAGATAGTATTACGAACGCTACACAAAATGATAATTATTGAAGAAGATATAAATTTAATTTGGTAAATGAAAATGTTGGCAAATGCTTAAATAATATAATTTAGTTAAATTGGGAAAATATCACAATATATTGCAAAATATCAACATTTCTTGACAATACAACACAATATTAAAATTGATACATTCATTGTGATCATTAATAATAGCAGAGCATATTGAATACGTAATTATTACGATCACTATTAATAAATATAATTATCAAATGCTATACTATTATGATCATTAACGATAACTTATCATATCAAAAAGATAGCATCACGATTGTTATACATAACGATAAATATTAAAAAGGATATAAATTTAATTTGGATTATGGAAATGTGGGTAAATGTTTAAAGAATATAATTTTAGTAAATTGGGAATACATTGTTAAATTGCAGCATTTCTTGTCAATGCATCGCAATATGAAGTTGATACATTAATCGTGATTATTAATGACAACAATGCATATCAAATACGAAATTATCACGATCATTTTTAATTACTGTAATTATCGAATGTGATCATTAGCGATGACGTATCATATCAAAAAGATAATATTACGAACATTACACATAACGATAATTATTAAGTAGGACTTATAAATTAAAAATTTGATTAGGGTAACGAAAACGTTAGCAATTGTTTAAATAATATAATTTTGTTAAATTGAAAAAATATCGAAACATATTTTTAAATATCAACATTTCCTGACAATACATCGCAATATTGAAATTCAATACTTATCACTTATGAGGACCTTAGGATTTTTCCAAGTTGTCGCCAAGTCGGAATAACAGTCGCCAACAGAGTATCGAGAGGAGTTACTAAAAACACCTTCAAGTTTCGAATAACAATCAAAGAGGTTTTATTAGTGCTATTTGTAAACGCCTTTTTCGAGTGTAATTTAAGTATATCTTATTAGGTTGTGACTTCCACATTGCCTTGGTTTTTTCCTTAGCTTTGTATATGATAATTTGCGTCCCGCAATATGCTTACTTTGGAATAAAAGTTCTACAAAAAAAAATGCATTCCGTACTTTTTTAAGCATAAATAAATAAAAGTATGTACGGGAACATATATAAATAATATTGAATAAAAGTGTAAAACTAAACAACCTGGATTAAGCGCATATAACGACACAAAATTTACTATTAAATTATTACTTAATTCATGTTGTTTAGCTTCATTCATGTGCAGCATAAAGAATACTCTATCTTCATTTGGTTATTGGTTATCATCCATCATAATTTAATAAGAAAAAATTACGATTTTTATGATTCATTCATTCTTCTTTTAAGAAATTATTAATTTTTAAAAATTGCGGAGAAAAATAAAATATATATTTTCATTCAAAAAGAATATTATCTATTTGAATTATGCGCTTAGAATAGATATTGCATATTTTATTTCATAAATTCAGAGCGTGAAATTCCTATCACTTATTACTATTTGATATTTCTTATTTATAATTTGCACCTTCATTATAAATTTGAGTTAATAGTTATTTTGAAATACATTTTTCAACGTTCTTAATTATTCTGAAATACCTTCTATTCTAAAAAACATGTTTTATTGTGAGGTTTGAAATTTTGCTCTTGAAATAATATTCAGAAATTGAAAAATCAATATTTGAATGAAATTGCATGCTGATGCATATAGAAAAAAAATAAGAGACGTTACAAACACAGAAAAGACATTTCGGACAACTAACGAAACACCTAGCGCCATCTATTGCCTTGTGATGTTGATCTGGAAATAAATTATATTCGAAATGCATGTTGCTTTAACTATTAATTCTTGAGTCTTAAATTACGTTAAATTTTTGCCCTAAAAACAGTATAATTCCTAAGAAATGCACTTAACTCAAATAGCAATGTATTTAAACTAAAAATAACGCTTTAAGCTTTAAATGTTTTGAAAATAGTTTTTAATTATAAGAATATAAATTAAAGTGGTGGTAGTACAAAGTAATTAGAATGAGGGATGTTAGAGACGCTTAAAACTGTATAATATTTAAAATGGAAAAAGTACAGTACCAGATGAAAATATTTTTATTTTGTAATAGTTGTTATAACTCCTTCTGGTGAAGACCTAATTTTTCGATGCACAAATATTACAGAAAAAAAATAAAATATTTTCTAACGTTGCAAAAAAGGGATTTTAGAATCCACCAGTTGCTGTTTTTTTTTAATTAGAAAACCATGCATAGGTGAACTATTAACCGTACTAACGAGCTCTTTATACATTTTTTTCATTTCTTTACATTTGAAAACAACTATACCATCAACTTATAATGATAAAGGTTTTTACTGAACATAACATATAATAATTTATGGAATTGAATTTGACTTAAAGCAGCCAATTTTAAGTACGCAATAAGAAAATCAGTTATAGAATTCTGTAAAATAAAAAATTAATTTTTTCAGAATGTATAATATCCACTAATTTAAATCTTTATAAGGATGTGGGAAGTACGTTTCCCACTAACTTCATTAATTTTTAATGCTGATGGGAAGCTATTTAACCATCTATGATTTATGCAAACATCCACTGATAACTTTAGAAAATATGTAAAGATAAATTAAAAATTACCAATGAAGGTGGTAACAATAAAGGTTGGCGTAGGGTCAAAACGAGAAACCAACACAGGGGATCTATAATATCTGGAGCGTCATGGTTTCGTTCTATTGATGATTTTTCATAGATTTTTTGTAGTTATAAACACAATATTTAAAAATTCATTTATTTATAAGCAAAGAAGTTCGGAAATTTATGGCCAATGCTTTACAGTAGGTAAAAAATTTTAAACATCACCCACCTTTGACTTAAAAAAATTGTCTTACTACAGTCAAATTAATTTTAATATGCTAAATTATCATTTTTTTAAATCAGTTTCAATCGCAAAAGTATTTTAACATTATAAATATTACTAGAAAAATATTACCCCATAAAGGATTAAATAAATAAAAAAATTTCCTAGAACTTTTCCTTTTAATTCCCAATTGGCCATAAAAAAAAGATTCTAATATGGATAATTCGGAAATTTCCTGTTGTTTTAAAAATACAAAACCCAGTATATTTTTCATAATTGTAATATCCTTCTAAAATTTGAACGCTACCTCATTTTCCAGTTAATCTATACATTTTTGTATACATTGCTTAATTGCTTAATTAATACTTACGTTTCTTAGTCATTGACTACATTAACCCTACCGAAGCAAGCTGGACCTCACGAGAATTCCTCCTGTCGCCAGACTCACGTGCGATGGTTACCGTATTTACGAAAATAAAACTCTCTTTAAACAGGGGTACTATAGCAGGGGTGCAGGGGTGTAATCTGTGGGAAATATAGTTACCATAGTTCGGTTAGGAAACCGACCCAAAATTTGAGCCCTTTAATGTTAATTTTATTTCTTGCTTATTTCGCCATATCTTGGGAACATTTTTAATGAATTAAAAAAATTTTGAACACAATTATAAAATCCGTTTAAACAACGATAATTTCATGCAAAAAATCACTTTTAGTAAACATTTATTGCTTTTTATAATTTTATTTAATACTAGTCGAATAAAGTTTGAATTCGAGAATGAATTTTGAAAGTGCGCAATTTTTACATTCACTAAAAAAACTTTTATTTTCCTTTACATTCCTTTCAAAACTTAAAGAAGTAGTAGCTAAACTAAAAAATAAAAATAGTTAATGAAGTCTGGGAAAATTACCGTCGATATCGATACTTTTGAACTTAAACTGGAATTATTTTATGATAACTTCATTTTTTAAACTTTCTGCTGGAATTATTAATCGACTCAAAAAGTATCCTTTGCTAATTGTTACAAAAAAATTTTACCCTGTACCTTGTTATTAAGAAATTTTGTTACCATTGTCAAAAATTACTTTTTCTTGATAATTTTTTCTATTGATAACTATTTCTATAACTATTTCTATTGATAACTATTTCTATAACAATTTCTATTGATAAATACTATTTCTATAGATAACTATTTTCATTACTGAGTAAATGCAACTCAGAGATAACGTAACTAATTTCTCACAAGTAAACTGAGAAGGTTTAAATTGATTTTGTATGGACTTCTTCTGCGCTGTAATAAACCAGCTTTTTAATTATAAAGAATTTCTTAAAATGAACTAAGATGGTTTAAAATAATTGTCTCTGTATGGCAGAATGAACAACTCTATAATTATAGCAGAACTAATTTCGCAAAATGGTTTAAATTGATTTTTTAGAGACTGTTTCCGTACTTTATATAAAATAACTTCGTAAATTTAATAAAAAAAGTAATTAAAAATTCATTAAAATTAAACTAATGTGGTTAAAATAAAAATTAGAATTCTGTGAAAATTTGACTTAAACGAAAATTTGACTTGTTCTAAGTCAAACTAACTCCAAAAATATACCATAAATATTTCAAAATAAACTCTTTAAAATTAACTGAGTTGGTTTATGATGATGGTTTAAAAGCTGTTTTTTGTATTACATAAAATCAACGCTTTAAATATAACGAATTTCTCAAAAGTAAACTAGGCTAGTTTAAACTTTCTCTTTGGGGACTGTTTTGATATCTCATGAAAATAACTTCATAAATTAAATGTAACTGATTAAAAAGTCAATAAAAATAATCTAGTATGATTTAAAATGATGATTTGACTTTTTCCTGTGCTAGGTAAAATTAACTAAAACAATATATCACAACTATTACAAAATGAACTTTTAATAATAAACTGAGATGGTGGTTTATTGTAATAGTTTAAAAGCTGTTTTTCGTAAAAACGACTCCGTCGGTATAACACAACTATGTAAAAAATTCTTTAAAAAGAAAGCAATACTACTTAAGATTATATAGATTCGCTAAAATAATCTTAAAAATTATATCATAATTTTTTTTTGAAAATTATATTAGTATTTAATCATTCTAATGCATTTTGTAGTTAAAACATGAGTAACTCTTTAAACGAGATCTTTATGTGTGCTTTTATTTAAATTTTTTTTTCGATATAAATATTTGGTGATTATTATACATTAGTTTTGGATTTTGTTCAATCATAATAATCATGATAAATTTTAAAACGAAATGAATTTTTTTTAAATTGGGAATTGTTTTAAGATTTTTAATGAATTTTACTAATATAAAGCATTCAATGTAAAAGACTTTCTTTTCATTAAAAGTTAAATATTGCTGAGAAATTAACCAAGCATTCTCAAAATATTGTGAATAATAGAAATTTAAAAAAACATATTGCTAAAAAAGAAATTACATTTACGTATATTAAGTATAAAAACATAAATTCTAAATTACCTATTTAAAGCATTTGAAAGAAATCATATAAAAGAGATTATCCAATATCATTACTTTCTAATTTATTTTTTTCTTCTATTTTATTTAAAACTTTTTCTTTCGGAAGTAGAGTTTTTATAAAATAAATGCAATTACTGTTTTATCCTTTCAATGCAATATTTTTATTTTTCTATTTAAAATCTTTTTTTAATCAAGAAAAAGAATAATTAAGTTGCAAGAATTCAGAAATAAAGATGTAATTCTCGTATATATTGAGTTCATTCAGCTTATAAAAAGTATTTTTTGAGTTTTGAAAAAAAAGATTATAATGACACGAATATCTAAGTAAATGCGTTGATCTAAATTAATTGCCTACGAATCAGTTTTTGAGTTGAATTAAGGAGCAAGGATAGCTTTTAAAAAAAATATTTTTTTTTTATAAAAACACTTTTAATATAATTTCTTTACTCTATTTTTTTTTACATACTTAGAACATACTCTTGCATTTCAAATGCTATTGAAATATTTATTAGTTATCCTTGCATGTATGTACGCTAAAAAAATAATTTGCAATCAAGGGGAGTGTTTCGCCGTAACTTTAAAAAATTAATAATTCAAATTATATTTTTGAAACTACATTTAGCTTTCGAATGCAATATTTTAATCATTTTTATGAAATCTATTTTTAATTATTTTTGAGTTCTCATATTCAGATAAAAAAAATATTAGACAATCTCTAAATATATTCAATTAAATTATTTATGTTTCTTTACATTGAACTATGTGTATATCAATGTCTCACACTCTCAATATGAATTAAATAGTTTGAGTGTGTTGTCATTTTTGCAGATACATTAGTTTTTATGGAAAATATTTAGCAATATATTTCAAATAAAACTAAGCAATAACATGCATTTTGTTTATATTTTTTTAGATAATGGTTTAAAACTAAAAGAATTTTTAGAGTTAGTCATTAGAAAGTGTGTGCAAAGGATAGAATTGTAAACACAGAAATTTACTTTATAGAATTTCTTTCATTAATTGTTTTAAATATAGTTTAAAGAATTAAAAATAATTTTAATCAAACGGATAAAACATTTTTAATCACGCTGGGTAAAATTACCGTGCTGTATTGTAATGACATTTCAGGAAGAAAAAAATCATAATTCTTCTTAAAAAAAAAAACTTTACAAACAAGCACGGTATTTATAAACCATTTATTTTGGTTATTTTTCTGTTCATGTGATAACCTAAAATTCTTGTTTTCTAAATTATAGCTCTGATTACCACACATTTCGTAAAAAAATACAAAGCTGAAAAGTAAATTTAACCGAATAAATGGTTTTAATACCATGTTCAAAAAAATCATGGTAAAATTACCTTATTTTGCCGCAATTACCAAATTTCATCAAATAATATAAAATTATATATGATGGTTAATTTAACCAAAATCATATCCAAAGCACTTCGGTGAAGTATACCGAGCTTTTTGGTGTTCCCATAGAGCTCGAGGTAAATTTAACCATATTCTGAAAATTTTGACCATACTGTTTTTCTAAGTGCAATTATGCGCATTTTTATTCATTTTGTAAAATCATTATATTCATATTCAGATGTTCTACATATTAACTAGAAGCGTTTATTTATAATGTAAAATGAATTAAATAAAACGTAACTATAAAGACAAGCTTTCTAATTTAATAGATAGTGGAATTCCCAACTGAATTCTCTAAGGATTTATTTGTCAATCAACTTACTACTCCCTAAAAAAACTCTTAAAATCTATTCTGCTCTCATAATGCTTGAAAACATGCAAAAATTTAAATCAAATATACTTGATTAAAATCCAACTTACATGTGTGAAAAAATATGTACTTGTTTATATTTATATCGCAATAATAAGTCAAAGTAGAGAGTTATAAGAACCTTCTATTTTCGACACAATCGTAGTGATATTCCCTATTCAACACTCTAAGCATTTACAATTTATCTAACTTAGTTTCTAATTAGCATTCTCAAAATCCATTCATCTTCTGCTAGCTTTAAACGACATTGAAAAGCAAAGAACATTAAAGAATAGAAATAAAACATTCAGTTTGAAATCAAATATTCACGCTTGAAATCAAGTGTAGTACATATCTTTGAAATAATGAAGTATTAAATAAATGTGAGACAATACTTATAAAAAACTTATATTTTAAGCAAAATTTTTTTGATATTCCATTTTCAAAACTCTAATCACTTCGAATTTATCTAACTTGCTAGTTTTTAATTAGTTGTCTAAAAACCCTTTCATCTACACCTCTCACTTTTTATGGACATTCAAAAACAGAAATCAAATATGCATGTTTGAAATCCAACATACACGTGTTACAAGTCGCTTAAGTTATTACGGCTAAATAAACAGTCTAAACATCCATTTATCTTTTTAAGAGCATCCCAAACTAGAAGTTTAATACGAATGTTTCGATTCAAACATATGCATTTGAAATCAAATAAACTTGTTTAAATTTATAATACAATTGTAAATAAATTTAGATAGTTATTTAAGTTATAAAAACCTTATATTTTAGACACAATCATAGTGAACTTCCCTATTCAACACTCTAAGCATTTACATGTCACTTAACTTACTAATATCTTATAAACAGTTCAAAATCCATCCTCCGCGTACTTCTTAAGAACTTGCAAAAATGGAAACCAAATATACAAATTTGAAATCAAGCATGCTATTTAAAAATACATGCTCGTTTAATAAGCACGTTTTATTGATCATGCAACGATAAATAAATATGGGTAGTAAAAATTTCGTATTCCTCTTCTTAGAACCTACTTAACTTAACTGTCAAATAAATAGTCTCAAAATCATTCTAATCTCATATTTTTTTTGAGAACATGCAAAAATAGAAACCAAATATACGTATTTAAAATCAAACATACTCGTTTGAAATCAAATATACATGCTTTATTAATTAAGCATCAATAAATAAATATGGATAATAAAATGAAGCCTTCTATTTTAGACAAATCTCAGTGATATTCTTCATTTACTTAAACGTTGCTTTACTTACTACTGTCTTACAAACACTTCAAAATTCATCCTCCGTGTACTTTTTAAGAACTTGAAAAAATAGAAACTTAACATACACGTTTGAACTCAAACATACTGATTTAGAATAAAATATACATGTTTTTTTGCTCATACATCCATAAATAAACAGAGGCAGTAAAAATAGTCTCCTATTTTAAACAAATCTCAGAGGCTTTCACTTATACGTTACTAAACTTACTACTGTCTAATAGAGAGTCTGAAAATCATCCTACTTTTAAGAACTTGCAAAAAGGGAAACATATATGAAATCAAATACCACAAATGAAATATACTATTTATTGCTCATGCTATTAATAAATAAGTAAAAAGTCTTCTAAAATCTCAGTGATATTCTACTTTCACTTAACAAATTACTACAGTCTAATAAACGGTCTCAAAATCATCTCTATCTCGTACTTTTTAAGGACAAGCAGAAATAGCAGGGCCACAGGTGCAGGGGGCGTAAACCCTGATAAAAAGACTGATGGATCCGAGAAGCATACCAATTTCCCAAATGGGAAAATACCTCATTAACAGGAGAGGTCTAATTTTGCAGTGGATTCATGAGTAGTCAATTTATCCCAGGTGCAAGTTACTGCAGCGAGTTAAGTTGGAGACACTGCTTTAGTCTTTAATTATTGGGAAAGAAAGGCACGTTCTTAACTGAGATTCAGATGGGAAATGTTCTTGAAAAGGATTGTAATTCGTACACTGATAATTATACATCGTTTATAATCAAGTGACAAGATCGTCTAAGGGATTTGCTTAGTTTTCGAACGATTTGTCACGGTTTTGATGAAATGGATTTTGTCTAAAATGTATTGTTTAAATAAAGGTTTCACAAATCAACAAAAAAAATAAGACACGTACTCTTATTTTTACAGGATTCTACATGTTTCGGACTGCATTTTAAATAATTAACTTTTAAATAAAGTTTTGATAACATGGACATTAATTTAGGTAGTGTAAATAAAAAATTTAGATAAGATATTTTTTTTAATGAAATTTTAAATCAAAAAAATTTAACTTTTGCAACATTCTACACCACACTGTTAGAAATTTCTCGGACGAAATGGTTAAATAACAATTAGTTTAATTGTTATTTTACTATATTCAAACGAAACAGTCAATTAACTATAAATAAGATGATATTCAAATCGATGATAACCAACTAAGCCCACCTAATAAAGCCACTTAGTTCCTTGAAGTTGAGAAAGCATTACAACCTGAAAGGCTAATCTATCGATTACAAGACAGGAAGAACAGCAGCTTCTTGTCCCATTGCTGACGCCACAATATTTTCTCTCGTTAAACCACAATCAATCTCTAATACCTATTATCTAGTGAAAAGCCTAAAAAAATTTCCAGTCAAAATTCTTTTTTATGAGTTTTAAACCATGTTAAATGGTTACGTATAGTTTTGTATTCATGCTTTTTTATCCGCACTAATTATAAACGGTTTCAAACCCCTGAACGTATAATATGTTCTTTACCGTAAACTTATGGTTAATTAGATAAACAGACAGCTTCCGGTTATTTCTCCTTAATTTAGAATGAAAATTCTAACAGTGCATTTGAAGTACCATTAAAAATAGTAAACCTCGTTTCCATTTAATTTCTAAATAACATTCTGATGGCACGAATCTTAATTAAAGAAACAGTGTGATTACCTTAAAAAAAGATAAAAAATATGATTACCTTAAAAAGTTTGGATATTTTTCAAGCAAATTTATTCATATAAGAAACCCAAAATATATATATATACTGTAAAAAATTCCGGATCATATTACGGTCAAAAGAACCAGCACTTAAAGTGTCAGAAATTTTTACCGTGAAATCCATTTGTACTATAAAATTTTACTGAATGAAATATTTGCTATATCCTAATTTTTACAGTAGTATTTATTTCAAAATTACTGAACCACTATGATTAATTAAATATCACTTTACAATAATATTTATTGCAAAATCACTGAACAACTATAGTTATTTAAATATCACTGTAAAAATTACGATATAAAATATTACGTTAAAAATGTATTTCACAGTAAAATGGAGTTCACGGATGATGCGCCCAAGACGCCAATACTTTTTAGTGTCATTTGATCCGGAATTTAAATATGTCGAACTATATTTAAAATATTTAACTCATTTCCTATTTAATACCTTTAAGTAAGATTTTTATAGCATGAAAGCTAATTAAAAAAGTGAGATAATTTCTAAAACAAGAAAAAGGTCGGATATATTTTTAATAAATTTATTCTTGTAAAATAAAGAAAATATAGATTTATTCGAGATTTTACATGTTTTGTACTGCATTTAAAGTAGTTAACAGAAAACAATTACCCGGAAACATACACGTATTTAGTTATTTACGATATTGATATTATATATTTTGTGAGAATTAACTTATAATTTTGAACCCGATCAAGAAGATAATGGAAATGTATCAAGTTATGGGTCAAGTATTGGAAGAAATTCGCCTTCGAGGAGGACTTTTTTTATGGAACTGACCAGCATTTGCGTCACAGGGCACTGTGGGCCAGAAGACTATGATCTTTGGCCAAAAGTAAAAAATTAATTTCTCAACTAAAATATGTGTAGGCAGTTTTAATATAGCCCAAATTAAGTATTCATAATCATTCCAAGCATTATAATTTACTTTTTGGACAGACGAGAGTACAATTTAATGAAAAATAATTCCAAAAAGATTGTTTTAAATATAACTTTTAAATTTTTATTTCAGAAATATATATAGGAATTTCACCTTACTGTTACATTTTTATCAGAGTAATAAGTGTTAAATTAAAGTACATTTTTTCAATTTGTTGGATTAGTTAATACTCTTAACAAATTTATAGTTTATATCTCATCATTTGACATTTTGCAATGTTTGAATGACTTTCGAAAATTAATTCCAAAAAATTCCACGAGATAATTAGCTCAACTTTTTTTGTTGTCTTCTTTGATGTTTCTTCTTTCGAAAATACCTGCCCCATTTTGCCCGTATTGCAAAGGTGGACTAAATATACCNGGGGGGGAAATATGTTTTTTTTTTTCATGTTTCCGCGTTATTTTGTATAGATATTCATACTAACTGTTATTATTATTCTAAATGAAGTTTATTTATTGTGAAAATTGCATCTTACCATCTGCAATGGATCTTTCAGACCCCATTTTATCCAGAATGGATTTACAGGAGCGAGCATCAAAGCAAAAAAAAGGAAATTTTTTCTGCTGAGGTGATAGCTGTATTGGATTTGCCTAAAATTCCACAAACAAATTGCGATACAGAATTACAAAATGAAGATGGAGTAGAAAATTGGACGGAATCAACTCTTTCAAAGAAATATTCAGATAATATAGAGTTAACAACTTCTGAAGACGAAGATGACGAAGATTGAATGTCGATTACTTAAACATCGAATAAAAATCACAAAAAAATTTTTATTTTTGATAACAAAAACAGTGAAATATTTCATTTCTCATGTTAAACATACAACATAAAAATAATTTATTGATTATGTTGTTTAATTTTTATGACCGAACATTGTTTTGCAAATTTTAAGTCATATTTTTTATATATTAATAAAGAATTAATATAAAATGTTTTAAACGATTGTTATTATAGCTATTACTTCGGAAATATAATTTGCTTTTCCTTTTTAATATAAAATTACGAAGATTCTTATATTTTCATTGCTATATTTATTTATTTAAGCGTACTATATAATTTTTTTTACTTTGTTCGCTTTATTTCAGCTGCCATTTTGTTTGAGGTATTTTTAGTGTATTTCAAAATTTCAACTATGAATTCAATTTACCTGCATATAAAAACCCCTAAATACAAATTTTGAAGCAAATTTTATCAAAATACTAATTTTGACCACGAAATCTTGGATGCTGTCCCACTGTGCAGGGCTAGGAAAATTACGAAAACCTCCCACGGTTGGCCTGGCGGTAAGAGGACTTTAAGCCATGATCCGTCTACCACTGAGGATATTTTACGTCAGCACTGTGGTGTATGCGAGTTGGTTGTGAAATTCGAATTGACCAGCCATCGCTGGGATTCGAACCCAGTTCACCTCATGGGAAGGTGAGCACTCTATCTTCTGAGCCAACAAGGGTAAAAGAAAATCAGATATTAAGTTAAACTATATTTTTGAACTAGTAATTTACATATAGCTCGCGTTTGTGATTACGGAAAATGGTGCTCCTCCTGTTTAACCCAAATACTGTGTTTATTTTGTTAGAAAACTATTCGTTGAAAATCAAGTTATTTCAGATACTTGATTTAGAAGCAACTGATAGGTTTTGTGCATAAAATTTCCTTTAACTCACTATTCCTCTCAATAGTCATTTTCAAGTTATGCATCATTTTTATCGATACAATGATTAATTGCAAATGGACCATTAGACTGTCTATAAAAAATTCTTTACGAATAATTTTCAGATATTTTTGATATGAGATTAAATTGTGGTATAACCTAATGAAAAACTTGTTAATAAACCAAAATGTATCTCTTGTTGTTTTTCTCGCAATTTAAGATAATTTTTATTCCGAATTAATTTTTTTATCAGATATTTGATTTTCTTACAGCGCTACCCTATAAATTTAAGTAATACAACACCACTTGCTATCAAAAGGCTACACTGTCAAAACTTCTAATTCTAATTACTGTATTAAGTACCGAAATTTTGCTTGCATCTTCAGTAAATTTTCCGTGGAATCCATTTTTTACCGTTTTACCGTAACTTCCATTTTTTACGTAAAATTTTATAGTGTAATTTTTACAGTAATATTTGTTTGATTAGAGTGATTCAGTGATTTTACTATAATTATTACTTTAAAACTAATACTTACTTTAAACCAATACTTTTTACCATAATTTGATCAGGAATTTCCACAGTGTAATTTTTTGCGTACTTGAGCTTGTAAATGTTCCAACTGTCATACATCTTGAGGTACAATTTGTAATTTTTTGATCTGAAATTTTTTATCGTGAGCATTTTTAAGTACTTTAGCTTCCAAATGTTCCATGTGGTCTAAAATTTGAGGGGCAATCCGAAATTTCTTTTCTAAAACTCTTACTTACTTGAGCTTCTAAATATTCCAAATGCCCTTAATTTTAAGGTGCAATCTGAATTTTTTGATGAGGAATTTTTTACAGTGTATTCTTTGACGTACTTGAGCTTTTAAATGTTCAGAGTGCCCTAAATTTTGATACAATCTGTAATTTTTTTTATCTGGAATTTTTTAACTTGTGCTTTTTTGCATTCTTATGCTTAGAAATGTTTCAAGGGTCCTACATTTTGCGGTACAATATGCAAACTTTTCTAACCGTTTAATCACAGCACATTTAAAGTATAAACAATTATGAACAATATAAAAAAAATATTTAGATTTTTATAATTGAATGTCTTAATATATACATATATTTAAAAATATATATATTAAGGGTGTTATGAAAAATTATTTGATTTAGTGCT
This sequence comes from Parasteatoda tepidariorum, assembly GCF_043381705.1. Lineage (NCBI taxonomy): Eukaryota > Metazoa > Arthropoda > Arachnida > Araneae > Theridiidae > Parasteatoda > Parasteatoda tepidariorum. The sequence goes on along the minus strand of NC_092204.1, from coordinate 104,368,809 downwards.
ATAAATCGCAGTGAAAATTTTATTTGCTTAATATGTAACATAATTAAATCTTCTAAGACTGATGCACCTCTAAAATTTGAACCGTTGTGGTATTTAAAACTTAAAAAACTTTATAATCAAATAATTGATCAGAATATTTTAATAAAAATTTGGAAAAATTTTAAAATTCCACGACAGCATCATGATAAATTTTTGAAAACCTTCATTAAAGCTTTTATTATAACCTTTATTCAATGCTTCTTTTTAACTCTATATAAAATGAAACGATAATCAATGTTCTGTGGCCAAACTTTAAAGGATTTTTCTTTGATAAACTTCAAATTGTTTAGTGATGAGATATGAGATAGATACTATTAAATTTATTTTTTCTCAAAATAAGCAAAATCTAATCTAATTTGTGTCTCCTGCAAAAACACATCTTTGACATGAAAGTATCACTCAAAATTATATCTAGGCAGTCTCGAACATTATTTAAGAGAGCATTGAATGATTATAAATTTCTTATTTGTCAATTTTAACTCGTTTTTTCAGTTTCAAAAATCTTACAAGTACTTCTTATAAAAAAATGTAATTCCTTTATTTTCAAAATGATTTTTTTAAATTATTTCAGACAAAATAAGTTTTACGATTAGAATAATTAAAAACCGAAATGAAAATTTGAAACATTTTGAATAGCTTTGTAAAGAAGCGGATAATGCAATTTTTTTTATCAAAGTCTTCTTCTACTTTTTTTATTTTCTTTTAAAATAAACATTTATTTGAAGTCTCGAATAGAGATATTGCTTATTAGTTATCATATTCTATGTGCAAAGAAAAGATAAAGGAATTTCTATGGAAGCGGAAAATAAAAAGAAGACAGAAACTTGCTTCATTTTATAAAAAAAAAGTATTTTTGATCTAAACAGGAAGAAAACTTTTACTACTTCTGGAGGTTTTTTTATTTCTTTCAGAGAAATTTAATGTATTTAATCAAAATAGCTGCGGGAAGTTTAAAGTAATTTTTTCAGAAAGAAAAAAACTGCTTAAATGTTCTATCATTTTTATTCTGGAAATTAGGCAAAATAAAATAATAAAAATTATTCAATATTCAAAAACTCTAAGAGTGTTCTAATAAAGTTCTTTTCATGATTTCAAAATAATGTTACTAATTATGGTTGCAGATTAAATACATTTTTTAAACGAAACTGATGTCTCAAAAATCAATGGCTTTAAAGTTTTTGAAGGAAGCATTCATAAAAATTTAGATATAAAATTAAAGCAGAAATAAGGGGTCGTACACAAAATATCTTTTGGTATACATGATTTTTACTAAGGAGCTACAATCTTTCCTTGAGAAAAAAAAAGTATGGTGTACCAGAATAGGGTAAACTTTACCTTGTGTCTGGCTCTATGGAAATACCAAAAATCTTGGTAACTTTTGCAGAATTAATTATGGTAATTATTTTGGTAAAACTACCATGCAATCTAATAAAATTAACCATGCTTTATCATGTTTGATAAAATTTGGTAAATGGGGTAAAAAGATTTTAAATTTTATCATGATATCTTAGAGCATAGCATGAAAACCATTTATTCGTTTAAATGTACATTTCAGTTTTGAATTTTTTACAAAAGGAGTGATAATAAGAGATATAATTTTGAAAAACAGAATTTCCAGTACTTTACTACATGAAAAGAAAAATTACCAAATGAAAGATTTGGTTATTTTTCAGTTTCGATTTAAATACCATACATTTTAGTCTCATTAATCAGAATTGTCATCACTAGAGCCCGGATTTTGATGACCTAAAAAATCTCAACTAATGCCCTTAAAGAGTGCAAAAAATGCCCTTAAAAAAGGCCGAAAATGTCCTTAAAAATGCAAAAATTTCGCAAAAAATGCCTTAAATAAAGTAAAAATATTGTATCAAAAAAATATTTTGGTCTTTAAAATTATTATGAGTCATTTAAAAAATATAAAGCAATGCCATAATTGTTCATTAAAGTTTGAAAAATATGTTTTATATCCTAAAATAACAAAAAAAGGAAAATATATTGACACCAAAGTATTTTTATTTCGTATAGAAACTTTAATGGATATAACAACTTCCATCTCATAATATTACTAAATATCAGAATTACATTGGATTATGAAATTTTGTTTGATAATTTGAAATGTAAACGAGCGTCTCTTGTCTGAAAGTAAATTTTCATTCCTGCAGAAGCTTCTTTCAACGTCTACTGATGTTATAGGTGCGTACTTGAAAAAGACGGTCTCATTACTTACAATTCTTCTTCAATTTGAAAAGATTTTGCTTCACCTGTTGATATTCTATAGATTTTCTTTATTGTTTGGAAGTCAGTGTAATAATGAAAATTGATAAAAAATAGTAAAAATTGGAAAAAATTAACAAAAAACTTTAAAAAATGCATTAAAATGCAAAATACGCCCCAAAATTTAAGGAAAAATGCCCTATAAATCTAAAAAAAATGCTCTAAAAAACAAAAAATGTCCAAAAATGCAAAAAATGAAAATTTCATCAAAATCCGGGCCTTAGTCATCACCATACAGTATGAAATTTAACCAGAAATTTTTTGCTTTGCATCCTCCGGTCTCAACATTTGCTCCCGTTTGGTTGGTTTTAAAGTAATTAAAAANCCCAAAATTTAAAGAAAAATGCCCTATAAATCTAAAAAAATGCTCTAAAAAACAAAAAATGTCCAAAAATGCAAAAAATGCAAAAAAAATGCAAATGTCATCAAAATCCGGGCCTTAGTCATCACCATACAGTATGAAATTTAACCAGAAATTTTTTGCTTTGCATCCTCCGGTCTCAACATTTGCTCCCGTTTGGTTGGTTTTAAAGTAATTAAAAAATTTAAGGACATAATTTCCAGGCCGCTTTCCAGGGTTATGAAGGAAGTTAAGATGAATTCATGGCGAATACTGTGCAACTGGTTTAACCTGTTCACGTGAATTCACTTAAAGGGAGTATTAAGTTTATGTAAGAAGTTTATTTTGTCTAAAGAAAGAACTTCCCTCGCCATTAAAAGGCTGCCTGCTGCTATGGAAACAAGAAATAGCCCATTTCAAAGAAGGGAGCTTTTTTCTCCCCTGATTCCCTTTTCCTCGCTGATCCGAGCCAAACCCTGTCTTAAATAATGACCCAGCACCCCTACTTGAAATGGTTAAATGCCCACAATGGGCTGTTGCGGGGATGTTTTACTTTACTACGAAGGTTACGGTTACCGAGGTCGAAAATACAAAAAGAAAACACAGTACACGGGAAAAAAATTCGGGTAAAATATAATAGCATATGATTATGACATTTTTAATTCAAAAAATCTGGAAATAAAAGCCGAAATGCACGGCATTTAGACTGTTGATTTGGTAATTTTTCAGTTCATATATAACGGTTTACCGAAAATAATGGTTCAAAATTATAATTCTTATTACCACACATTTAATAGAAAATCTAAAACTGTAAATCAAATTTAGCCAGATAAACTATTTTTATGTGATGCTCTAATGTATTATGATAAAATTACCAAATTTTATCACATATTTAAAAACCTTGTTTTATTGTTAGTTTTTCAGATATCATAACCATTCTGGTAGTTTTGACCATAATTTTTTTCTCAATGTAAGAAATAAAGATTTTTTTGGGGTGAATATATTTTTTATAAAACTCAAACGTGCCTAACAGAGATTCACAGGTACATTAAAGTATTTTAAAGCATTTTAAAATATTACTTTAGGAGAATAAGACTTCGAATTTTCTGCTGTTCTGAAGGGAGCATTTTGTGTACGAACCCTTAGTTTGTGCGTCTGGACTTAAATATTCATTTCTAATTAACTTCTGTTTATTAATTGAAAATATCTTTAACTTCCATTGGCATAAAAATTCAAATTCTTTAAAAAGTTCTGCAGTGAAGGAAATCAAATTACAGGAATTCATAACTTATTTTCCATATTTTAAAAAAAACGTCAAATAGAAATTATATTTATTCTCTTCATTGCATTTTTATCAAAGATAATATTATCTTAATGATAAGAGAGGTGAACTAAACCCTAGTGAGTACTATGATAAAAACTGTTTACAAGTAATGTTTTTTGGGGAATTTGGAATCTTACCAATAAATATTAAGTATTCAAAAAAGATATTTCACGAACTACATCAAGCATTTATTTACATAAAGTGATCAAATTTAACCTCTTTGAAAAATTAATTTTAGTTTGATTCGTAATGCGAAACGAAATTACTACGGCAGCGAAAAAATATACATAATTCAACTTTAAAAATTTTAAAGTTTCGTTTTCAGATGTATGTATGAATTAAGTAAAGTAACTATTAGACAAGTTTCTTCTTTTCATAACCGTTTTAAAATCTGTTAAATGTATTCCTTCTTTTTTTTAAAAAAAAGACATTAAACAAAAAACAATCATTTCTTGCAAATGTATTTAATGAATGTAATAAATTGACTTTAAATAATGAATGAAATAAATTGACTTTAAGTAATTCAAATGAAATAGAGTGAAGTATTATAGCGTTTTGTTCCATGAGCTTTTAAGATGCTGAAACATCCCAAAACATAGTTTTATGCAGTTATAAATAAATAATAATATTTATATTTTATTTACATTTTCTTAAATATGTTCTTATCCACATTTTTTTTCTTTATTTTCAGTGCAGCCTAATTTTATTGTTTCACAACTTTAAGTTTTAATTAACTTCGACTGCAACCTATTAATTCTGTATGGAATCCAATTCGAACGTTTCTTTAAAAAAGTTTTTTTTTCTTTACTTAAATTGTTTTTAGATATTTTGTTTCATTACATTCGTCTCTTAAAGACAAATGTAGACTTTACAACCATAAAGATTCGAAAATTTGTCGTTGTAATTTATTGTAACCAGGAGGTGTGATTAATCGTTTTTAAAGATATTCTTGAGCGCATATTTCATAACACATTCATACAAAATTTTCCCATTTTTTCTAACCGGATTATCACTGAAACGCTACATGTTAGCAAAGTTAATCATCTCACTTTTCTCTAGTGCGGAAAAAAAAGTGATCAAAATGAATAAATATTTGGAATTTTTACTCAATAAGACTCAATCTTAATGGTTCGGGGACTTAACCTTAAATATGCTAATTAATTATAGCAGACGTGGCAGAAGCCGAAATCTTGGCCATAGATGGCGCTACTGGAAAGCAAGAAATATCGCACTCTTTGCCTCAATGGCCTACGACAACAACAACAATTACAGCAGACGATATTTTAAATTGCGAAATCAGACACACAAACGTTCTTTTTCCGAAAAAATGCCTTTTTTCGAACTGTTTCAGATTCAGGATCCTCAAAATATGAAAATGTGGTCTCAATAATTTGCTCAAAAGGGCTGTCAAAAATGACCCTTAAATGCACTTTTTGTTAACTTCTCTAAACTTCGAAAACTCTTAAGCGAATAAAAAGAATTGGCACATAATTATGAAATTCATTTATTCACAAACAATTCCCAGAAAAAATTATTTATTATTTTTTTATTAAATTATCTAACGCGCCGCAGAGGACTGATCGCTAAGATATAGTTCCTAGTAGAGCACCGAAGTCAAGTATAACTGGCTACGGTCAGTAAGCGGGTGGGTGACCACTTTGATCAGCCTGCGTAGGGACAGAGGGTGAGCGGTATCAGTCCTCATTAAACTGTTCGACCGTAAAGTGCTAGACTTCGCGAGGAGGTCGTCGGGCTACCAAAGCAGGGAAGCCACTCCCTCTGCAGAGCTCATGAGCTTTGGACAAATTCTGGAACTTTTCATCATCACAATATGTTTGTTACTTTTTTTTTTCAATTTTTTTTCCTTTTTCTTTATTGATGCCTCGCCTATTATGTTCGAACACTCAAACTCCTAAATTCTATTCTCTGAGTAACTGCTTCTGTTAATTTTAAGATTTTACTAAATTCTTTGAATCCTTCTGGTTGGGGGCAGGGAATCTTTGGATCTTACTGAGGTCGCTACTCTGCGCGCGCAGCGCCCAACCTACATCAACCAGGTTTTTCCCTGGAGTTGCTTCTGCCTCCCTTGTCCATTTTTCCGAAGTGTTCCCATGGATCGCCACCAAGCCTACCTTTCTGAATTCTCTTTTTTCTTTTGCTGAGAGGTCACGCGCACGCACTTAGAATCTACAGTATTCTCCGGATGCCCCCCGGACGGGGCGGGACGGGGTTAAGCTTTGATTCCCTCTGCAGAGCATCAAGAATGAGATAGCATGTTTTCGAATCATCTACAGGGATGTTTCCCTAACCATCGCCAATATCCCATTGTGTAGCTCTAGTGGGATGTAAATAAAGTACCTACCTAAACTATATATCAATAGTCGAAATAGTTTTGAATTGTAGGGTACATACATTTTTACATCACTGTAGGGAAAGTAATTTTAAATGAATAAATTCGCGAAGTTTGAAAGAAATCGATTGAATAGCTTCTAAGTTATCCAATTTTTAAAAATTCACGTATTTACCATTTTATTTCACAAGAAATATTCTATTGATTACCTTCAAATTTTCTACTTCTTCCTTAAAAATTAAATTCTTTAAAATTATCTAAAAAACGCATGCATAAATTATTTGACTCAATAACATAAGAACTACATAATAAAAAATATATATATTGTCCTTAAAATTGAACGAATTAAAAAATAAAGTATATTAGTAAAAAGAACTTAATAATTTTAAGTTAACCCATGAGGATACATAAGCATGAAAATTCACCTTAATGAATTTTCTCCATACAAATACAATCTATATTCTTACTTCTTTTTTTAACATTCGAAAAAGAAATATTTAAATAATGAATAACGCTTTACGTATCCGCATAATACACCTACCAATTATGCAAATGTAATGTAGATTAAAAGCCAGAACATCAAGAAAAAAACTTCGACATAGGTAAAGAAGTTGATTATTTGGCGAAGAAAAAAGAGGAAATTCTACTGACGACCGTAAAGGGATGGCCATTTCTAAAGACTGTTCATTTTCTTTTGGAAAAAAAAAGTAAATGCAAAAAGATGCAAAGAAGATTTTGCAGAAAATTACATGAAAAGTGTTTTTGAGATAAACTCGCATTTATGTGTTGCGAGGAAGTTAAGCAAAAATCCCTCTCTCTCTCTCTCTCTCTTAATTTAATTTAATGAAAAGTTTTCTGGAACAAACATTTAAAATTTCATTCTCCAGTGAGATTAAATAAATGTTATTAGTAAGCTAAAATGGTGGAAAGAAATTTTCTTTTATTTTAAACTAAACTAATTAGAAAAAGAACTTGGTTATGTAATTTATTCAAAAAATAACGTAAATAAAAAATATTATTTTAAATAAACTATTTAAAAAGTAGGCTATTTAAAAAAGTTGTTAAATAAGTGTAACGATGCTTGCAAAATAATTGAAGGAAATGTTCTGTTAAATATACTCTTAAAAAATTTGAATATAGATATTAAATATATTAAATGGGTTTTTTTATCGTGTTATTTTTCTTTCCTTTCTTAATGACAGTAATCCCAGTATGAGCCCTTGCCTTCTTCAGAATTTGACACCAAATTACACTACCAGATTGATTTTAGCAGATCACTAATGACACAGTCTAATTAACTGAGTTTGGGCCTCCCTCTCTTTTAAGTGCCAGTTGATTCAGCTACTATATATTTTTAGTAGAGCTAAAACTATTATTCTGACTTCAAATAAAATCATGAGTAGATATTAAAAATGGTAAAGGAAGCTGTTTTCAGTTAATAGAATTAATTACATATGTATTTATTTATTTTGAAAGCTATGTAAGAATAAATGTAAAAAGATCCAAGATTTTTCATAATAAAAAGTGTTTTTGAGATGAACTCTTGTTTATAAGCTGCGAAGAAGTTAAGCAAATTCTTTCAATCTTAATCTAAATAAGTGAAATGTTTTCTGACGGAAACATTTAAATTTCCGTTACTCAGTCAATTAAAACAAATGTTATTAATGAACTAAAATGGTCTTAAGACATTTCTATTTTTTAAACTAAACTAATGAAAGAATGAATTTGGTCATGTAATTTATTCAAGCATTAATTAAGAATAAATTCGTTTATTGAAATTAAACGAATTGAAATAAATTACTTAGTAAAAAATTAGTTTTGAAATCTACTAATGCTTAAAACCTTAACAGAAATTTTTTCGCAAAGCCTAAATTAATAGGAGTGGGATGTGCCTTGCCGTTGAGATTGCAGTAGTGTCCCGGCCTAAATTAGTTCATTGACAAGTTTGAGGTTTCCAAGTATTGCTGTATCACGTTGTCATTTAAGCTGTAATTAAGTAGTACAAAATAACTATAATCTCTGTAAGTTTATGCTATTAAAACTTTAAAAATAATTTAAATTTTGGTATCAAGCTTATGAGCTGGCATAAGCATGAAATCGTAAACGTACAAATCACTATCATTTTGTTACCAAAATGGTCACCAAGTTGGCAAAAATATTACCAGTCCGAGCTTTTCATAAGAGCATTCCTAAGAGTTACTTGATTTTTCCGCATTTTTTCTTATTAAACTAATTATTAGAATCAGTTTGAGATATTTAGCCACATAGACAAAGAAAATGCACAAAATTATACAAATATTTTGAACATTTGTAACAATATTCTTAAAAGAGATAAATCTTGAGTTGAATTAATTAATCTGCACTCCAAATAAAAATATAAGATATAAAAAGTGATAAAAGAAGTTGTATTTTGTTTTCTAGAATTAATATAACAAACATTTTTATGAAGGTTTTTAAAATTAAATTTAAAAATATGCAAATAAGATTTTGCAAAACATTACTTGCGTTTTTTTTTCTCTACTAATCTAATTTACTAAAAACATTTCTGGGAAAAGAATAAACATTTTCTTTCCTCAAGTTTAAACAAATGTTATCAGTAAGTTAAAATGGTGGGAAAATGCTCCTTTTAAAATTAAACTAATTACAAAAGGAACTTGGTTACTAGATTTATTTCAAAACTTTAATTAAATAAGATCTAGCTATTAAAAATAAGCTACTTTAGATCAAACTAGTTAGAAAGTTACTTAATTAAAAATAAGTTGCTTAAAAGAATTTATTAAAAATAAAATATAACGCTTAATATTTGCAAAATTAATACAAAATATTTTAATCGATTATAAGAAAAGGAAGATTTCGTCTGTCTGTGTGTTTCTCTTTCTCTTAGCTTCAGAATTGGTTATGTTAGGGTCTTAAATTTTAGCCGCCTTTTCCAAAGTTGGTTTGAAAATTTCACTTATTTCGTTCATTAGGGGTGCATAAAAAATGAATTTTTCTGATAAGTTAAAAAAAAAAGTCATTGTTATGAATAAAATTTTAGAGCACTGTATTTTTATAAGTTAGTTAAAACATAATATTAGCTATGTAGTTAGCTTACAACTTTATTTAATCAAAAAAAGGAATTTATTTCAACTTCTTAAATATATAGATATCTTTTGTCCCTTGTCTCAGGAATGCTAAAGTTAAACGTGAATACACGCGACAACTATGTCTCCAAAATTAGTATTCCGAAAGCTATCTTTATGCTTTATTTTTTATATATTTAAGATTTAGAAAGTTCTTCTATAAAAAAATAAATTTTAAAATTAACGGCATTTGAAATAAAAAAGTATATGCCTCAAAAAGAAGCATAAATAATTGAGTAAGGGTACTTATTCATTTCGGGAGACTGTAAAAAATTGGCCTTATTGTTATTAATGCCAATGATGTTAAATTAATTTTGATCATAAATTCTATCAGTATTGTGCTAACAATATACGTAAAATCCATTTTTACCTTAAAATATTACACTGGTAATTATTACTGTAAAAATTACGGTATACCTTAGTTTTTGTTCCTTATTATGTTTCGGAAAAAAATACATTTCTCGTTAAAAAGTGCTCGCACCCTGAGTCCCATTACTTTTTACCGTAATTTGATCCAGAATTTTTTTACAGGGTAAGTGCTGTTTTAATAGGTAACAAAATATTATTATAATAGGTATGTAATATAGCTACCAAATATACTAATATTGTTAGTTAATGTAGGTGCCTAATATATATACTATGATAATAGGTTTTTTATGTCATTCTTAATGAAATAAGTACCCGGGGAAAATTGCTTGATTATAGTAAATTTTGACTATCATGAGTTGGCCTCGAGCAATAAAATTATGCCAAATGATACTGAATATAAATAATTGTTACACTGATAGAATGAACTACTAAAAACGTATTTTTCTTAATCTCATAACATAAAGTCACAGAGAAATCAAACAAAAAATTATAATGAAAGATAAAATTTTGAATTATCACAATGCTATTAGTTGTGTCATTATATGACTTGTAGTTTTGTGCGGGATTTCGTAATGTTGATCAACACTGACTTATCGGCAGTTATCTTTTCTCACCCCCCATCCAAAGAACGTAGCTTAGATTTTAAAAAAGAATTCTAATAATCGGAATGGAAGTCATTTTTAATGAGTAGATTTTTTCGTTAAAACTGGTTTGAGTGAAATTATTAAAAATAAAAGCTGTAATGTAAACTGATTAGAAAATGCTTATAAATTGTTAAATTTTTAAACGTTTGCACTAAAAGGGTTTACTTTATATATTTTATATGATTAAGGAGCTACAGAATACGATTGACGTGCAACACACATGGCACAAAATTCATTATCATTGCAACCAGAAAAGTTGTAACCATGAAAACCAGAAAAGTTGTAACCATTTTCACAGTAAACGACATTTTTCCAAATATGCCTGTCGGTGGTTGAATTGTTTCATCCCCATTACTATTACATTTTTGAGTTTTAAAGAGAATGGTCAGGAACAACAAAAGATATAGAAACTATTCAATAGTTTGTAACGCAACATCAGTTGTTATTAAATAGAATTATATTTCTCATGACTAGATTTGTAAGACACCACTGTTTCACTTTAATTTTGTACTTTCAGTTTTTGAAAATATGAGCTAAAGATAAGTTTTCTAAACTCTTTCGAGAAAAATAGAATTTCTACTAAGAGACGAATAATTTTTTTTTCTGAGAGCTTCCATAAAACAAATTTCAAGATTTTCAAGAAAATGAATCGCAAAATCCGAGTTAATTTCGTAATAACAGGACCTTGTCTTTAAACCCATAATTTACAAAATATTTACTACTTTAGCCCAATTTCAACGAATATAGATTCACTGTAAAAATGTTGGTCTATGGAATTTACTGTTGTTGAAGTAAACGAAATTTTTTTACAGTGCATGAGGTCACATTTTTTATTTACTTTTTTCGCTTTTACAGTTTTAATTTTTTATTCATTTATTTTTTTGTTCGTTTCTTTGTTCACTGACAATACATATTTTCGAAGTATTCGAATCAATTTATTATCATTGCAGAAACATTTCGTTCAAAAAACAAGCCCATTTTTATTACTATATTTGCACTATTTCGTTCAAACAATTTTTGTTAAAAATGTATTTAGTTTACCTCAACATGAAAAATTATGGCAACTCTTCAAGAATATTTTTACAGTGTGCGTGGTCTATTCTGTAATGATCGCCTTTCATGTATATTTGCATATTTTTGGGCTCCTAATCAAAAATGACATTTAAAAAATACCCAGGCATAATAAATCAAATCAATATTTAAGCAAAGAGGAAACAAAAACTCAATAGAAATCTGTCGAATCACTTTGACAGGAAAGCAGAAAGAAAATATCAAAACTAGTTTTATTGCCTGATGAAGCTCACAAGTGTTTCAAAGAATCGCCTTTCAACTCCAATCTATTTCTTACAACAATTAAATTGGTTTCTCTGTTTTGCAATTCAAAATATTTCGATGAAAATATTGATTTAGTACATCTTCCGGTTACAATTTCTTAACTAATTTTTGGCAAAGATTCAAGAATAAGAGAGGCCATTGCGGAACAGCCTGTATAAAATTTTTAAAACCTTTTTTACGTCGAATATACCAATAATATATATAAATATATAAATCTATCGTAGGTCTATCAAAAAAAGTATTGTGTAGCACAATATTTTGAATATTTAACAATGTCTTTTATAGTTATTTGAATTTTCTAAAATGTCATTGGAAAATGATTTTTTTCCCTTTTTTCAAAAATAAAACCTATAAACTTTTAATTTAATTGAAAGCAGATATGTAAATTTAATTTAGAAAAATTGCGTGCTTTTAACAGCTTAATTTGAAATATAAATGTGCTTAAACTTTATTGTTTACACCTCCTTTCTTCATTTTGCAAATATTGTCTTTTGAATTTGTTCCCCCCCCCCTAAGCATACATTTTAAAAGAAATCAAGCACTTATTATAAACTATACATGCATTAACTCAAGAAACTCCGCAAATAGTTAAAACAAAAAAATTGTAAAAATCACTCTTTGTCTTAATAACTGAAAATCAAGGCAAAAAGAGTGTTTATTTTCCTTGAATCATTAGTTATAAAGTAAAGCAGAAATTCTTATATCGAAAATAAAATTCTTTTTCTAATGTAATAGCCGAAAATAAAAATTCAATATAAAAGGGAAAAAGCCTTTTTTTTACTATAGAACAAAATTATTACATGTTTGCTTAAAATATTTTCATTATTAGTTTGTTTGCATTCTGAAACACGTTAAATATTTTTAAAAACTTTCGTTTACTAAAGAAAGTTTATTTTAGTTGTTTTTATGTTAAACTATGCATTCTTTACAAAACAATTTGATATTTTTATCTAAAAATATGAAATTGCATTTTAACTCATTAATTTTTCAAAAAAGTAAATGTAAAAAAGTATATCTTTTAGATGCCGTAAATTAAAGAAAAGTGATTTTATTTCCTATGAATTTGTCAATTTAAAAAATATCTATTTTAATTGTGTCATTTGTTTTAGATAACACAATTCAAGATAATATATTTTATAGTCTGGTTAATAACTATTATTTATGCACTCATTAATTAGTTTATAATTAAAAAAGAAATAGAAAAGATTTATAACTTAAAAAAGATAAAGCATACAGGGTAAATTTAATAACAACAAAGCACTTTTAAGTTAAACAAAAACTAAATGTTACACTGAGAAAAAATTATAATAAAAATTGCTAGAATATAATAAAATTAGTCGTGCTTCTGGCTCTATGAAAACATCAAAAATCTTGGTAAGTTTTACCTGAGAGATTGATGACTATTTTGCTAAATTTAGCAATAAAATATGGTTTTGTAATATGCGATAAAATTTGATGAATGTAGTAAAATTTGATTATGTTTGCATGATACCTTAGAACGTGACATAAAAACAGATTATTCGGTTAAATTTGCTTTTAAGTGTTGCCTTTTTAACTAACTGTGTGGTAATGAAAACTGTAATTTTGAAAACCAAAATTTCTGGTTAACCTTTATTATATGAGCGTAAAAATACCAAATGAATTGTTTTTAAATTCCGTGTAGTTCAGTTTTATTAAAAAGAATTATAGTCATTTTTTCAGAAATGTCATTACTACTCAGTTCCTAAACTTTACCAGAAATTCTTCATCCACGTACAAAAGAAAACTATTAGGTACAATAGGGAAAAAATACAAGCTTTGTAGACTTGTCATTAAAAACTACGAGCATAAAATTACACCAAATATTACAAATATCTATTTTTAGACCATAAGTAGTCATTTCTGCAAATGAAAAAATATATAACTAAATAAAAAAATTTAAATTAACGAAGTTTAAGAATTAAAAATTAAAAAAAAATAGCGATTTCTGTTATTTTCCATCTACAATTTGTTTAACAAACTTAAAGAAGATATTTAAATTTACTAAAAACTTTTTCAGAATTTTTTATAAACTAAAAAATATCATGTTTTGTATTAAAATTATAGTTCTTACTTCTAAACGTCGTTAAGAGAGTTACAGCATTCGGTGATTGGCAAAAATCCAAAATTTACCGAAAGGAAACGAAACAAAGATTTCCCCTTAGATTTAACATAGATTTCATCAACAAAATATTTTTATGAAACGGAACGTCAAAATTCGAATAATTTCTAAGTCTTGAAATAAATCTGAACTATTCGAAGAATCTCTTAAAGTTACTGTAAAATATCTATGTATTTTGAGATATAATTATACCTTAAGAAGTAGAATGTAATTACTTGTCACCCTTTTTACGCTATTATAAACCGAAAAATCTGTTTATTTTTTAGCTTTTAAAAAAAATATATTGTTAGTTTCGGCAGAAAACTTCGTTAGCAATCAAAAAATAAAGATATATTTTGATATATCTAGCTCATATGACAATTAATAATTTACGTGTCCTTTGCTCTTATAAAAACGAATCTAATCTAAACATGCCTCGATTTTGTAAGCGTGATTAAACCGTGGCGCAAGAAAAACAGATTTTTAAGGATATATTTGCCAAATGTAAAACATTCCGGATAAAATTATGGTAGCTAATATTATTATCACTCTGTTTTGTAACTCTCTTTCCAACTGTGACTTATTCTTTTTAATTTTAGTATGTTTTATAATTTTTTTAACATATACAGACAAGTGTATAATTATAATAGCATTTTTACACTATACACTTTAATAGTCATACACATTTGGTTATCAGGATTCATCGAACTGCAGGCACAATGGTTGCTAAGATAGAAGAATCCACACGCCATAATTTTGAAACCCGTGTATCTTGTGTTATAAAGAATGTAAAAAAATAATAATAATAATGTAAGAAATGCAAAATAATTATTTAAAATATTGTGACTGTTTTGCAGGCCATAAAAAAATTGCCAAATTATTATTGAGGCCATAGATGTTATATTAATTATGGTAATAGGTACTACTGGTATTGTGATAATATCCTCTGTGATAATAAGCACCTAATACACTATACACTGAAAAAACTCAGGATAAACTTAAGGAACAAAGATAAATTATGGTCATCTGTATAATTATTTTGCAGTAAAATCCATTTTTACAGTAATATTTATTTAATTAGAATGATTTTGTGGTTTAACGATAATTAGTACTGCAAACATTTTTTTAGTAATATTTATTTAATTGGAGTGATTTATTTATTTAACGATAATTATTACTGAAAAACTTAAGGTATATCAAATTTTTTCCTTAACATGTTCCAGTAAAAATGGATTTTACGAAAAAAGTACCGGCATCCTGAGTATGGGTACTTTCCGTATTTTGATCCGCAATTTTTTACAGTTTAAGTACCTAATAATGATGACGTGGTAAAAGATTTTTTATACGGCCCCGAAGTAAATTAATATTCTAAGCATGTTCTGCACAAAATCAACATTTCTCAAAATGAAAATAGTTTAAGAAATATTTTTATAGAAGATTTAAAGCTATTAAAAATACTCTTTCAGTTTTATAAAACTGAATTTATATTATAAATAACTACGTTATTAAAATGAATTTATATTATTACATAGTCTGCAAGTAAAAAATATTTAAATCCTATGTTTTAACCCCAGACAAAAAGAATCAGACTCTAAATTTAATGACCCATGTTTAGAAGTTTTAAAGTTGTTATTTTTTCTAAAAAAAGAAACATAAAAATCCTGTCGGGCAAAAAACCGATTAAATTTAGAGCTAGCCTGAATTATAATAAAAATAATTTTTTTACAAACCTAAGAATCAATAGCACAGTTTTTTCCGTGTAGCCCCCAACACTTAAAGGACATAAAATCCTATAACTTCCAACTATAGTTTCTTTTTAAGTTTTCTTTCCTTTTCGAAAATCAGTCGTAAAACATTTTTTCGAACATTCTGAACTACTTTTTGTTGCCAAGCATTTATTTATTTCTTTTCTTGCAGCTTTTACAGCGGCTGGTTTATTTCAGCAATAAAGTTAAGGAAATGTTGAATTAAGTGCGTGAGTGGGAAAATTCTGTAGATGTTTCAAAGTCTGGCTTCATAAACCATGAAACTTTTTTTATGCCGTTTGCCAGTTTATCATTTCTAACAGACCATTTCATGTTAAGCAGAAATCAATTGTTCGAAACTTATTTAAATTTTCAAAAGTTTAATTTTTTCTTGTTTTCTAATCAGATAATAATTAAAAACGTCGGGTTGGCAACTATTTTCTCACTATCTTACTAAATTTTTTGAAAGTTTGATAAGACATCCAATTTTTTTCTACAAGATTTTTTATCGTTTAGAGTAAATTTTCGTCCAAAATTTAGTTTACTGGCACTCTTTATCGAACTTAACTACACTGAAAGAAATTCCGGATGAAATTATAGTATAAAGTACCATCATTTTGGGTGAATCATCCGTAAAATCAGAAAAATCAGTAAAAATTGCGGCATATCAGATTTTTGCTCCGTAACATGTTTCGGTAAAAGTGGATTTTACGATAGGATTTCGTATTTTTTACAGTAATTTGATCCAGAATTTGTTACAGTGTACACTACCAGAACGAGGTAAGTAGTTGCTCCGTTTAAAGACTCAACATATCAATTGCAAGTGATTCTTGTAGCTGTCGAACCCTCTCCACACACATCACAGATGACACGAGCAGCTTTTTGGCCTTAGAGCCCTGAATAGCAACAAAATTAAGGAAGTTTTGAAAATTTTTATTTTCCTCACCGTGATATTACATTTTAACGATCTGAGTATTAACATAAATGGATAGATTTGAGTTGAAGAAAGCAACTTCTTTCGAAGAATTTTGTTTTATATTTCATAACGGGTGTTCTGAGTAGACGACTATCAATGCTCTTCTCCGTCACCTTGTAATTTTGAACCCAACGCAGAAGACAAACGAACTCATGAATTTAGCATTGGAACAAACTAGTCTTCGTAGAGGTCTTTTCGATGGAGCAAATACGAATTTGCGTTACATGGAGAGGAATATCACGAAAATCTCTCACGGTTTATCCGATGGCAAGAGGATTATGACCCATGATCCGTCTACAACTAAAAATATTTTACGTCATCACTCTTGTCGATGAGTGCCAGGAGCAGAATTCTTATCAACCAACCGACGCGGTTAACTTTCAAATCGTATAAAACAAACATACCGACACTTGAAACTTTGTGGCCAGTCGAAAAAATGACAAACTTCAAAAACTATGCCTATTTTTATTTTTATTTATATACTAGTTTATACAGAATTAGTTTTTAATTTAGCCAATTAATAACTTTTAACACTACTTTAATTAAAAGGTAGCAAAATCTTATAAATGGTAAGACTCTCTCTATGCGCAAATTTAAATATAAATCATAATAATAAAACTTCCTAGAACTTGTTCACAAATCGTCTAATAAACATAACATAGGCGGAGAGATACACTGTGAGTTTTCAATATTCCATCCCAATCATAGAAAGTTGTTATTGTTAACACTCAGTATCTCATTTAAAAAAATTTGTAATAAAAACATTTTTATTATTATTATTATTATTTTGTACCATTGACTTACCCAAAATACTTATTGCCTGTACTTTTTTCCGAATTGAAAAAATTTTCCTTATTCATATTGAAAACTTGTCCGTACTTTTAGGGCAAAAAAATTTGCTTACTTAATTTTTTTTTTATTTCCAATCAAAATAAGGTTATAAAAATATAATAAAAGAAATATAAAATATAATTAAAAGAGATTTTATACTTTTAGGAACCTAAATATCAAGTATTTAAATGTTATTGTAAACCGCTATTAGAATTTTTTCAATAATTTTAAAAACAAGCAAAGCCAAATATTGACTCTATAGAAAAATTTTAAAATCAAAAATGTATTTTTAAACATAATTTTAAAAAATGACTTTTCTTATTCAAAGCATTTAAAATAATTCTGTCAAACCTTTCTAAATTATCTAACACATATAAAGAATGAAAAATTCCAATCTGAAAGTTGTTTTGCATAATAAAGAAATTTCGAAAAATATTAATAAGATTTGATTTTTTTTTTTAATCTAACGGGTTTCTTTCAATTAATAAGCACCCGCATGAAAAAAAAAATTTCCCGTCATAAAATTATAATAAATACAGACGTTTGAAATAAATTAATGACATATCATTTGCTTTTATGTTTTTAAAATTTAACTTCTGAAAATAAATTAGAATTTTAAGCAAGATAATTAATTTTTTCGCTTCACTGGCCCACATACTCCCAAGTTTCATATCTCTTCCAATTAGAGAAAAAAATTATTTAAACAGAAAGCTTTCGACTTCTTTTACGAAAAATTTTTAAAAACATGAATTTATTTTATTAGGCTAGGAAATGTTATCACAATAAAAATTTAAAGTTTGAGATTCGGTTCTTAAGATTCCCCAGTCAAATAGTTTTTATGCATCATGGTGAAACAAATTTAAATAAATAATGAATTTTTTAATTATCTTTATCGATAAATTCATTTTTTATAGGTTTTTCTAATTTTTCTTAGTTATTTCCTTACTTATATATTTTCTTTGAATCCCCATTTTTAATTTCAATTAAAATGCTGTATTTCCTTAAATTATTATGTAATAAAATAACAAAAAAAATTTTTGAAAATTGAAAAACTATTTAAAAATATTTTTATTGGAATGATTCCATAAAAGCTTTTTAACTAAATTTTTACTATGACTATAACACTCGGATTTAATAACTAAAATGAGTTACTTATTTAAATATAACTTAATCCTTTATACATGGAAAATACTGAATATTTAAGGAAGTAACTTTTCTTTTACCTTATTACTTATTACGTAACTTATTAAGGAAGTAACTCGAATTTTAAGGAGTTAATTTTTCTTTCATTTCTCTAATTATTTAATTAATATTATGTTTTACATGTATTTTGGTTAGAATAGTATACATAATTCATTTTTGCTAGTTAGAATTAAATTAACTCCTTAAGTATATTTAGTAGAAAAATTTTAAAAGCGTTTTTTAACGAAACTCAGTAGTGTATAATATGCCACTTGTGCAAAGTCACACTTGTATAAAGTGTTATTCTCAATTAATTTGGTATTCCCAAGAATATTTTTTTTCATTTTATCGCATTATGTGATTATTTTTTATTTTTTTTTGAAATTGTAAAGAAAATTGAACTTTCATAACTTCTTCGTATTCTTCGTATTTTGGTTATTTATTCAAGTGGTATCATAATATTTACTTTAGGATCATGTCACTAGTAAATATTTAAATGAAACTGTATTCATTTGAGACTTAAATTTAAATTTTAATGTGTAGTTAAGAATTATCTTATTTGTTTTTATTATTTTTTAGATTTTTCTTGAACTTTTTACTGAGCTAAAGACATTCTCTCGGTAAAACTTTCTACAAAATATCATTTCCTTTTTTCTTCTAAAAAGAATTGATACATATATGGTTTGAAATATTTATATAAGTACAAACAAATTGTGATGAAACATATAAACTAAGTACATTTATAGATTTAAAGCAAAAATCATTCAAGGTTGCCAAATTAGCACAAAAATCCCAGTTGCAACTAAATTTACCAAACTATCATATGTGATTTTGCTTTTTTTCAACTAAACATTGAGTCCACTCTCTTCTCTTAATGCTTTCAATTAAATTACAGCTATTGCAACATTGCCTGAAATTTTTCCTTCTGTTAATGCTTTACACTTAGATATTTTTTATAAAAAAAAATGAAGAAAAAAAAATCATTCCAGACATATTGTAAAAAATTCCAGATCAAATTGCTAGAAAATGTAACCGTTAAATCTGGTTATATTTTCATTTATACATATTATTCGTACGGGAACATGCTACGGGACAAAATATCTGATATACCGTAATTTTAACAGTAATAATTACCCTAAAATCATTTAATCACTCTAATTAAATAAATATTATTGTGAAAAATAAGCATCCTGCAGTGGGCTGATCGTAAAGACACGGTTCCCAGTAGAACACTGAAGTCAAGCATCACTGGCTGCGGTCAGTAACCGGGTGGGTGACCACTTTGATAATCATGCGAGTACCTGCGAGTAGGTACCGAGAGTGCGCGGTATCGTTTCTCGCTAAACTGTTCTACCGTGAAGTGCTCGACTTCAAGCGCAGGTCGTCTGGCTACCGAAGCGGGGTGCAATATCCCCTCTGCAGAGGATCAAAATTGCGATGACGTGTCTTCGGATCGTCTTCAGAGATGTTTCCCAGACCGTCGCCAATAGCCCATTGTTCAGCTCAAGTGCGAAGTAAATAAAATACCTAAAAGCTATTGTATAATATTTCACGGTAAGACTGGATTTTATGATAAAACGAATTTTACGAATTACGCACCTAAAGTGCCAGTACTTTAAAACTCAATTTGATCCTGAACTTTTCACAGAGCATTTATTTTAATGCCTAAACTTTTCCAGTCATAAAATAGAAGCCAACATTTCAGTTGATCTCTGTGATATTCTATTTTCATTTGGATTCTGAATATAGTGCTTTTTAAGTCTGTTAAAATTTAATTTGTGTGACTTTAAAAGCATATTTTATGACTTCATAAGTATAAATTTAGGAAACACTGCAGCCTCAAAGAGTTAGACTTATTTAAGAAAACATGCCTGCCACGAACCTATGGTCAGCATCAATTTTTCCTCTTTTTTTTCTTAGTCTTTTGTGTCTAACTTTGTTTATGGCATTGTTTGCTAAACTTATCTAGATTTCGTAATATCATTTACGCTTGCTGACACGGAAAAATTTAGAATCATTAGGAAAAATTAGAAATCACGGATTTGAGAAAAAATTTATGATTAAAATTAGCAGAATATGGTAGAATTTACAAAGCGAACACCAAAAAGCTCGGTAATTATTACCAAAGCGATTTAGTAATGATTTTGGTAAAATTAGCAAAGAAATATGGTTTTATGATGTGTGATAAAATTTGGCAATTGATAAAATGTGAAAAAATTTGGTAAAATTTGTTAAATTTATCATGATACCTTAAAGCATTGCATAAAAACCACTTATCGGGTTATAATTAATTTCCATTTTTATATTTTTTACTAAATATCGTGTAATAAGAGCTATAATTCTGAAAACCAGAGTTTTCGGTAAACCGTTGTCATGTGTAAGAAAAAATTACCAAATAAATGGTTTAAATACCGTACATTATGCTTTTATTACGTGCATTGTGGGTTGTTTTAATCAGAAATATCATTACAATACCGTAATTTTTTCAGAATAACCGATTCCAGTTCTTGAAGCATCAAACACTTTATTGAAATCCTTTCAGATAACCACACCTGACTAGAAAAATATACATTAAATCAAAGTTAATAAGTAGTTCATAAAACATTAAATAAAAGCTAAGTGTGAAAACTAAGAAGGAAAGGATGACGTACCGAAATATTTACTAAAGCAAAATCTCCGTAAAAACACGACGGCAGCCAACAGATATCGGACCTTTTCATTTAATATTGGTTCACAAGACAGTTTGTATCCCCTTACTCGATGTAATTTCACGTAACCCTATACTTCAGACCCTATTTCATATTTTGACTTATAACTGTCATTGGCCACATATCTTATGGATTGAACTCCATAATCTTATAAATCTGAAAACTGTTTAGAAAATAATAAAAACCTTTGTGAAATATGGAGCAGACTGATCTTCGGGAGGAACTTTTTTTTAAATTAAACTATTTGATTTTAATGTTTCCTAAGAATGAAAACAGCGAATAACACCCTAATATGACAAACTGTCGGTAAGGATATTATAGACCCTGAGAATGTTTTAAATCATCACTTTATTCTATTCAAAACATACACAGTAATCGTTTGGAATTAAACATGGTTTTCCTGAGTGAAAGGTCGGTGTTCTGTTCCCTAATGTAAAAGATTAAACCGGGAAGGCACAGGGGAAAGAGCGGACACTTCCCATTTAGGTGACCTTAGTAATGGCTTGTCAATTTATTAGCTGTTTTCCGCACTGTTAAAAATGTCTCGGTAAAAAATTTATAAATAACAATTTGTTTAATTGTTATTATACCATATTCAAACAAAACAGGCAAATAACCATAAGTACGATGGTATTTAAAATGTTAACTGTGAGAAAAACGTATAATTAAATGCCGCTTAAACCAAAAGCGAAAACACAAAATTTGCACCAACTAGATGAACCTAATGAAGCCACTTAGTCCTCTGCAGATGAGTACATATTATAGCCGAGAGGGCTAATCTGTCAATCTCATGACTGACAAAATGTTACCACAATATTTCCAGCATATGAAGAGCTTCCAGTGTCCTGCTCTCTTCAATTAGTGACCCTGGACTGTTAGAATTCGATACTATAATTCACGCATAGATGGCAGTCCCATAAAGCCTGTTAATACAGAAATATATAGCATTCCTTATCACTTACGATAGGAGAAACAACTAATTCAACCATATTCCCCGGTTCATTTGATAAAACACAACTCAAGCACAACCTAACTACAATGTCCATTACCTAATGAAAAACCTATTTCCAATAGTCAATTAAAATTCTTTTTTTACTGTTTTCAAAACATGCTAATTGTAAAGGGTTTTTACCATACTAGTTGTAAACGATTTCAAAACTATAAAAGTAAACAAATGTTCTTTACTATAAAATTTGCTGTTTATTGGATTGACTGACTTTTGCTGTTTATTTTACCCTAATTCTAGAACAAAAATTCCAACAGTGTTCCTTAAGAGCCCACTATGAAATTATATGAATGACCGGAAAAGTAAAGCGGTTAATTCCTTTATCACTGAGCTAACCTTAAGAAGTTTTCCTTTACATTCAACGCAAATGTGGGGAGAAATTTCATTCAAAAGGTTCTGCTCGAAGCAAAATTTTTTCCAAGCTTGATCCAGGAGTTCCCTTGTCTTCTGAGTCGGGTTTAAAATTACATGAGAAAAGAGTGTTACTGCAAATTCTATTCAGTTGTTTAACGCTGGTGATAACGATAAGACAAAATATTTGAAGGCATAATAAACTCAATTTTAGAGTTTAATTCGAACAAAAATAGAACGAATAAATACTTTTTACTTTATAATTTGACAGTTCTGTTAACTATTTTTTTTTCAGTTTCAACATTATTTATAATGTTCATGATAATATATATTAAAAAATAAAACAAGCGTATCGCTTATTCTGTACAATATTATGTTTTAAAAAAAATGAGTAATCTTTCAAAGGAATTTCTGTGTTTAATGAAACACAAAAATAATAAATTCGTAATTATCAACAACTTTCCGAAAATAACATTTTCAGATCAGGAGAAATTACTGTTGTCACTTTCGTATGCAATGAAGTCTGATTAGAAATCTAGAACTCTTTGATCTCGTTCGAAAACTCAACTTTTGAAAAAATATTAATGCTACAACAAAGCGTTTCAAGGAGCAGAAACTTCTAGAATTGAAGAAAACAATAGAATTCTCTCACGAATTATCTGGAACTTTTTAATTTCATTAACTTCATTTTTTTTCTTTGTCTATGGCATTTCAGACAGGTGAATTACGAGATTTATATTATTCTAAAAGTTTTGTTTGGATTAAAAGAGGACAAAGGAAATTCAATTTTAAAGTTTTGACATTAGAACTCAAGAATTGACTTATACTAGTAATTTAGTCAAACAAATCAAAGTAAGTTTTTTTTTCTCTAAATTTTATTTTTCAATGAAACAACTGCATTGCTGAAATGAGAGAATTTTAGAGTGACGTAGCCATAGAATAAATCTTAATCAAATTCTATTTCCAGCGTCTTAACTATTCATAAGATATTTCATTTTAAATTATTTCGTTTCTGATTCAGATATATCTATTGTTTTCCGAAGTTAACTTTTTTAATCATATTTCCAATTTTTTTACAGTTTTTGTAAATTAGATTTTAAAGAAACGAAAGACTCCTTTTAAACATATGACTTATGAGATTTTTCACTTTGCAAATTGTTTCTTTTCCGGTTTTGTTGTATCATTTTTTCAGAAGTTAACTTTTATAATCAAATTATCGATATTTTAAGCTTTTTTGTGAACTTAATAAAAAAATGACGAAAACTCATATTTCCAACTTTTTTACAGTTTTTGTAAATTAGATTTTAAAGAAACGAAAGACTCCTTTTAAACATATGACTTATGAGATTTTTCACTTTGCAAATTGTTTCTTTTCCGATTTTGTTGTATCATTTTTTCAGAAGTTAACTTTTATAATCAAATTATCTATAGTTTAAGCTTTTTTGTGAACTTAATAAAAAAATGACGAAAACTCTTTTTAAATGTATATGACTTACAAAATATTTCGTTATTGATACAGTTCTATTAAATTATTTCCGAAGTTATCTCTTTGCTTTAACCAGATTACTCAATTTTTAACCTCTTTTGTGATCCAAATGAGATACAGCGAAAAGCTCCTTTCAACTGTATAAGTTATAAAACGATAAATTCGCTTTAGATATTATTTCCATTTAAATTCTGTTGTATTATTTTTTTCAAATGTTAACTTTTACGATCAGATTACTTACATTTTATACTTTTTTGTGAACTTGATGAAAAAAATGACGAAAAACTCCTTTCAAGCATATGACTTCGTTTTCGATTCAGTTGTATTCATTTTCTACGAAGTTAACATTTTTAGTCAGACTCCCTGTTTCATTTCGTTTTTTTTTCACTTCTTTAAACCAAATGAAAGCAATGAATAAAATGACCCAGGCCTGACTTTCTTGGATTCATTTCATGACTTCGGATCATCCTCAGGAACGTTTCCCAGACCGCTACCAATATCCCATTGTGTATCTCTAGTGCGACGTAAATAAAGTACCTACCAACCGAAATATTGCGTCAGCAAACTCAAACGCATTGTTGAGAAGGTTCGACATTGCGAAGACGTTGAGTACCTTACCGTGGCACTCTGGAATGAATCGTTACAATAATTCTCTCAAAAAAGTGACTGATTTAGCCATTTGGCTCTCTTCAAGAGACTCTTCGAAGTTCTCTGGTATTTCATTATCAACACTCACGGACAATGAAATAGCTACTTTTAAAAACAGTTACAGTTAAAAAGCTTAAAAAACGTCGAAAGTAAGATCAATTCAGACTTACTTTTGGCTTTAAATAGTTTTATTATGTCTACCACTCTGTTTGCGTCACTTGCGTCGCCACTCTGTCTGTGTTACTTGCGTCGCCACTCTGTCTGTGTTACTTGCGTCGCCACTCTGTCTGTGTTACTTGCGTCGCCACTCTGTCTGTGTTACTTGCGTCGCCACTCTGTCTGTGTTACTTGCGTCGCCACTCTGTCTGTGTTACTTGCGTCGCCACTCTGTCTGTGTTACTTGCGTCGCCACTCTGTCTGTGTTACTTGCGTCGCCACTCTGTCTGTGTTACTTGCGTCGCCACTCTGTCTGTGTTACTTGCGTCGCCACTCTGTCTGTGTTACTTGCGTCGCCACTCTGTCTGTGTTACTTGCGTCGCCACTCTGTCTGTGTTACTTGCGTCGCCACTCTGTGTTAACTATCGCAGTCGTTACATCCTCGTACCACGATGCGGTGCAGAGCAAGAATTATTTGCTATATAGACCTTAAATGGTTGACCTTTTAAGAGTTGGACACATGGTGAATATCCTTAAATGTAAAAATAACTAGAGAAAAACTCTTCTTAAACATATGACTTATAAAGTATTTCGCTTTCTATTCAGTTGAATTCATTTTTTCCGATTATCATTTTTTTTTAACCAGATAACTCATTTTTTAACGTCTTTTGCGATCCAGATGAGATATCGCGAAAAACTCCCTTCAACTGTATAAGTTAATTCGTTTTACAAATTATTGCTTTATCGATTCTGCTGTACTATTTTTTTTTATAGTTAACTTTTACAATCAGATTATCTATATGTTAAGCTTTTTATCCGAACTTGATAAAATAAATGACGAAAAGGTATCAAACTTTCAAGCACTTGACTTTAAAAATATTTCGTTTTCCGATTATGTTGAAGTTAACGTTTTTAGTCAGATATTGCCTATTTTTTTAACTTTTTTTTAACAAATGTACGAATAGCAAAAAAATCTTTTCGTATTATGATTATGTAATTTTCGATGTAATTCTACAAATTTTTATTTCCGAACTTAACTTTTTTAACTCTTTTGTGATCCAGATGAAAAATAATGAAAAACTCCTTTCAAATGCATAATTTATTAAATATTGCGTTTTATAACTTTTTTTTTCCGATTCAGTTGCATTATTTTTTCTCAGTTAACTTTTAAGCCATATTACCTATTTTTTAATCCTTTAACCAGATTAAATATAATGAACGAATGTAGCAAAAGTTTATATATTTAAACCAAATAATAGATTTTCAGAAAAAAAAATTTCTTTATTAATACTCTGTAAAGAAAAACCATCCAAATGTTACATATAATTAAAATAAAGCAAATAACCAACTGATTAAAAAGAATTTCCTAAATTTTATCGAAAATAATAAAAGAAAACAACAAATTCATCATCTTAGTATAGTTAAGCTTTTTACCACAGCGCGGCGCTGTATACGTTAAATAAAAAAAAAAAGTTTTTTCCGAAATATGTTAAATAAGTAAAAAGTTTCAAAAGTTTCGTTCTGAGGAAAAATGTGCCACTTTTTATGCATGTTTTAGGATTAAAGTAAAAATTATTTATATACGTCTCCTTAATTTTACCACATATATTAAATTAATTATATTTGTCTAAAAGAGAATAGTCTGTCACACATTTTGTGATATAAATTATATTATGAGTTCGGCTAAATTAACTTTTGCTACTGCATTTCTTTCAGCACATTCTCAAAATACTGTATCTTCGTCCAATGACTATCACCCAGCGATAAATGATAGAAAAGTTCTTCGCTTGCAGACGATATCAGAGTCTTGTTCCAAATGACTTAACTTTCAAAAAAGAATATTGATAGATTTCCCCTCGCTTCTGGATCTTACCACTCAAAATATTCTCTTAGGACATAGAGTTACCAAACTAGTTCCTATCTATCTATCCTCTAACTTATCCTAGAGAATTTCATCCTTTAACTTTTACCTTCAATAGGTGAGGTAAAAATAAACGATCTTCCGATTTCTTCATTTTTTTTTTTTGTTCGTTTTTAATACTTTCATAACGAAAGATAAAATTGTTCCATACGCTGAAAGAAGGAGTTCAATCTTTCCATAGGGATAAAGTGTTATAACTTTTTCCTTTCACTTAGATTATTGGTTTATCAGACCTAATCCAGTTAAAGTGAGTGGAAATCATTCTTGGTAAAAGAAAACGAATATAAGATTTACTGGAGGTTAGTTATTCGAGAAAAATTTTAGTCTCCTTATTTGTAATAAAATATATATAACCCGTAAATTAGCCCGTTTAAATTGTAAACAAACCTGTGTATTTAATGTGGAATAAATAGTTGATCAAATAAACAAAATTTCTGAACTTATGAGCTAACATATATATTTAATTTTCAGTAAACTGTTAATAACTTGTAACATTTTCAATGAACTATACAACTTTTTTAGAATATAGGATATAACCTGTAATGATATATATATCCTATATGTTTAATTTTTAATAAAATATACATCCTATTTAATATATAGGATATAACCTGTAATGAAATATATAACCCGTATATTTAATCTTCAACAAAATATACATTCTATTTGATGAAAAAAGGATTTTGCTGTTCTTAAATTTGTTTATGTTGAATACAATGAACAACCTTCAAAAAAATTTAAAAAATAAATAAATAATAACAATGAAACACTCTAAATACCTTTTGATCTAAATCTGATTTTTCGCTAGGATTCTATCTTAACGGTTCGAGGGGATATATCTCAAATGTGATTTTGATACATTTAATATAATTTTAATTTTGACGGAACTAACCCGCATTTGAGTAACATGGGGAGGAAAACCACGAAAACCTCCCATGGTTGGCCTGACGGCAAGGGGACTTTAACCCATAATCCATCAACCACTGAGGATATTTTACGTCAGCACTGTGATCAGTGCGAGCCGGGTGATTGAATCGTATCTACCAGCCATCGCTGAGATTCGAACTCGGGACACCTCAGTGGGAAGCGAGTGCTCTACATCCTGAGCCTCCATAGATCTCATGCTGACATTTGAGTTTATCTGACATAACGAATAGAAAATAATTAAATATTAAAGATCATGCAAAAGATTATTTTTTCAATAAAAGGTATAAGTTAGCTAATATCACTTATATAATTTTAAAATATCTAAAAGAAAGAAGATGGTCTGCAGTCTCATTTTTATCAATGACCAATGAAAACATTTAATTTTTCATGCAACTTTACCGATCAAACTTATTGAAAATTTCGAGCAAATTTCAGGCTCCAGTGCTAACTTAAATTGCCCCTTAAAGCTGCTGTTTAAATTTCAGAATCATAGAATAAACGATTCTTCAGTTATAAAGGAGAGAGACACACCAACGCAGAATCACAAACTCTTCCTTATGCTATTATAGATAAAACAAAAGAAAAGTTCTTAGTTCTATCGCTATTCGATTCTATTGGCAAGAAATATGCAAAACTTTAATGAAATCTGAGAATTAATTTTTGAGAAATCACGTTCAATTACTTAAATTCAAGAAATCTCATATTTTTTTTTCTTTTGCTTCCAGCCGGTGGAATTTAAGAAAAATTTCTCTTTCTGAGACTAGTAATACCTCGATTAACCTAAAAATAATGTTCACCAAATAAATTACGTTACTTTTATTGATTGGACCCTTTTTTTAATTAAAAAATGGCCCATTTTAAAACAAAAAAGTTTCAAAGATCTTGCAACTTTTTTAAACTATAAAGTACTCATAGTAAGATTAAAATTCAAAATTTTTATAATTTGAACTTCCTGAAGTTGCTTCTTGACTGTTGTTGAACGTAAAAACCGTTAAAATCTTTGGAATTAAAAGACTGAGCAAAACAGTGAACTTTGCAAAATTAATAAGTATGTAAGAGTAAGTAAGTTTTTTTTTATTTTAAAACCAGCGTTGCACAGCTCATCCAATTCTGAGTTGACGGCTATCAAAATTCAACTCCACCTTGTAATTTTGAGCCCATTGCAGAAGACAAGGAAACGCCCGGGACAAACTGGCCTTCGTGGAAGACTTTTTGATGGAACTAAATTGCACGTGCGTCACTTGGAGAGAAAAAAACCTCCCGAAATTAGCCCAGGGGCAAGAGGACTTTAACCCATGATCCTCTTACCACTGAGAATATTTTACATCCTCACTGTGGTCGGTGCGGGCCAGATGCTGAATTCGTATCGACCAGCCGTCGTTGCGATTCAAACCCGGGTCACCTCATTGGGAGGCTCTATTCTCCGATCCACCACAGCCACAAGAACTTTGTTTAAAAATGTGTATCAGATAACCTCATTTTTTTTTTCGGAAACATCCCTCATACCCTTCATCCATTCCTTTGTTCTTTATTACAACAGACTCTGAAAATGTCGTTCGCTAAGAGCATGCTAACATTTATTTAGTTCTACAAACATTCATTGTTATATAAATCAAACCGATTTACGTGCAATAAGTTTAAAGGAAGCCAAATGCTGACAAGTTTAGTCATAACAATTTTTATGAATAGATATTTCTTGGAGGCTGCTACCAGTATATTCATGGTATCGTAATGAAGGTCCCGGTATGGTATCGGCTATAAAATTTGAAGATAACAAAAAAAGACTTACTTCGTTTAACTTCCGGTTATTTAAAGACTTTTAGATTCTCGTGTATTCTTCTATTTTAGAAAGATCGAGGTTCGTCTAAGTGCGATACGTACGAAGCCACTCCACACCCCATCTATTACTCAACAGTTTTGGCTCAAGACGACCTTTATAAATGACTCGACATCGTGTGGAGCTGATATTGACGAACAAACTCATAGAACTAATCTGATTTCGATTAGAAGGATAAGGAAAAATATTAAACATTTCTCTATAACCTAGGCTCTGACATAAAATGAAAAGGCTTTTCTCCAAATAGAGGGATTAGTTAATTGAGAAAACACCTAAATTGTGGGGGGAAATGTAAAACAATTTTTATATAGGGACAAGATATACATCCAGACTCGTTCTTTTTAAATTATTCTAAACTCCGGCATGTCCTATAAATAAACATCGCGCTGTCACATATAATTTCTTAGCTAGTCTACAGTCACGATCTCATATAAGTTTCTCACGTCTACATCTTTCCAACACTCATACATTTAGAATGGGTTATTCATATTTTAAAACTTGTCAAAAAAACTTTATTAAGAATAGTGATCGGAAACACTTCTACGTGTAATACGCATTTCAGAGCTGCATTCTACATATTTTGGTAAATTTCGTGTTGTGATATTATTTTCCCAGACGAAGAAGTATTTTAAAATTTATTTTATCACATAAAAGGCTCTACTTCTATCTTCCTACAAAAAGTGATAAAAATGAAATTAAGATAATTTTTGAAAATATACATTACATACATAATATACATAATTGCATACTCAAACTGAGTGTAACATTTTTGTCTCAAAGGTAAAGTATTTTTTAAAATACACCTAATAAACGAAAATTCTTGCGTAAAGAACTCTGTTAGATTAATATTTTGTAAGCTGCAACGTTTCATAAGCTTAAGTTCAGTGCTTATTTAGTTTCCATTATTATTATTATTATGTACTGAAATTTGAAATATCAGAAACAAAATTTAATTGTGGTGGAGAGATAAGCTGACAAAATTTTTAAAAAAACAATTTTTTTAACACATAAGAAACAGGCAAATAACAGTAACAAATTATTATTTAAAATAACGGTAACAAATAATAGTAATAAATTCTTATTTTTAAATTTTTTTAAATCTATATAATGACCCGGAGTACAGGGGCATTCGCCTCCCAAAGAGGTGACTCAGATACAAATCCCAGCTCTGGCTGGTTGATACGAATTCTGCTTCCTTCTCGCATCGACCACGACACTGACGTAAAACATCCTCAGTAGTAGACGGATTATGGGTTAAAGTTCTATTGACACGATTCTAACTGTGTCAAGTTTTGTTTGTTTTTTTCTCTCCATAAAATGCAAATACAAATTAGTTCCATCAAAAAGAGCTCCAGAAATACTAGTTTGTCCCAATGCTTGATCCAGGAGTTTCCTCTTCTTTTGGGTTGGGTTCAAAGTTATTAGGATACGAAGTTGAACATTGACAGTCTTAAACTGCTCAACGCCAGTCATGAAGTAAAATATAAAATTGAATAATTTCTATACCGTGTTTGTAAATAATCCACTCGGATCGGCAACGCATATTAATGTTGATTAATTAACAGCTAGCATTGAATAACTTTCCTAAAAAACGTTCGAAATGACAACTGTGTAATTTTCTTTTAAATCTGGTTGAGAAATGATCAATAATAAATCATTGAGTATCAGTTTTTGATGGGTGGCCGTGGAATTTACTTCCTGGAACATTTTCACGTTAGAAGTGGTTGCTGGCATTGAAGATAAACGATTTGGCAGCAACCTGATCTGCATTCTAGTTCTCGAATTGGCAGTCTTGAATTGGCTGTTTAAGACGTTAACAGTTGAAACAATTTTAGAAAGAATTGACAAGTGGATGAACGTAGCACTTTTTTCGACTATTCAGACTATTTTTTTATCATCAGACTATTTTTTTTTTAATAATTTTATTTATTCGGCTTCAATATGAAAAATAATTTTAACTATTTTACTTCAATTTATGAATAAATTTTGGTTTTAAACTAATGTATGAATACATTTTGACTCTGGTCAACGTAAAACAAAAACTTAATTGTTTATTGTTTAACAATAACATATTAAAAACTTGATGAAGGTAGTTAGCATAAACAGATTATTTTTTTATTAAATGTGAAACTGTCTGCTGAGAAAATTCAAAATTTCTATAGCATATATGATAGCAAAACACAAAAACATGATTTTTTTGGATACTTAATGTGTAATATATGAGGTTCAAAATCTTTTTTTATGAAAAAAAGTGCCCAAAATCTAGTACTGAAAAAAAGTATTTCTTTATAAACATTAAATGCTGTTTTTAAGAAATAAAAGTCTGTCGGTTGATGATTTCGTTATAACTGATTTAATAGGTGGTTGGTAAATCGATAATTTATTTCTATAATTGGTAGTAACCATGTTTACTGCCATTTTTAGAAAGCAATGGCGTAGTACATTTTTCAAACTATTTTTTACATTTTTTTATTAATTTTGCTTCAATATAATAAATCATTTTAATTATTTTGCTTCAATTTATTAAACAAATTTTTGTTTCAAACTCATTTATGAATATATTTTGATATTAGACAACTTTGAAACAAAAACTTAATTGTTTATTGTTTAAGAAAAGCATGATACAAAAACCAACTGAAGATTAATATCATTAGTACTTTATTTTTTAATTAACTGTAAAACTACCTACCGGTGAAATTCAAGATTTCTATTGCGTATATGCTACTAACATTCCGAAACGAAAATTTTTCGGATACTGAAAGTACGATTTCTCTCAATGACGTTTAAAAACCTTTTTAGATAAAAAAAAAAAAAAATGGCGCAATATCTAACAGAAAAAGAAAAAAATTTCTTTATAGTGATGAAATGCTGTTTCAAAAAAGCAGTTGAGAAATAAAAAATTTTTACAAGTTATCTTTTGATTATACTATTTTTATTCCTATAGAAATAAAATAACTTTTTCTGACTAAATTTTCAAGTTTCGAAAAACTATCAATAAATGAGTCATTAAAATTCGCTTCGATACATTCGTAAATTTTAAACTATATTTAATGTAACAATTTAATATAAATGCATTGAAGAGCCAAAAAAACTGGTATACCTGCCTAATATCGTGTAGGTCCCCCGCGAGCACGCAGAAGTGCCGCAACACGACGTGGCATGGATTCGATCAATGTGTGAAGTAGTACTGGAGATAATTGAAGCCATGAATCCTGCAGGGCTGTCCATAAACCAGTGGGAGTAAGAGGGGGTGGGGATATCTTCTGAANGGATACTGAAAGTACGATTTCTCTCAATGATGTTTAAAAACCTTTTTAGATAAAAAAAAAAAAATGGCGCAATATCTAACAGAAAAAGAAAAATATTTCTTTATAATGATGAAATGCTGTTTCAAAAAAGCAGTTGAGGAATAAAAAATTTTTACAAGTTATCTTTTGATTATACTATTTTTATTCCTATAGAAATAAAATAACTTTTTCTGACTAAATTTTCAAGTTTTGAAAAACTATCAATAAATGAGTCATTAAAATTCGCTTCGATACATTCGTAAATTTTAAACTATATTTAATGTAACAATTTAATATAAATGCACTGAAGAGCCAAAAAAACTGGTATACCTGCCTGATATCGTGTAGGTCCCCCGCGAGCACGCAGAAGTGCCGCAACACGACGTGGCATGGATTCGATCAATGTGTGAAGTAGTGCTGGAGATAATTGAAGTCATGAATCCTGCAGGGCTGTCCATAAACCAGTGGGAGTAAGAGGGGGTGGGGATATCCTCTGAGCATCACGTTGCAAGCCATCCCAAATATGTTCAATAATGTTCAGGTCTGGGAGTGGATCCAAGAGCACTCTTCTGAATTTAGACACTTCCGCTGGCCACCAAAATCCCTAGACACGAATATTATTGAACATATTTGGGATGGCTTGCAACATGATGTTCAGAAGATATCCCTACCCCCTCTTACTCCCACTGGTTTATGGACAGCCCTGCAGGATTCATGGCTTCAATTATCTCCAGCACTACTTCACACATTGATCGAATCCATGCCACGTCGTGTTGCGGCACTTCTGCGTGCTCGCGGGGGACCTACACGATATCAGGCAGGTATACCAGTTTTTTTGGCTCTTCAGTGTATATATATATATATTGTATTGTTACATTATCTTATTTAAATAAATATTACATATAACTGTTAAAAAAATTGTTTTTATGGTAAAATAAATTTCTTAAACTCAGGGATCTAGCAGTACTTTGTACCATAATTTTTTATAGTGAGGGATGACCGTCGCCAATAACCCAGTGGGAAGCTTCAGTGTATGGTAACTAAGGTACTGCTAATATTACTACTAATTCGTTAAATAAATCTAACTCTGACAAACACATTAAAAAACATATTTAATTTATTAGACCATTTTAAATACTGCACTTAGAAAATATATTGCACTTTAAGAAAAACATTTCAATATTTTATTTTAGTTCATTAAATAAATTTAAATTAACTTATTTAATAAATTATAACTAAATAAATTTTAATATTAGCAAAACTTTTTAAAAAAATTAAGGAAAACTCATATTTTACTTATAATTGAATAAGTAAATATAAAAAAAATCGTGATTAACTTTATTTAAATAAGCAGTTTCTTTTTTTTTAAATATAATGTATGAAATAAGAAAATTCACGACATCTCCAGGACATGTGCTTACAAAATTCAGCCTTGTGACTTTTTTAAGACACTCGATGTATAATCTATGAGGTTTAAAAGTATTTTTTCTTGTGACATAAAATGTCCAATATCTAATATTAAGATAAAAAAGTCGCTTTTATAATCATTAAATGATGTTCTTTCAAAGCAGTTAAGGGATAAAAGGCTTTTAGAAGTTCCCTTTTTTTTCTCCTTTAACCATTCATTTTTTATGAAGTTTCAGAATCTCATACATCATTAAACAGAAGCTTGACATAGGTGAAAAATATTTTTTTGATAGATAGCAGCAATTTTTAGCAAAAAATAAAAGTAAAAGAAAGTATTTCGGCGCCGTTCCTTAATGTGATTTACGAAGGTTATTTTAAGAAATAACCATAACACATTTTTGAAAGCATTTTTTAGCTTTATATCAAAAATAGTTTAGTAATCAAAAATAATAAGTTTTTTTTTTAATGTATCGAGGAAGTTAAAGATATTAAAAAATTAGTGTAAACACTCGTTTCATTAAATGCATTAGATAAAATACTCGTTTTATCAATACGTTTTATATTTTATTTTATTTTTTTAAATATTTTTTTTTTAGAATTAAATAAAATCTCAGGAAAAAAACTAATTTTCAATGATAGAGTTACATAATTGAAATTTTTATCCTTTCTAAACTTTAAAAGAGAGTATAATAAGTAAAGAGTAGAATAATATTTTATTATAGAGTAAACAGCTAAAATTAGTGAATGAAAATAACATAACAGAATACCATCCTGCTTAAAAAAAATTTACTATAAAAATTTGACCTAAACTTAAACAGCTATTAAAATTTGGCTTGTATAGATTTTTTTTATCACAAAGCTCTCGGTATAGAGTGAGCACTAAACAAATTATTATGTATAAAATCAAAACCATACTAATATATATATATATATATATATATAGAAATGTGTACATAAATTAAAAAAAGTAAAATCCATATTGTCATTGTTAAAATAAAGATCAACGACAAAATCACAGGAATAAGACTCTTTAAAAAAGAAATATTCAAATAAGTGTGTGTAATACATAAAGTTCTTTAAAGAAAAAAATGAAGGAAAAAACATCATTCCCAGTGCAAGCTACCTTTTAAACTTTCACGATTTCCGAATTTCTCATTTTTTATTATTAATTTTAAATTCTAGCTGAAGCCAGTATAATAGACTTTTTTTAAAATCCCAAATAAAAATAGAGGAATCACGATTTTTTTTTCTCTCTGGTATGAAAAAAAAAAAAAAATTTTGAAAAAAATTTTGCAGAAAAAAAAAAAGTTTTTCAAAAATTCTGCAGAAGGAAAAACCAAAATTTCTCCTTTCAAAATGAAAAATCTTTCNATTGGGTTGCGCAAGATACATGCACTTAAATTAGTTTATTTAAATTAGTATAAAATGACAGGTTTTAATAAATTAATTAATTTAATAAAATTAAACATGTTTTAATAAAATATAATAATATAATTTCATTATTAGAAATAAATAGGAGAAAAATTACGTTGCTTCCCTACTTGCTGTGTTTAAAACATATTATATGTTCTTCCATTCTTCATAGCATTGTTAATCCATTCTTCAATATCATTAAAATAAAAGGAAAAAACTTTTTTACAAGTTCAATAGGCAAAATATGCTCATAAAGAAGATACATATTCACTTGTTAGAATCATTCACCTAACTTCAAGCGTCAACTATCTGCAGCGAAATCACAAAGAGTAATGCCATATGATTTGCAATTTAAAACACTTGTAAAGGTGGCTCAAGGGATAGAGCAGAAGTGGAGGTTAGATTCATCAAAAAGTAATCCACGAAAGCTAGTTTGGTCAAATGCTTGATTAAGTTCTCTTGTCTTTTGGATTAAGTTCTGAATTACAAGGCTATGGAGACTAACACTGATAGTCGTAAAATCAAATTTGGATCTTCTGCTCAATTTCGTTGTGGAAAATTAAAATAGTTGTAGGAAAGCTGCGGTTGCTAATGGAATAGATAGTTTGCCTCTCAGTGAGGTAACCTAGGTTTGAATCCTTGCGATGTCTGGCTCCTAGTTTGCTCCAACGGCAGTGCGGACACAAAATATTTTCAGTGGTAGACGGATAATGGGTTAGAATCCTCTGACCGACAAGCTAACAGTGGTTTGATTTGTGGCTTTTCTCTACATGTAACGCAAATGCGTCTCAGATTCTTCAAAAAGTTCTACGTTGTGGCCAATTTATTTTTATTTAATAACCATTTTTGAACAGTTAATCCAATTCTGAGTTTACGACTACCAATGTTCAACTCAGCAGCCGTGTAATTTTGAACCCAATCCAAAAGACAAGGGAACTCCTGGATCAAGTATTGGGAGAAATTTGCCTTCGGGGAGGAGTTTTCAAAGGAACTAATCAGAATTTGGCTTACATTGAGTGGGTAACTACGAAAACCTCCCACGGTTAGCCTGGCGGCAAGGGGGCTCTAACCCGGTACAAGCCGGATCCAATATATATATATATATATATATATATATAGATATATAGATATATATATAGATAGATATATATTCAATATTTTTTTCCAATGAATTTTTATTCAATATTTTTTATACTCTCTTCATTATTTTGTACTAATTTAGGTTAAAATAAGTGAAAAGATTAATTGAGCTCTTTAATAATTTATGGCGATGAAATACGTCATGAAACATCTGTCTCTTTTTCTGAGTTAAAGGAAAAATCTTCCAATTACAGGTCACTTCCAAGCAATATTTTTTTTCCAATTTGCACCTTTTTTTCAATTGTTTAGATCTAAGAGAAGCAGTTATTTATCATTGAAATTTCTTTGACTTACAAAATCAATTATTGATGCATTTTTAAATGTGAATAAAAAGAAAAACTTTCAAGCTCCTTCTTTTGGATTTTATATTTTCGAACAAATACAATTCCGATAGTCCAACAGATTCTCAGTAACTATTAGACGGTTTTTCATAATTAAAAAATACCCCAAAAAAAAACTTTTTTTCTAATTGGAGCATCAAAAAAAATTATAGAAGGGACACCGGTGTCCCATCTCCGTTAAAGGGTTAAACGCCAAATTTTGCTAATAGATGTCTCAAAAAATTAACAAAGAAAACCTTATTAAAATTCTGTTTATCTTTTTTATAAAAACTGTAAATGTGTTTTTATCATTTGATAATTGACACCGTGGCTTCTTCAGAGATAAGCTCTCTAAAGTTGTATTTACTCAAGCATTAAACTGCATATTTTCAATACTGAACAACATTTCTATGTACAAACATCAAGTCGATTATTACACGACATATTGCAAAGACAGAAATATTAAGTTTATCTTTCTTCCTCGTGATACTTTTTTATACATTACTTTTTCCACATTCCTTTCAGTTTGCTTTTACCTTAGAATCGCGTTTCACGTTAAAACTTTATCGTACTCTCTCGTAATATTTTCTCACTGAGTGAAACATTTATTACGCTTAGAAAAAAACTAGAAATTTTTATACCATCTAGTTAACATATTTCGCCTTGTGTTTCAAACGCCAAGCAAAGCAAAACATCAAGAGCAAAAAAATAATAAAGTTTACAAAAAAACTGCTCGTTATGTTAAAAATATTGGTTTTATGCTGGTAAGCAAGACCAAAAAATGCACATCATGATTACTTTAGGGAAGCGCATTTCCTATGGAACCACTCTTAAAAATTATGAATATAGACGTGCATAAAAATTTCATTTAGACACTGCGTCTGCGGAATCAATATGCAGAAAATGAAATTTTAAATGCGCCTCTGAGAAAACTATTTTATGAGATAGCCTTTCTCGACGTATCTTTTCCGATCAAGCCCGGCTTAACTCTTAAGTTTTATATCAATGCATTCTAGCTTTGTCGCAGACGAGACCAGAATGCTAGAGTTTTCTTTAAACGGATATGCATCAACGAAATGGTTTTCGTCCGTATTCCAGAACAGAATATTTCTGTTTAATATAAAAGAATATCATTTCCTTAAAAATCGTTTCGCCTGTATTTGTTAGAAAGTAGAATAAATTTTAATACGAAATAGAGACTTAATAAAATTTTGCGAAAGAATAGGTAAAATGGAATCTGGAGAATTATATTTTTTCATGAAAACGATATTTTTTTTTTAAAAAAAGCGATATTTTCTGTTTTTATGAGAATGAAAAATGGAAAAGTGGGTTGCTTTTGGCTTGAAAAACGTTTGTAGCAAGCACCGTAAAAAGCTATATAATGCAACATTAAAA
This sequence comes from Parasteatoda tepidariorum, assembly GCF_043381705.1. Taxonomy (NCBI): domain Eukaryota; kingdom Metazoa; phylum Arthropoda; class Arachnida; order Araneae; family Theridiidae; genus Parasteatoda; species Parasteatoda tepidariorum. The sequence continues at coordinate 104,330,157 of NC_092204.1, read as the reverse complement.
ATGCCTCTTTTTTTAAGAAAAGAGCATTTTAAAAAAGCATAGATTTTTTTTTAAATCAGCTTTTAAAAAAAAAAAATTTATTTAAACAAATTTGCAAAAAAATAGTGTTCTTACATAAAGCACAGAAATTCTTCTTTCCAATTTTTCTGTTTACATTAATTCTGAGATTGGTAAAATAAAATATTAAAATTTGAAATTTTCTTCTAAAAATGATATTTTCTGTTTTTGAGCGAGAACCAAAGTCAAAGTTACATTATCTTAAATGTTTAGAGTAAATGCTTTTAAAAGAATGCCTCTTTTTATTTTTTACGAAAGTTCATATCAAAATATTTGTAACGCAATATTTAAAACGGAAGAAAAAAATAATTTTCATAAAATAGTACATATCTTCATAAATATTTAAACTCTGCAAAATTTTATGCAGCTCTTTCAAATAATAACCAAAGTTACTGATACTAGTTACAAGTCTATTTCCTTGATTTTCCAGCATAGGGTATTCAAAAATGCTTTTTTTCTTTTTTTGTTGGTCCTTTAATCCTCTGAATGCTTTAAACTTTATTGCTAACAATGAAAAATCGCATGAACTGAACACATCTTAAGTTACAAAATAATCATCAAAGTACCTGTGATGCCACAATTGGCATTACATATTTATTTTCTATCCTTTTAAAATATCTTTCATTACTTAAGCTCATTTTTAATTAATAGAAGAATTATATTTAAAATAAATCGAAAACTTAATCTTTTTAAACGAACATAAAATATTTATTTCTTCTCTTCTAGATCAATGTAACTGATACTTTTTTTTATTTCATAACTAATGCAGACTTATAAATTCACTGTCGCCTCTAATCGAAAACAAAAATCTATTTATAACTTTTTATTCTAAATTTCCAACGGCTAAATGTTTCGGTTGCATGGTTGTAATAATTCTCATAAATTTGTTGGCGACTCGTGATCGCCAAGGTGTTCTTTTAAATCCATGTTGATATGCTAGTTGGCTTTGTTTTGGCTATGGTATATTAGGATAAATCGCCAATTTTGGATCTCCTACCCATACTTTCTCTGTCCGTTGAGAATAATTATATTCACTTTTAATTTCAAATTTGTGGAGGCTGGGAGCCCTTTGGGACCTCCCCAGTCTCAATTTTCTAACCGTCAGAAATGATATTCTGGCTGTATGATCTCTCAATAGAGAGTATTCTGATTTCATCCCTTTAAGGGATGTCTTCTTTTTTGATGAAATGACCATTGTCTAAATCACAAATTATGCTTAATAAAATCTAAATTTACATTCAACGATTTGTACGTTATTTCCTGGAGACTTAATTATTTAATTCATTAATTAATGGCCTAAATGAACAATCATGAATGCTACTATACGACTATTGGCGGCTACTGATGGAGAAAAAAAACCTCCGTCATAGTACCTATTTCAATTAAAATTTCAAAAAATTTTAAAAATTAGAAGGTTCTCTTCCATCGTTGCAATGTGTACAGTGCACAAAAGAAACTGACCACCTAGGATAACTTTTGATCTAATGATCAGATCTTCCCGTTCTAGGACTCAATCTTAATGGTTCGAGGAGGCGACCTCAAATATGCTAATTAATTATTGCTGACGATAATTTAAGTTGCGAGTATTTTATATTACTTTTTTTTAACGAATTCAGATTTCTAACTCCCAAAACATATGGGGGAAGCCGCAATCTGGGAAATATGAATAATAATTTGATTTTTTGCGTATTTCGCTATAGATCGAAAACTTTCTAAGCGAATTGAAAAATTTTTGCACAAACTCGTTTGTACAAAGATAATTCCCTATGAAATAAATTTTTGCAAATATTCATTTTTATTTATTTAATAATAGTCGAAAAGAAAATTGAATCCTAAGGTATAAAAAAAATTCATCATATTGAAGTATGTGATTTTGCTTGGAAATATACAAAATTTGAGCAAAATGCGTCGAATAGTTCCAGAGAAATAAATTTTAAAAAAGTCGTTTGTTTAAAATTCGATTTCTCAGATACTATTCAACCGATTTCGCTCGAATTTTGTATTTTTCTATTTAAAATTACGTACTTTAAAATGATGTAAAAATTGTAAACCTTACAATTCAAAATTTGTTTCGATTATTTTTAAATAATATAATAACAAATAATTTACAAAAATAAATATTTACGAAAATGTATTTTTTGCATGGAATTATCTTTGAGCAACCGAATTTTATAATTGAATGCAAATATTTTTCAATTCACTTATAAAGTTCTCGAAATATAGCAATATACACAAAAAAAAATTAACATTCCAAACCTTGAACCCCTTTCCTGGCCAAAATTTTAAGACAGTATTTCCCAGATTGCGGCTACCCCCTATATTTTGAGGATCCAAAATCCGAATTCATTTATAAAAAAAATGGCATGTCCATTCAGAGAAAATTTGCTTTTGTGTCTGATTTCGTAATTTAAAATATCGTCTATAATTAATTAGCATATTGGAAATCAACCCCTCGAACCATTAAGATTGAGTCCTAGAACGTGACGATCGGATATTTAGTTGAAAAGTTATAAGTTATTCTGGACGGTGCGTTTTGTTTAACGAACTTTACATATATATATATAAGATAAAGTTGAATGACAAGGAATTTAATTAACTAGGAGGCTCCGCCCCCTGCTCGCTAACGCTCGCCAACCCCCGAGAATTGCTACGCAATCCTATGTGGTTCACGCCGTGAACCATGGCTCGCTGCCCTCGCTCGCCAATGAACACAATGTTCTAGCACAAAGACATAATATATTATCATCAAAGACATAGTATTTTATCATCAAAGACATAGTATTGTACTTATGTAGAAGAATTCTACCAATGTTCTTATTGGCTTTTAAAAAAGTATATTAGCTATTTAGATTGTACATGGTGAAAAAATCAAAACATTAGCTAAATAAGAAACATATT